>NC_030854.1:18075570-18119948 GCF_000208745.1 Theobroma cacao | reverse complement strand
GATGGATTGTTATTATTTCAAGAGAAATGGCTTAGAAAATGATGAATAATGGTGAGAAAATTAAGTAGGAAAAATCACGGTGTTAGTGCACTGTAATGGCCGAATTTTTCCATGAAGAAATGGGAAGGTTTTGATGCTGAAATTGGTGTTATTTGAATAATGTTTGGTGAATTGAGGTATTAGAAATGAAATGGGGTAATTTGGAGCCAAATCGGACACAATTGTCATTTAATCAAGTAATAGGCCGAATTAGGTCAGCACCGCATTTAAGCGGTAGTCGGATAAGTTGCATATCATATCATACATTTACACCGAGCCTGAATTGATTTTATAATGGTCAAGCATTAATGTGGTGAATTATGTATTCTACATTGTAGATAGGTGGTGAGTAAATTACACTGGTAAAAGTACAGAGATTATGCTTGAAGACTGGGATTAGGAGTACATCGACTCCTAGAACTGTGAGTAAACTTATTATCATCTTAATTATCTAGAGTAGTTTTATACAATTGTGTGATTTTATAGAAAATAGGTTTAAATGGTAAATTGCTACGTTTTAGGAGAAATTGTGATTTTATAAAATGATTTAATAAATTTTCTGGAAAATTGAATATTGGTTTTGAAAATAGAGTAATTAGAGACTACCTGCTTGTGTTATAAATTGTGTTTTAAATTATATGGCTTATAACAATATGTAAGCATGAATGGCAAAGTCGGTATTTGTATCAAAATTATATATATTATGTATTCAGCCTTGAGAGGCTAGATTGCGATAAATTGCCATGTCATGTAGATAAGTATTTTATAAATCAGGTGGTAGATAAAATAATCCATAGTCACTCTAGTGGTGGGGGTTTCCGTGGACTGCCTATGAGAGGGGCACGGTAACTCAGTTATATATTTACCTCTGGGGGGGAGATGTTGGATGAAGTATCTCCTGAGGTAAAGATTTGAGTGCACTTCACATGGACCACCGCGTGAGAGTGAGACTCAGCCAATGCCAAGAAACATGTTTATGAGTACGAGACATTTAATAGCCTTGGCGGTCTCAGTGGGATACCTTGACAAAGGTACCCGCGAGAATGATTTTGGTAGGAGCTAAGTTTTGTGAGATATATAAGCCATGTTGATTAATTGAGTAAACTGAATATTCATGTTATGAAACATATATTGGAAAAGAATATTTTAATTCGACTCCATTTACTCGCCTTTAGATAGTTTAAATGGTGTCTGTTTACTCACTGAGATTTTATAATCTCATCACCCTCCTTTCCTCACATTTCAGGCTCAGGGAATTCCATAGTTAGCTGACTTTGACAAGGACCTTCATTTGGACTTGAATCGGCAAAAGCTGTAGGTTTTCAGCTTCAGATGCTTTTTGGTCAGTTGGAGGCCCACGTGTCACTATAAAAGTAATTTTATACTTCAATTATATGATTTAAAGTATGTATGAACATATTTAGCTTTTACATCATGTTTTTGGCGAGTTTCGATATTTTCAAAAAAAAATGATAAAAATACCCCTGTGAGCCAGCAAATAATATTTTATTGTTTTGATTTGAAAATGACTTATGATTTCTTGAAATACGAGATTTAATAACTGTCATTCACCGGGGAGATGCAGAAGCTGATGCTAAGCCTTGCGGGGTTTCGATCGGCATTCGGGGTAATGAGTACCTATCAGGACGTAACGGTGGTTGTCATGGGCCCGATGAGAGTTCCGAGTCGTGACATACAATGCATGGCATTAACACTTGAAATTTACTATTGAATGGCAAGTGAAATTTACATATTCATTGGTGATCGGTTATTTCGCATATTTATGTTTGAGACTTTTCATTTTACACTTGCCATTGGATTTACTATTGACTAGATATCGAAGTTGAAAGATTTTCTAGTACCTTAAATACAACGTTTTCATATTTGTTTTTTTTGTGATTTATTACTTTTAAGACTTGCAAGGTATAAAAACAAAATCTCTCAGTTTAATGGAGTGTGCTTTCTACGCTTACTCTTGGATTTATAAACATTCCATCTTTATGTTTGTTTCCCCTCCTCGCCTGCTCACGAGGTCGATGATCACTAAGTCTATGAGACTCACACCCGTTTTATTTCCCCTTTTTGTAGATAAGGATAAACTTAGCGTGTAATCATCGGTGCATACGGTCCACTTAGATTAGGTAAAGGCATCTCTTAACCCGCTCTAAGTTGCTCCGCTGCCTAGGGTAGTGTCATAAAGAATTTGCTAGATGTTGAAAAATGTTGTTAACTTATGAGATTAATTGTTAAAGGCCTCGTAATTGATATTTAATTATTATTATTTCGAATGGAGTAAACAGTAGTACAATTATTATTCATTTACGTACGTGAATATATATATTTAATGAATCTAACAAGAATCTCAAATGAAGCTTGTTCGGGACTTGGTGAAATTTCTCAAAAGTCTCAGATGCCGGTATCGACTTAGGAAGGGTCGTTACAAGTTAGGAGAGATATTTTTATAAGAAACTTGACAGAGACTTGTAAAAAATTTAAGACTCTAGGTTAGCAACTTAATCTATTAAACTAAGTTAAAAGAGAGACAATAATTAGATGAAGTATTGAAGGACATCATAATTTTAAGTCTAGTAGTCACTCGAATTTAATAAAGTAATTTTGTTAATTGAATTTAGATTAGTTTTAGTTATTAGTTTTAATTTTTCTTTTTAATAATTTTTAAAATTAGGTTGTTTGAATAAGATTAAGTTGTTTTAATTTTAATAGTTAATATTAGGAATTAATTCAATTTTCTCTGGGAACGAATTTTACTTTCTACTCTATTACTTGTTTACGATACATGCACTTGTGTGAGAAATCAACAACACCATGCAACAGCCACCATTGCCTTTTTTGGCTTCTTAATCTTCTTTAGGGATTCTTCCTTAAGCAATGAGCATTCTGGTTTGAAAGGCTAAGATTTTGCATTCAAAGCACACCACCTCATCTTTTTTGTAAGAGTAATTTTTTATGTTCTTTTTTCCATGAAGAACCTTGATCTTTTCTCTGATTTCTTTGCCAAATCTTCTATCTTTTTGCCTCATAAGCTTTTTAAATCTTCTAGTTATCATTGACAGCTCTTCATCCTCACCACTTGAGATATTTTCTAGTTCTTCCTCAAGTGTACTTACTTTTAAGGCTAGGCTTTTTTTCTTCTCCTTAGCATTTTTCTTTTCTTCTTTTTCTTCTTCTTTCATCTTTAGCTCAAGTGTAAGAAAAGACTCACAAATTTCATCAAAGGTGATTGAATTGAGATCTTTGGCATTTCGGTAGTAGTGACTCTAGGTTTCTAACTTTTTGGTAAACTTCTAAGTAGTCTATTTATTAACTCATGTTCAGGGGTAGGTTTGCCAAATTGATTGAGCTTATTTGTAATGTTAGTAAACCTATCAAACATGGTAGTGATTTCTTTACCTCGATTCCATTTTGAACATTTCATAATTATGGCTGAGAAAAGCAATTTTGGACCCTAAACTTGAAAAGTCCCCTTATGAATGACTTTAAGTTTCCCAAAATTCTTTGGCTATGGTACAGTTGGAAATTTTGTTGAACTCAATGGGGATTAAAGCAAAATGAAAATTTGTAATGGCCTTGAAATTTATTTAGACTTTTCTCATTTCTGCCTTAATCCATTCTTCTCTAACTTTGGGTAGTTTCTCGCTTGTGGTAAGGCTCATACTAGTGGGAACATAACGACCTTGGGTGATCACATCCCACATATCATAATCTACAGCCTTAATGTAAATGGATATGTTAGTGCTCCAACATATGTAATTTAATCCATCAAATAGAGGAAGCCTATTTGTGGATTGTCCCTCAACAACACAAGACTGCTACAAAGCCATTGGATCTCTCATAAAGATGTTAAGCATTTAAAGTTGGGATGAATAGCACTTAAAGGACACTTTACAATGAGCTCTTAAGCTTTGAAACATTTTTGTGCAATTGGAAGATAAAGGCTTAAAATTTATTGAAGAAAAGACAATAAGTAAAGATAGAGTAGAGAGAAGTGGACAAAACACAAATATTTATATTGGTTCGGTCACCTTGACCTACATCCACTACCTTGATCCCTCAATCAATGATTTTCAACCCAATTTCACTAAACTAGTGGAATTAACAACTTCCACCAAGCTTTTACAGGTGAGCTTCTAAAACAATCTCTAAACCCTTACAACAACTCTTAAAGTGCCTCACACACCCTGATTAATTAAGAAATAAGAAGGAGATTGAGTACAAATGATCACTTAACTAATCTAAGATATACAAATTTAAGCTTAAACATATTTACAAAGGATTAGAGTGGAATACGCTTGCAAAGAGAAGTTTTTTCCTATTTTTAGCTCTTTTTCTCTCTAGATTTCTTCTCTACATCTTTTTAATCGTTGGGAATGCCTTTTATACTTGCGAAATCAATTTTGACCATTGAAGATAGAATCTGGCCATTAAAAATAGTTCTAACCTTGTTCTAGCAATTATTTTTGTGTTCTAGTGCTTAAATTCAAATGGGCAAACAATGTTTAATTAACTGGTTAAAGGCAGACTTTAACTAATTAAACTTTATCTGACTTGTATTGTCTGACAGCTTTTTTCACTCTTTAAACCGATTAAAGGAAATTATAACCAATTAAAAAAATTATATTTTAAGACCTTTTCATGCACTGTTTTGGGCTAGCTTTTTCTTAACTAATTCATATGCCTCTTAACTGGTTGAAGCCTCTCTCCCTATATTTTTAACTGATTATCCTCCTTTTGATTGGTTGAAATCTTCAAACTTAATTTTTCTCATTTGGTGTCCTTTAACAGTCAACTTCATTTTGAATTTAAATTTTGGTGCTTCTAAGTACTGCAAGTTTTAAGCTTTAACCGATTAAGACCTTTGCTTAACTGATTAGCAAGCTTCTATGTTTCGCTTTTATCACCTTTTTAATTAACTAAATCTTGTGCTAACTGATTAAGGCTTTTTAATCTTGCTCTCATATAGTGCCTAGTTTTGCCTTAATTGATTAAGGTTTTACGTTAATTAGATAGTAATGATCTATTTTTACTAAGTCTTTTCTTATTTGCCTCTTTAATTGATTATCTTATCTTCTAAGTGAGCAAACTTCTTGGCTTGCCTTTAACCATGAAATTTATTATGGGAATTAAACTTTATTCTGCAAACTTAAGTAGTAACATTAAACATCAACGAATAAGGAATGTTTTGTTATAATAAAAAACATATTGAGTCAACAAATTTAACCCAATGCATTGTTTAAATTTTTAATATTGTTTCTTGCTTATGATTGACAGTGTTTGAATTGTTTATTTCTATCATGTTCTTAATGCATCTAATTGATTGGCCACCAATTAGATTAAATTATAAACCTAAACAGAACTGGGAAAGGGACTTTAGAGTAAGCCAATGATGAAATAGCATTTGTTCAATATGAATTGTATGAGATGACTGATCTAATTCTCGTCTAGGGTAGGATTACACTTACATGTCATATGTAGTCAAGATTAGAGTCTAAGCTTAATGAGTCTTTCTTGATTTCAATTTGCATAATAATATAGTAAATTGGTTACTAAAGATATTTTTATAAGAGTATCGGAAGAAACTTATAATTAAATAAGAACTCTAGGTTAATAAGCCTATCTAGTAAGTAAAGAGGGAATATAAGAGATTCAGATGAAACATTGAGGGAATATTGTGGTTTTAGACTTTTGGTTAATTGATTAATTAATTACATTGATATTTTTATTTGTAGTTTAGTTTTAATTTTAGTTTCTTCAATTTTTTAATAATTTTAAATTTAAATGTTTGGATAAGATTGAGTTGTTTTACCTTTAGTAACTAGAAAAAAGATTTAGTCAATTCTCCATGGGAACGAACTTTACTTTTTATTTTTATGTTGAAAATTCACGCAGGGCCCAGCTACCCTGTTAAATTTTATTAATAACGAAATAAAAAGTACAAAGAAAGGGGACATAAATTGTACCTCTAAGTTACATGATCATAAGAAAATTTCAGAGAAACACCTAGGGTAAGGAAAACCATTTTACATGCATAACTTTTGATGCTACAGTAAAACAGATATTCCTTACTATTACATGGAGACAATAAACTAGAATCAAATTAAAAACAGAAAATGTAAATAAGAAAAACACTTAGAATGGAGTGTTTCATTTTATGACCATATTTTTACTACCATCATAAAATTGAAACACATCCATATTACAAAATTCTATTAGAATAACTAAGTAGGAAAAATAAGCTAGGAGTACTACTCCTTTACATTCATTTAAAATGAACATAAGGCAAAATAACTTTATCTAATCTAATAATACCTTTGAGCTGACCTTCTGCTTGTGAGAATACCTGCAAGTTTTGGTGCGTATGCCCCTGATTCGAGAGATAGTCTGCTGCCTGGTTCCCCTCTCTATGGATATGCGAAATTCGAAAAGAAATACTACTCAAGGATTTACGAATGGAAGCAAGCAAGTACCGAGTCCTAGATGATCCCTAATGACCCTCATTTATCACGTGTATCACAACTTTCGCATCCATTTCAATCCAAAGTCTAGTAACATTGTGCTCAATACACAACAGTAAACCCTTGTGTAGTGCCATTAACTTTGCCTGTAATGAATCGTACGATCCAAAATTTTTAGAGAATCCAAAAATCATGGTTCCCGTATGATCACAAAGAAGTCCTCCTCCAGCAGCATTCTGAAAATTATGCTTGGAACTACCATCAACATTCAACTTAAACTCATCTGCTGATGGTTTATGCCAAGAGAGTATTCTTGGTGGATGTGGGACTGCTTGCTGAAATATTAGACCCCATGCTTGAGCAATATGAAGATCTCCCATCCATTACCACTGCTGGAATTGCCTCCCGTGAAATAGTTAGTGGATGAGTTTGAGAACTCTCCACACCACTCTGTTAGGATACATACCAAGGTTCCTATGTTTCGCATTGTTCCTTTCAACCCATGAGAACAAAAAAATGAATAAAGGCATTAACATGCGTATGTATCCTTTTTTTGTATAATCTCCAGAGTACAGCCATGCCCATATAGTCTGATTAACATTCTGGGGACGAATAATGTTGATTTGGAAAAATTTTGCAAAATAATTCCAAACCTGTATAGCAATTGGGCATTCCCACATGACATGCAAAAGAGACTCTTCTGAATTGCAATGTTGACATTTAGAAGCAAACTGGAAACCCTTGGTTTTCAACCGCAAATCAACTGGGATCCAATCCTGTAATAACCTCCAAAGGAAGAAAGAGATAGTTAGAGGAATGCTTTTATGCCAAATTAAATCAAACACTAGATTTACCGACTAGCGTTGTCGAACTATCTCCCAAGCAGACTTAGTAGTGAATTGCCCATCTGAGGTAGGTACCCAATACGCCCTATCATCACTAAAAGGATCAATCAAAATTTTTAGAATTTCCACCACCACATCCTCTAGCAACACATTGTTCAACTTATCCACATTCCATTCACCATCATCATAGAAATAGGAGACTCTCGTCATCGATGATGAAAATAATGGAAAATGATTGACCAAGGGGGTATCACCTATCCAACAATCATGCCAAAAGAATAACTCACCCTTACTAATTCGCCACCTAATGTAATGTTCTGCGGTTGTATAGCTGGCGAGCATCCATTTCCATGTTTGTGAATCATGAAGTTTCGACTGAACGTACCTTGAAATTTGGGTAGTACAATATTTAGTTCGTATAAATCACGTCCAGATGTTGTTACAGAACATAAACCTCCACCAAAGCTTCATGCTAAAAGCCTCAAACACATCACCTAGGCCTCAGATGTCTAATCCTCCCTCATTGGATGGCAGAGTGGTCTTATGCCACGCACTACAATGAATGTGTCTAGTGCCTGCTGAGCCTCCCCAAAAGAAATTGTTGATCATTCTGTCAATTTTCTCAATAACACAAATAGAGGGCTTAAGGACCTAGAGCAAATAGATAGGTAAAGAAGATAGAACACTCCGTAATAACATAATTCACCCGCCCGGAGATAGAATTTTATTGTCCCATCCTTCTATACTCTCCCGAATCTTTTCCACAAGATCATCAAACAACATAACCTTTTTCGAACCTTTATAAAGTGGCACCCCCAAATACGTGATAGGTAGGCATTTATGGATGAAGCCAGTAGCTTGAGAGATGATCTGTATGCGCGAATTTGCCACATTTCGATGAGTGATAAAGCAGCTTTTAGAGTGGTTTATTCGCTATCCAAAAATCTCTTCATACTCTTGCAAGAATGTTAGAATTTTCTGCAAGGAGGATTTGGCACCATTAGTGAATATAATGATATCATCCGCAAAAGCCAAGTGGCTTACTGACATGGAGCAATTAGAAACATAGTGCAGAGATGGATATTGAGCAAATAAAGCATTTCACCCTCGAGATAATACGAGGAATTGTTAATAATATGTGCACTTGCAAATAAAGTAAACGAACTTCACTTTCATTCAATTACTTGTTAATAATACGTGCACTTGCATGGTTTATCTGACAAGCAAGTTTCTAACATTGTTGCCAAGGAATTGTTTTAAATTTTCTTTGTTAATATTAATACCAAATAACCTTAGTCTTAATTCAATTTTTTTTTTGTTTCTAGGTACTTTCGGTCATTGTTTGCGAAAAGTGAAAAGTATAATGGTTGTTCCTTGTAATCCAAAAATTGAAAACACTTTTCAAACAATTTGAAAAGAAAATCTTCAAGTTTCAACTTAATTCAAAACAATGGTTGAATAATAAAGAGATTAGCAAGTTTAAGGGCAACTAGAACAAGAAAACAAATCCTTACGAGAATATGTTATACTTCTTGTTCAAGGCCTTCATTCTAGCATCCATAAACCTGCCATCCAAGCCAACCATTTTTAAATCAAGCCAACAATCATTCAGATGATTTAGACTTCTATTCAATTTAGGGGATTGCCAAATAATGATCTTAATGCACATATTATGAATTTCTTAGAGATTTGTGATACTTTCAAAAATAATGGTGTTTCTAATGATGTCATTAAATTGAGGCTTTTCTTGTTTTCATAGAGATATAAGGCAAAGAGTTAGTTAAATTTACTTCTAGTTGGCTCAATTAGTACTTAGGATGATTTAACTCAAAAATTCTTAGCAATTTTTTTTCCACCAACTAAGTTAGCAATGATGCGTAATGAGATCACCTCTTTTGTGCAATTTGATTTTGAAACAGTATATGAGGCTTGAGAAAGGTATAAAAATTTGCTAAGAAGATGTCCTCACCATGGGTTACCCGAATGGCTGCAAGTTTGGACATTTTATAATGGTTTGCTGGGACCAATTAAAACCACAATTGATGCTGTAGCTAGAGGTGGACTTGTGAGTAAATCCATTGATAAGGCTTATAATTTGCTGAAGGAGATGGCTTCAAATAATTAGCAATGGCCATCTAATCAATTAAGGGCAAGAAAAATTGTTGGTATCTACAAGCTTGATTGAATTAATGCTTTGACTACACAATTGGCTTTTCTCACCAATAAAATTGATACTTTGAGTATTAATGTGGTTCAGAGCCCTTTTTGTAACTTGATTTATGTTAAGAAGGGCATTCTAGTGACCAATGTCTTATGTACACTGAAACAACCCATTATGTTAGACATAGGCAATCACAAATTAATCCTTATTCCATCACATATAATCCGAGGTGGAAGCATCATCCTAATTTTTCTTGGATAACAACCATGCATCTTCATAAGCTCCTAAGCCAAATTTTCCTCTAAGATTTCTACCATAAATTCGAGCTCCTATGCTAGAGAAAAAGCCAATAATGGAAGAGATGTTAACGCAATACATGGCAAAGAATGATGCTATCATTCAAAGTCAATCTACATTAATCCAAAGCTAATCAACATTTGTCAAAAATCTTGAGATACAATTGAGTCAGTTAGCTAATGCTGTCAACAATAGACCTCAAGGCACTTCATCAAGCGAGACTAAACCTAATCCAAAAAGAGAAGGTAAGAAGCATTGTAAGGTAATCAGTCTTCATAGTGGAAAAGAGGTCCATAGTACAAATTTCAATTCTGAAAATTTAGTTAAGGTTGTAAAAAAAGAAATTAATAAAAAAGTTGAGAAAGATGCTGAAAAAGATATTGTGGGCTGAAAATTCTAGTGAAAAAATTAGTGCAAAAAATTCAAAAATAAAGCCTTCATAACCACTCCCACCACCTTTCCTCAATGTTTTGAAAAAGACAAAGTTGGCAAACAATTCTAAAAGTTTATTGATGTATTTAAAAAGCTACACATTAATATTCCTTTTGTTGAAGCTCTAGAACAAATGCAAAGTTGTATGAAATTTTTAAAAGACATATTCTTTTAAAAAAGGAAATTGGAAGAGTTTGAGATAGTTGCACTTATTAAAGAGTGCAATGCTATAATATAGAATAAGCTTCCACCAAAGCTTAAGGATCTAAGGAGTTTTTTTATTCCTTGCACTATTGATAGTTTTAAAATTTCTAATCCTTTGTGTGATTTAATGTCACGGCCCAATTTTCGGGCCATGATCGACGCATGGGCCTAATGGGCATAGCCCACTAAGCCCAAGCAAGCCTTATTATATGATCTTATTCATTAGTCTATCAATCTTCATTCTTAATTCTCAATGATAAGTGTTCCCATAATATATCATAGCAACCAAATACTTGTATTTGTATCATCCCAAAAATAGTGTCATTTACTGCCAACTCATAGTGGCACCATCAATCAAAATATACATATATTGTTTATAACATAAATCTTAGCAATTTACATCAGGTGAGCATATACACATGCAGAGGACCCTTGACTATTAGCGGAGTGACTCTGGGTACGGGTATAGTCACTGAATCCCACGGTACCTACCAAAAGGTGAATACAAGTGGACATTTCATTCTAGGTCCCAACTACCTCTGAATCTGAAAACATGAAGTTGAAAAGAGTGAGTATAAACCCAGTGAGTGAACATAAAAAAGGGAACAAGCATTAATACGGAAAGTTTTAGAAAACACGATGTACTTATGTTGAAAACAATGCAATTTAGCTCAATTTCTTGTTAAAACCCTTTAATTCAACTCTTGATCATTTAGTGCCTTAGTATTGAAAGATCCATGATCAATAAAGAAGTTAAAGAGTGAAAGTACAGTAGAGTTCAAGCAAGGCAAGCATAGTAGAGCAAATCTCGCTGTAGTGAAAATCTGGGCTAGTCAAGCCCCAGCACCCGAGAGTTTCTTGCTGTAGCGAGAATGAATTTCGCTGCAGCAAAACCAGTGTTATCAAGTGAAAGAATTCTTGTCACAATGAAAATCCATTTTTACTGCAATGAAATATCAATTGGAAAGCATTTGTCAAATTTCAACACTCAATATGCAATACAAACACATTTTATTTCTTTAACATCTATATGGTATGTGTATACATGTGTACAACTTCCATCTTAGCAGCTCATGTGCACTTCCACACTGCACAAGGCAATATAATCATGTGCACTCCCCCTCGCACATGCATATATCATCAGTGTGTGCACTCACACAACACACCACTATCACGCACATGGCATATATCATCAGTGTGTGCACTCACATAGCACACCACTATCACCGTCATGTGCACTCCCACACCGCACATGCATGGTTACAATGGTCACCCAATAGTGCCATTCAATGCATAACATACACGTTAACATAATGTAGAAACACATGAATTCATCACTTTCCTATTTCACAACATAAAACGTTTTATCAAAGGCTTGTTCCCATGCAAATTTTGAAGAAAAACCAACAAAATATTTCAAGTGGTTCAATCAAGCATAAAATCATTTATTCGAAACATTTTAATGCAAGTTCACTCACATCTTTGTTGATTCCTTGTTCAATTTCAACTTTGATTATTGTTCAAAATGAAGATGTGGGGTCTCGTTGGAACCTTGGTGGTTTTGTAGTTGAATTTCTTTTCAAGAGTTTGTCAAGCTATTATGGAAAGCCTTTCTCTCTCTCTCTCTCTCTAAAATGTCCAGCTAATGAGAGAAAGTATTGAGGAAAGACTTTTGAGGGTTTTTGAGGTGTAGAAGTGAAAGAGCACAAAGAATCCTATGGAAAAGTGTGCCAAAGCATGAGAATTGAAGCTGCTTTGAGAAAGTTATGGAAGTATCAAGGGATGGCTTCCATGGAAGAGGGAAAACATGAAATGGATAAGAGAAATGGGTGTTGACTCCATTAGTTTTTGATGATGATAAAACATTCCCATTCATTTGTGTCTAATATTTCTACTTGAGTGTACAGGACAAGAATTGTATGCCAATGATAAATAAATAATTCCATAGTACATATCAAAAACGTATATGAATAAGAAGCCACAATTAATCAACAAAACAAAAGCTCCTTAGTTGAATAATGAAGGGTAAGTAAGCTAAAATTCAAATTAGAAGTTGGTGGGCTTAAGAGTATTGAGAAACAGAAAAAACTTAGTCGACCAAGAAATGGGTTAGTCGACTAAAAGTCTACTGCCAAAAATCTGAAATTCAAGACAGAACCAACTTAATGGACTAAGAAAGAAGTTAGTCGACTAAGTGCTCACTGCTAGAAGCAGAGAATAGAAGACAGAAGTAACTTAGTCGACTAAGATATCAGTTAGTCGACTAAGAGCATTCTGCCAAAAAATTTGAATTGTGCACTAGAAGATAGATTAAAGGCCAGAACTACAACAAAACTATTTTCAACTGTCAAAAACTGCCTAACACCTATCAGAGTTGATCTTCCAAGTATTTAAGAGGCTTCCAAAGGCTAGAAATGTAATTAAGGCTTCCAAGAACAAAAAAAGAGCTTAAAACCAGAAAATACTCTCTGCTCATTTACTACACTCAACTCACATATTTGTAATTGTGAGCTGCACTTCACTTTGTACCTCTTAAATCAACATTATGATCATAGGTACACTCTTATCACTTTTCTCCTTGTATTCTTAGAGTGAGTAAGTCACTCTAAGGGATTTATTCAAGCTTTGATTGCTTGATTGAGCATAAGTTCTAACTTAACCTTGAAATGTTAGGTGATGGGTTTTAGTTGATCTTGAAAAAAACTATTGTGAAAGGTTTTGGCTAAGCCTGGTAAAAACCATTGTAAAGCTTGGTAAAGCTTGTGAATTTCACCTTTTATAGTGGATTGATTTGGAAAATCTTTGGTTGAATAATCAAGGTAGTGGATGTAGGTCTTAGACCGAACCACTCTAAATTTTGTTGTGTTGTCTACTCTATTTTTGTTCTTATTTACATTCATTCTTTTCACTTGCATTTGTTTCCACTAAGAGCCAATTTTTGAAAGAGCCAAATTGTGCTATTCACCCCCCTCTAACACATTCATTTGGACTAACGATGGGAAGAAGAAGAAGAAGAAGCTGCTGGAAGTAAGGAGAAAGTGTTGGAAAAATGAGATATTTATCCTTAAAGTTAACAAAAGTTCCTTTTATTTACAAAAATGCCATTGCATAGTTGACTTTGCCTTTTTCTTCCCTTTGGCTCAAACTTTTTACTCTCTTGACACTGAGAAAGGTCCACAATAGATTAGGGGTACTCCAGTCCATGAAAACTTAAAAATTTAAACTCGAGATCCAAAATGACCATTTTACCCTTATAATAGAAATTATCATTATTTCTATTTTCTTCGCTTATTTCATTATTATATGCATCATTCATTTATTCCTTAGGCCTACTTAGGCCTTAATAATATTAGAAAACCCACTTCTAGAAGCTCACCAAGGAAAATGACAAAATTACCCCTAACCCACGTCATCGTGCCTGCCTTTTCTACACGTCTCTAAAGGTAGAGGTTTCAGTGAATTAAGTCCTAGTTTTGTGGAATTGCTCAACCTTTCATTTGAGCTTAATCTCTCTCTTTATACTAAAATCAATGAGTTGGTTGTTAGCCTAGAGTCCAAATTTGTCTACAAGTCTCTGTCGAGATGTTTGTAAACATATTTCTCATAATTTATTATCCATATGTCTATGTAAATTAATTAAGGAAGGTTCACTAAGCGTAGGCCCTAATTTCAACTATATATGGTATTTAGGTATTTTTGGTATATTTTATCCTAAATACTAATCAAATCATCTAATCTCTAAGTTAAATGAACACATTCTATTCAAACCCTTGGTTTATTCTAAACTCCCTTTGTCAAGTTGTATTTAGAGACCTAACTCAATCTAATTGTTAATCAAGCAATAAGAAACAATAAGCATAGATTTGAAATAGCAACACAATACGTATTAATAATTAGTAAAAGAGACTTAAAATATCCAAAGTACATTTAAAGATCAACCATAATTCTAGAAAAAGCTATTTAGTTCATCATATTCTCAGCAAGCATCATCTTTAAGAAAGAAACTATAAATACAGCAAAAGAAAGTGAAAGAAGAACAAATCTAGAGAGAGATATAAATTTTTACAGCTTTTTAAGCCTTGTTCTTCCTTTCTTTCTCTTCCTTTCGTCTTTTGTTTATGTTTCTTTTTCCTTTGAAAAGCTGCTCTGCTTCTAACCCTTTGAACCTATTCAAAATGGCCTTTATATATCCCCCTTTTAAAGCCCTAGAGTAAGAAATAGGGAAACATAGATTTAAAAACCCCGTGTTGGTGCTGCAGCACCAAACTTACTGACTTGTGTGGGGGACATGAATTCTTGGCTCTTTAAGATGCCTAATGCAAAACTATTGTGGTCTGGCTACTTCTAAAGCGATTTTGACCATGTTTTAATCCGAACTGGGTGAAGTGATAAGCATGAAAGTTGTAACCCTTTCTCTTAGCTTTCCAATGCTCTAAGAATCACATTGTTTAGACTTCTTTAGCTCAAGTTATTTCTGAAATACCGCAACATGTTTGGTGAAGTATGCATCTAGCCAACTTGTATCATCCATTGCCATTTAAGCCTTGTGCCCTTGCACACCTTCAACAATAAAAGACTAAATAAATAGGCTGAAATTTGGACTTTTTAACAAGAAATTAAACTAAAATTGCTTAAATGAAATTGCTATAACATAAATTAATCTATTACTTAGAAAACATAAAAAATACCTATAAATTACTTAAAAAACTAAAGGACTTGGCTTTATTTAGGTTCCAAAAATATGCAAGATAACACTATATCATAGAGTTAATAGTTGGGTCCTTTCAAAGTGGTTATGGTCTATCCTTATGGTATCATAAAAATTGCTAGTCAAGTTGTTGGAACATTCATGGTTAATGGAATAAGCCTCAAGCCTTATTGTGGCGGTGCAGAAGTGCAAAAGGGGGTACCATAGTCAAGCTAGTGACTATAAAGAAGTGCTTTCTGGGAGGCAACCCAAATTTTTGAAACTCATTTTTTCTCTTTTCAATTAGTTTTATTTTATTTATTTATACTTTTTCTTTAAACTCTATTTATTTTCATTTTACAATAAGAAAAATGTCTCCCACAAGCATTAGTGACAATGATGAAAATGAGGAAGACGAGTAGAGCCTCTTCAAAGTCCTCCAACCACTAAGGGAGTATTCTTTCAATTTTTTATCTATTTCTAACATTGAGGACAATGCTAAGTCTAAGTTTCGTGGGTGAGGGGTGGAATTATTTTATGGAAGTTGATTTTTCTATGAAAGTTAAGACTTTATTTATTTATTTGCATGCATTTTTTAGGTTAGTTTATCATTTAGGTTTTTATGCTTGTTGAAAATTTTTAGATCTAGAGTAATTATTGCAAAATTGTTTATGCTTTCCTTATCCAATGATGAGAACTTGGTTGTCTTATATCTTTAGCTTTTGATAAATATGGATGTTGATTGGTTTTTGCTAAATTCTTTTGTTTAGTATCATTGTTAGAATGTGATTTCCACATATATCGAGCACTTTATCTTTTACTTTGAATTATTGTGCATATCTAGAAAAGGTTTATGTTGATGTGAATTTTGAATTATGTCAAGAATTCTAGAATATATTTGATTCTCTCTCAAGGTGAACTAGGCAATACTTAGTTAGGGAGATGATTTAGGCCATAATTGGATCATTTAAGCCTTTCAAGCCTACCTTGTTATATTTTATTCCTAGTATACCCCTTTGAGCCTAATTTTTCCTTTTCTTTGTTTAACCACATAATAATTAAGCCTAACCTTTTAAATAAAATTTTCAATTTTGCATCCCTCACTCCTAAGTATGTAAATCATTTTAGTAAGTGTATTGAGCTAGTTGTTAAAAAGGTAGAAAAAGGTGAAGTTGATGAAAAATTGAAAATTTGAAAAATTAAAAAATAATGATAAAAATCACCTTACTACCTACAATACAAAGAAATAAGTATGGGAGTGTGAAATTGTGAAGAAGAAAAAAAATAATGTTGAACAAAAGGAAAATTCAAATGAAAGAAAGGGTATGTGGAGAATGAGAATAAAAAGCTCAACATAAGTCCTAGAATAGTTATATGCTTAGGGTGATTTGAGCCACATGAATGACCTTTGTCCTACCTTGACGCTAGCCATACGTTACAAGCTTAATAAAGACCTATTAATCCTTGACTTAGTATTAGTCTACATTAGTGGAGAGAGAGATGAAAAGTAAACCTATGGAGTTTTAATACTAATTTCATATTTTACATTGGCATAAACTCGCTCGGATAAGTATGATGTTCTTTGTAAAAGATATCACACACACACGGAAGTCCATTTGAGAATGAGCTTGCATTTGAATTGAAATATGGACTTAATGATGTCCATATCTTATCTTGAGTTAAGATTGTAAAATAACTTTTAAGGAAATTAATGTAGATCGTTGAGTTGGTGCTATTTGTCTCTAGTTAGTTGGTTTATTTAACTTGTTTTCATCCTTTAGGTTGTTCTTGTTTTAGTTTCTCATTTATGTTTTGCTCGAGGATTAGAAAAATCTTATGCTTAGGGGTGAGATAACTCTATTTGGTCAAAATTTTGGGTGATTTTATCGAAGTTCTTGAGATTTAATTGAAGAATTAGGAGTTTTTAGTCATTTATTTTATTTTATTTTATTATGTTGTGTTCAATTGTGTTAAGTTATTTATGATATTTTGCTTTAAGTTTAGTTATTATTTAAGTTAGTTTGTTGCTTTTGTAGGTGTGCTATGAAAAGGGTGACATTTGAGAAGATAAATGCATTCAAGGTGTAGACTTCAACTGCATATGTATCGGTATTTTGAGCATATCTTTCACTACAAAAGTCTAATTGACATGATTCTTTAACAATTGGAAAGATGAGTGGCAAGAAGTCAAAAATTATGTTGAAGTGGAAGTAGTGTAGTAGAACAAAGTGAGCAAGGTAGAGCGTTGGGCATGGCGACATCCATCAAGCCAACACCATGACACCCCAAACCATAAAAATGCTTTAGAATTGAAGAAGCTTTGGCACCTTGGCCATCAAATACATCACGACCTGATTTCCAAGCCGTGACCGGCGCATAGACTCAATGGATGTAGTCCATTAAGCCCAAGCAAGCCTATTTATATTATCCTGCTCATTATTCCATCAAAGTTACTAAAATCACATTTCGTAATTTCGAACCAAAATAATGCTAACCATTTTCGACTCTTAATGGCATAGCAATACAAATATACATACACTGTCTAAATATATGTCTTAACAATTTACATCAGGTTTGTCTACACAAATAAAAAAGAAGACTCGATTTCCAGCAGAGAGACTCAGACGAATGTACAGCTACTGAATGCCGAGAAACCTACCAAGGTTCGAATATACAAAGACACCTCGACCTAGTTATTAGCTGCCTCTTGATCTGAAAACATGAAGTTGAAAACGATGAGTATAAACCCAATGACTGAACATATGAAAGGAACGAGCAATATAGTAAGGAAAAGTTTGAAATCATAATGCACTTTAGCTTAAGTCCTTATTAAAACCCTCAATTGAACCCTTGGTTGATAAATCATGAGACAATAGAGAATTCATATCCAACATGAAATTGGAGAAGTGGAAAATATGGCCAAAACCAGCCAAATGATAAGCGGAACAAAGAGTTTCATTCTTGCTACAACGAGAAATAGCGCAGTAAGAAAGACTTCCTTTCATCCCAAATAAACTGTTTCACTGTAATGCAAATCAATTTGGAACACTAAAAAAAATGCTCAAGGTTCAACAAGCAGGATTTCACATACATTATAGTCACACATGTTATTCATAAAATCTTTATTGCATTAATACATGTGAACATATGTAAACATATATATCTATATATACATCCACCGCCTCCCCAGCTCATGTGCATCCCCCCACATCGTGACATAACTGGAGTCATCGGTGCATCCCCCCACATCGTGCACATCTAATGCCGTCATGTACATCCCCCCACATCGTGCATAAGGGCAATATCATCATCCGCCTACTTCACCACCATCATTACCGGTATGTGCATCCCCCTACATCGTGCACACACACTGTTATATCCATTACACAATATTATCTACCAATGTACTATACATATATATATATATATATATCAACATTATACTGAAACACATGGATTCATCACACTTTCCATTTCACAACATAAAAACATTTCATAAGGGCTTGTTCCCAGGCACTTTTTTTTTTGAAAGAGAATTGGATAAATCATTCAAAATATTTGTCCAAATACATTCATATATCCCAAAACAATTTTGAAATACAAGTTCACTCACATGTCTCTATTGATTCTTAAAGCAGCTCCAACTTCCACTAATGCCCCAAATAGTGATGTGGGTTTCGATGGAGCCTATCACACATTAGCATCACAATCAACTCAATCACATAACCATAATTCTAAAAGCTATCTCCTAAATCATGTTCCACTAGTTATTCCTAACTAGCTTCCACCTACCATCAAGTGGCTATTTATTTGCACTATTATAATCACACCAAAATGAATAAACTACCTCAACTACAAAACACTCATAAATCTAATTATTAATCATTCTCAACAACTAAAATATCAACTCAATTTCAATGCTCACCTTGCTAGATTTACAATTGAATATCTCCTCAAGAATTCCCAAACTATTATAGAAGGTCTTTCTTTCTTTCTCTAAAACCCTAATTAGTGAGAGAAAATATTGATCTAAGACATTTCAAGGGTTTTAAGGTGAAAGAGTGAAAGAACATAAGAGGTTCTATAAAAAAAATGCACAAAAGCATGAAAATGAAGGCTAACTTGAGAGAGTTATGGAAGCTTGAAGAGTAGTCTCATGGAAGGTGAAGAAATG
This sequence comes from Theobroma cacao, assembly GCF_000208745.1. Classification (NCBI taxonomy): domain Eukaryota; kingdom Viridiplantae; phylum Streptophyta; class Magnoliopsida; order Malvales; family Malvaceae; genus Theobroma; species Theobroma cacao. The sequence continues at coordinate 18,100,636 of NC_030854.1, read as the reverse complement.
TGGGATGAAAGGAAGAAGAAGAAGATGAAGTGTTGGAAATCTGAGGAAGTTGCTGGAGATTGAAGATATTTATAGTTAAAACTTATCCAATTGTTCATAAAATTACAATAATGCCCTTAGCAATGCCACTTGTCTTCTTCTTGTTCTTGTGAAATCTTTTACTCTTTTGACACTAGGGAAAGGTCCAAAATCCTCTGAAAGAGGTCCCTTAAGTAGCCCCCAAAAGTCCTAGCTTCAAAAATCCCAAAATCGTGTTATATGTAGAATTTATGATGAGGGCCGCAGCTCTAAATTTCTAGGGCCGCGACGCTCAAACATTCTCCCAATTTTGGTTCTTCTAATGCAGTCCTTTCACTTTGACAAAGATTTTGACCACCTTCACATCAAAACTAGGCAAAGTGGTAAGCATCAAAGTTGTAGCCCTGCCTCTTTGCTTTCTAATGGTCTAAAAATCATGTTATTTGAACTTCTGTAGTGGGAGATATACTTGAAAAACAGAAACATATGCAAATAGGGCTACTGTTCATTATGCACTTTTTTTCACTAATTAAAATTATTTTTGATCCTACTCCTATAACGACATAAAATAGTTATAAGTAACATAAAACTAGCATCATTAGCTCAAATTGAAACTTTAAACATAAGTTTCACCTCAAGTTACGCATCTATGAAGGTCGAGGTTTCACAAAATGCCCTGCACTACAATGCCTAAAGATGAATTCTGAAAAAAATAAATAAACAACAGCATTTGCAAACTTAAAGGAGTTCTCATGCCACTGGACTTCTATTTTGACACGAACATGAGCCTTATTTAATCCATCCTTCAAAAGCAGGTAAAAAGGGAGATTGAAGAGAGATTTAAAGCAACAATTAAGGAAGAGTTTTATAAAGAAAAAAAGACATTGAAGCTAGCAAGAAAGTAAGGAAAGTAAGGAAGATTTTGGATCGAAAGCTTGATAAATATTAGAGTTTTTTCTTTTCTTGTTATCTTTATACTCTCTTGTTTAGTTTTAATGTTTCTTTATTTTGGATGATGTTTACATGCATTATGTTGAAGTAAGTTTTTGATCTAGAATCATGATAACCCAATACGTATTCTGAGTTTTTAATATTCTTTCTTGCATATGATTGAAATTGTTTGAGTTATTTATTTCAATCTTATTCTTAATGCGTATGATTGATTGGCCACCATTAGATTGAATTGGAAACCTAGAAAGAACCGCAAGAGGGAGTTTAGAGTAAGCTATGGATGAAATAGCATATGTTCAATATCAATTGCATGAGATGATTGATTTGATTTGCGTGTAAGGTATGAATACACTTACATTGCATATGTAACCAAGATTAGATTCTAAGCTTAACGGGTCTTTCTTGATTTCATTACATAGGAATATAGTAGATTGGTTAAGGAATATACTTTTATACGGACATCGAAAGAGACTTATAAATAAATTAGAATTCTAGGTTAATAATGCAAGTCTATCTAGTAAGTAAAGAGGGACTAGAAAAGATTCAGATGAAACATTGAGGGGATATTGTGGTTCTAGACTTTTGGTTGATTAATTACTTAATTAAACTGATATTTTTAGTTTTAGTTTTAGTTTTGTTTTAATTTTAGTTTATTAAAATTTTCAATAGTTTTAAATTCAGTTGATTGGACAATATTGTGTTATTTTAGTTATAGAAATTAGCAAAATGATTTGGTCGATTCTCCATAGAAACGAACTTTACTTTCATTACATTATTTTTTAACGAGATGTGCACTAACATGGGTTATCCAAGAAATAGTCTTTGGCAAAGATTTGTAGCTTTCTATGTTTGGTTGGATATTATAGATGCTTTGTCAAGGATTTTTCTAGATTTGCAACACTAATGACTAGATTGACACAATAGAATATGAAGTTCCAATGTAACAAGGCTTGTGAGGGGAGCTTTGAAAAGCTCAAGCTTTGTCTTACTTCGACACTCGTACTTAGTTTACCATAGGGTGTAGGTGGGTATACAGTTTATTGTGATGCCTCATGTGTTAGTTTGCGTTATGTGTTCACAGCCCAATTTTCGGGCCATGACTTGCTCAAGAGCCCAATGGGTATAGCCTATTAAGCCCAAGCAAGCTTTTTTTATATGATCCTGTTCATTATTCTATCCATCACTTTAAATGCCATATTTTGTAATTCTGAAGTATAATTATTTCAACAATATAACATGGCAACCAACTACTTACATTTATATCATCCAAAAAAATGTCACCCATTACCAACTCATAGTGGCAACGTTAATCAAAGTAAACATATATTGTTTATGACATGTATTTTAGTGATTTACATCACGTGTATGTATACAAAGGCAAAAAGACTCATTGACTTCCAGCGAAGTGACCTTGGGTGAAGGTACAACTACTAAATGCCATGGTACCTACCAAAAAAGATAGATATACGTGGACCCCTCAACCTAGGTCTCAACTGCCTCCGAATCTAAAAACTTAAAGTTGAAAAGAGTGAGTATAAACTCAGTGAGTGAACATAAGAAGGGAACAAACATCAATACGGGAAGTTTTAGAAAACATGATGCACTTATATTGAAAACAATGCAATTTAGCTTAATTTCTTGTTAAACCAACTCAATTCAACCCTTGATTATTTAATGCTTTAGTATTGAAAGATCCATAATCAATAATAAAGTTAAAGAGTGAAAACTACAGTAGAGTCCAAGCAAGGCTAGCATGGTAGAGTGAAACGCTACAGCGAGAATGAAATTTCGTTGTAGCGAAATTCAGGGCAAAATTTTGAACCAACCACTCGAGAGTTTCTTGCTGCAACGAGAATGCATTTTCGCTGTAGCAAAAATCTGGGTTAGTCAAGCCTAGAGCACCCTAGAGTTTTTCACTGTAGCGAGAATGAATTTCATTGTAGTAAAAATCTAGACAATTAAGTTAAAAGAATTCTTGTCACAATGAAAATCCATTTTTGCTACAATGAAAATCAATTTGAACATATTTAACAATTTTTAACATTCAACATTCAATACAATCACATTTTATTTCCGTAACCTCTATATAACATATATAAACATATATACAACTATCGGCATCACCCCAGCTCTCCCCTGGCTCATGTGCACTCCCACACCGCACATTTCAATATCCTCATCAAGTGCACTCCCACACTGCACCTCACCATCATCGTCATGTGCACTCCCACACGGCATATATCAACATCATGTGCTCTCTGTGAGACCTTGTCAAGCTCGATTAAAAGATGATATTGTACCGAGTGGTACAACTAAGTTAAATCGAGCCTTGAACTAGTTCAAATAGCAATTCTAAGAGGAATTTGAAAATTCTAAAACCCACAGAATGGCTTAGAATAGTGATTTGGAGTTCAAGGTCCAGTTTGGAGTCCATCAGGAAAATTGACCGATTATGGACAAAACGGTCATTTTACTATTTGATGATAAAATGGAGATTTTTAGCCAAGATTTGATCACATTTGACCAAGAATAATTATATGAAATATAATTATGATTATTGGAGTATAAAATGATGTTTAGCAGTGAAAACTTGTGATTCCCAGTATTTTTGGAGCACAAGGACAAAATGGTAATTTTACCACTAGAGGACTAAACGGGAATTTTTATAAAACGATTTTTGCCCCATTTGGTTAATATTGATCAATATTAGTGTTATTTGAGGTTGAAAAGTAGAAATAATGCGATTCCGGTACATTTGGGAGTATAGGGGCACAATCATAATTTTTTCGTCTCGGGGGCAAATCGGTAAAATTTTCACCCCAGCACTTGTCAAGACCAAGGGATTTTAATTGTGGTAGGATTGGATAAATACCAGAATATTTGTGCTGGAAAATTAAGAAGAAAAAGTCAAAAAGTTAAAAAAAATTGGGCAATAAGCATGTGACATGTGGCATGCTTGATTATTTTATTATTTGCTATAGAAATCAGCCCCTTAAATCCCCAATTCTCTCACCATATTCGGCCTAGGCAACCAGCAACAAGAACAAAGGAAGAACAAAGGGAAAAACAAGAAAACCTAGGTGGAAATTCAAAGAAAAAGTGAAGAAATCAAGGAAACAAGCTAGGTAAGTTAAAATTTCTTTAATTCTCCTTGATACCTAGCTTACCCATGCTTTTGTTCTTGATTTCCATGGTTGAATATTGAGTTATCATGATGAATTCAATTCTGAAAAATGGGTATGGAAGAGGAATTGTTGTTGGAATAATTTGATTTTAGACTATGTTAGTGTTTAGGGATAGTTAAGCATGGTTATGAACAAAAACACAAAAGAAATATTCAATTTCTCTAGGGTTCCTTGTTGGTCGAACCATGAGGGCTGAATATCAATGGGGGATTGTTTTTATTTCAAGGAAAATGGCTTGGAAAATGATGAATTAAGGTGAAACGGTTATCTAGAAAAAATTTCGGTGCTAGTGCACCAAATGACCGAATTTTTCTATAAGGAACTGTGAGGGTTCTAATGCTGAATTTGGCTTTATTTAAATGGTATGTGGTAAATTAAGGTATTAGAGGAGAAATGAATTAATTTGGAGGTGATTTGGACACAATCGCCAATTAATCGGGTGATCGGTCGAATTTAATCGATACCGCGATTAAGCGGTAATCGGACGTATTTTTGCATTTACATATCAAGCATTAGTAATTTAAATTAGTTTATATCAATTTAGGGACAATATAGTAAATTCCTCGACTTTGTTATTTGTCAAGGTAGTGAGACGTCCGAAAAAGGCAAAGGAATTGCGCCTGAGGACTATTAGTCCGAGTGTACTCAGAATCTGAATTTTCGATATCGATGAGTGGACTTGCATTTCAAACTTGTTTTGGGGAATATGAAAGATTCTATCCAACTTGTCTTAGAAAATGTACCTTGGGAACAAGCTTTTGTTAAATGGTTTGATGTTGTGATATGTGATTGCTATGGATTCATGCATTATTGCAATATGATGATATATATATATATATATGTGTGTTGTGCATGATGAATGATATTGTGTATAATGACTGTAACCATGTGTGTACACGATGTGGGGAATGCACATGCCGGTGATGATGGTGGCGTGAGAGATAGATGATGATAGTGCCCATGTGCACGATGTGGGGGGATGTACACGATGGCACTGATTGTGCACGATGTGGGGGATGCACATGATGGTGCCGGCTATGTGCACGATGTGGGGGGATGTACATGAGCCGGGAGTGATTATGATGATATTGATGTTTGTCTATGTAATTATGCATATCTAGATTTATGAAATGAAAGCTCATGAATGTGATATATGGTTGACATATATGTGAAATTTGACACATTGTACTTTGAGAATTTTCATGAGTTTTATGTTGATTTTGTTAGTTTAGCAGGATGGCTTTTTGTTGAGTGAGGGAAAATGTTTCTCTTGTTGCTCTGTTTTCGCTGCAACGAAAGTCATGCTCGCTGCAGCTAGAAACTCTCGGGTTTGAGGACCTTTCACCAGAACTGGTTCTCGCTGCAGCGAAAAACTTTCTGTTTCTGGGTAACAATTTCGCTGCAACGAAAAACTTTCTGTTTTGTCTCCTATCTTGTCCAATTGCTGCCCTATTTTTCACTTCTTTGCTACCATATCTGAGCATGGACTTCCAACATTTAGGACAAAATGAGTTAAGTTTAAAATGAGGGGTTTTTAATATGAATGGAACTAAATTGCATTGTTTTGAAACAAGTGCATCATGATTTTAAATTCTCCCTTGTTGTTGGTGCTTGTTCCCTTCCTTGTTCACTCACTGGGTTTATACTCACCATTTTCAAATTCATGTTTTCAGATCACGAGGCAGCCGGTAACTAGGACGAGGTGTCCTTGTAGACCTGTGTCCATCTTTTGGTAGGTGTCTCGGCATTCGGTAGCTGTATATTCATCCGAGTCACTCCGCTGGAAGTCGAGTGTTATTTTGTTTTGTATAGACGAACTTAATGTAAATTATTAGAATACATGTTGTAGACATTGTATGTAAATTTTTAAGGAGTAATGCCAGTACGAGTTGGCAATGTATATCACTATTTTGATTCAAAGTTATGAAATATGACTTAGTGATATTAGATGGAATTATAAGTAACATAAATAATAGGCTTGCTTGGGTTTAGTGGATTACGTCCATTGGACCCTTGCGCCGAACATGGCCCGAAATTTGGGTCGTGACACTCTCCCACACCGTACATGGCATATATCATCAGCATGTGCTCTCCCACACCGCACGTTACCGGCACCGTCATGTGCACTCCCACACCACACACGCACGGTTATAATTATCACACAACATTATCGTTCAAGGCATAACATACATATCATCCTAATAAAGGAACACATGAATTCATCACACAACACATTTTACATGATGAAAACATCTCATCAAGGGCTTGTTCCCATGCATATTTAGATAAAAGTTTAATAAAATATTTCAAGTGATTCAACCAACTACATATGCATTTATCTCAAAACATTTTAATGCAAGTTCACTCATTTGTCTTTATTGGTTCTTTAATCGACTCTAACTTCCACTAATACTCCAAGTGGAGATGTGGGGTCTCGTGGGAACCTATCACACACAACAGCATCACACCAACTCAATTGACATGAATAATATTCCAAAAGCTATTTTCCTAAATCAAGTTTTGCTAGTTATTCCTAACTACCTTTTAATTACCATTTGATTGGCTATTTATTCACACCACTCTAGTTACACTAGAAATAAATAAATAACCTTCAGAAATAAAATAGTCTATAATTTAATTATTGACCATCATCAGCAACCTAAAAATCAACCCTAACTCAATACTCACTTGGTGAATTTGTAGTTGAATTCCTTTTCGAGAGTTTTCCCCAAGCTATTTGGAAGGCCTCTCTCTCTTTCTCTCTTTAAAACGTCCAAGTAGTGAGAGAAAGTATTGAGGAAAGACTTTTGAGGGTTCTTGAGGTGTAAAAGTGAAAGAGCACAAAGAATCCTATGAAAAAAGTGTGCCAAAGCATGAGAATTAAAGTTACTTTGAAAAAGTTATAGAGGTTTCAAGGGATGGCTTCCATGGAAGACGAAAAACGTTTAGTGAGGAAGAAGGATGGGAAGAAGAAGAAGAAGAAGAAGCTACTGGAAAAGAGGAAAAAGTGCTGGAAAAATTTGATATTTATCCTATAGTTGACTAAAGTTCCACTTATTTAAAAAAATGGCATTGCATAGTTGACTTTGCCTTTTTCTTCCCTTTGGCTCAAACGTTTTACTCTTTTGACATTGAGAAAAGGTCCACAATAGATTAAAGGTACTCAAGTTCATGAAAACTTAAAAATTTAGATCTAAGACCCAAAATGACCATTTTACCCCTATCATGAAAATTATCATTATTTCTATTTTCTTCATTTATTTCATTATTATATGCATCATTCATTTATTCCTTAGGTCGACTTAGACCTTAATAATATTAGAAAAACTCACTTCTAGGAGCTCACCAAGGAAATGATAGAACTACCCCTAACCCACGTCATCGTGTCTACCTCCGTTACACGTCTTTGAAGGTCGAGGTTTCATATTTGTGTTATCGGATATTATACATGCAAGTGCACGTAGCCGTACAAGTAATATAAAGGTAAGTCGAGTATTGTTTTCCCATACTTATTCTTACTAAGTACTAAATTTATAACAAGGTAATCTCATCCAAGCACTCAATTTTAAATGATTAATTAAACTAATAATAATTAATTAACTAAATAATTAATGAAGAACAAAATGTCACTAAAAGAATAATTTACTTAAACTTAGGATTATGGTGTTTTTCAAAACTTCATCTGAATTAAATCATTCTCCTTAACTTAGATTATTAGAATACATGGCTAACCTAAAATACATATTATGTACACATCTCTATCGAGATCGTGCACACATATCTTTCCAAATTACTCTCATACGTCTACTCAAATTAATTAAAAAAGTTCATTACATTCGTATTCTAATATGGCTGCCTAACGCATTTAGGTATATTTTTATCCTAAACACAAAACTATCACCTAACTCAAAAGCGAATCAAACAAAGTCTATTCGAAACTATGGTCTATTCTAAACTCCCTATGTTGAGCTCTATTTAGAGACCCCAAACAATTCAACTGGTGATCAAGCAGTGAAAAGCAATAAATACAGAATTGAATAAACCATGCAATTTCCATTAATAGCAAGTAAGGAAAAATCAGTTATTCAAACTACATAATGAAATAACCATAATCCTAGAAAGCAAAATTAGTTCATCTTCATTTTCACAATAGACATAATTAAATCAACAGAAAATATCATTTCCATAGCAAAATCATAAGAAAGAAATAGCAAAGCCTCTTTCGATTCTTGATCTCGATTCCTTCGATTTCTTCTCGTTTCTTTCATTAGAAACCTTTCTCTTTTTTCTCATAAATTGTTGTTCAATGCCAAACTCCACCTCCTCTCTCAGATGCTAAAAAAAGGCCTATTTATAAGCTCCATAAAACCCTAAAAACTCATTTCATGATTGACTACTCATTAATAATCCATGTCAAAGCACCACGACCTTACTCTAAAGGCACCACAACACTCATGACTTGTGGTTTTTTTTTTGTTCATCTTTCGACTATTGTCGTGGTGCTCCACCTTAGCCACTGTGGTACTGGACTCTCAGGTTTTTGTATGGTTGCCATGATGTAACCTTGGGCACTGTGGCTTTGAGCTGTACAAGGTTGCAACTTTGACATTTATGCTAGCTTGGTGTAGAACTACTTTCATGCCTCATATTTCAACATGATCTTTTCCTACCTCGAGGATAATCTAGGTGAAATGGTACACATGAAAGTTTTAGGTCTAAATCTCATCTTTGCAATGGTCTAAGAATTACGTTGATTGGATCTCTGTAGCTTAAGTCATTACCAAAATTATGCAACATGTTCAATAAAAATCTGCACTTAGTTTCCATTACCTTGTTCACTAACATTTAACTTGAAACACATGTGAACCTACAATATTAAAGACCAAATCAGAATTGACTTAAATAGAGACTTTCAACATAAATTTAAACTAAAATTACTAGAATTAAAATAAATCAACATGCTTGAACTAATTAACTAAAAAAATAAAAACTATCTGAAATTGACTCAAAACACAAGGACTTAGCTATTTTATCATCCCAAAATGTAGATAAATAACTCTATTAATAGAGTTATCATGTTGTTGCAACATGGAAAAGTCATAGTTTATGCTTCTAGACAATTGAAAAGGCATGAGCAAGATGACTCTACTCATGATCTGAAGATGGCAGCTATCATGTTTGCACTTAAGGTTTGGAAATATTTCCTTTAGGGGGAGACATGTGAGATCTACATAGATCATAAGAGTCTTAAGTACATCTTTGAGCAAAGAGATCTCAATCTTTGGCAACATCAATGGATGGAGTTGCTTAAGGACTATGATTTTATCAGTTTGTATCACCCTGACAAGGCAAATGTGGTAGCCAATGCTTTGAGCCAAAAGTCTATGGGGAGTTTGGCCCACATAATCATTTGTCAAAGACATTAACTGAGTGATATCCATGACCTTGTAGACATGGAACTGCATTTTGAAGCCAATGGGATTGATGCTTTACTAGCACATTTCTAAGTTAGGCTTATGCTACTTGATCACATTAAGGAAGCCTAAGATAAAGATTAATGGGTGACCAAGGCCTTAAATGGTGTCCAAGGGAAGAAAAGGTAACACTTTGTTAAAGGTTCCGATGGGTTACTTCACTATAGAGCAAAAGTGTATGTGCCAGATATGGATAGACTTAGGAAGAACATTCTTTAAAAGGCACATTTGTCTACTTGTGTATACATCTCGAAGCCACCAAAATGTCCCATGATTTGAGAGAGGTATAATGGTAGGAAGGCTAGCAAAATAATGTAGCAGAGTTTATAGCTAAGTGTTTAATATGCCAACAAGTTAAAGCGGAGCATCAAAGACTTGCAAGTTTGCTACAAAATTTATCCATACTAGAGTGGAAGTGGGAGCACATATTTATGGCTTTTGAAATATGATTACCCCACATTAGTAAAGGTTGTAATTCCATTTAGGTTATATGTCATGACCCGGTACTCCCTTCGAGCCCGTGACATCCGTCTCGATGTCTCGATAGACATTCATTACCCGAAATGTCAACCGAAACCTCGCAAGGATCTCGCATCAGTTTTACATCTCCCTTATGAGCAATAGTTACCAAATATCATGTTTTAGGGGATTTAAACTATTTTTAAATCAAAACAAACAAAAAAAATAATTTCTGCCACACAGGGGTATTTTAGTCATTTTTACTCAAAAATTTTGAAACCTAGTGAAAATACAATATACGATCGAAAAATATACATTTCTTATCTAAAAATAATTTTAGCAATCTAAATCATCCATTTGAAATGAAATTATGGCTAATCAAACTAAATAAAAATATTAAATAATATATTCTATTTTCTTATAAAACAATATTTATATAACTCTGCGTAAATAATTTTTGTAGCGTAAAAACAAAATATATTCATACATACTGTGGCACACGCAGCCAGGTATACAAAATATTCTACAATGACATGTGGGCCCTCAAAATAAACAAATATGTATAAGTAGGTAGACCTTTGATTTCTAAGGATGTAAATCCTAAAGTAGATCCTCGACGAAATCAGCTATCTACAAACTATCTTGAGCCTAAAATGGGTAAAAAGAAAAGGTGAGTTTTTATAAACCCAGTGAGTAAGAAAAAGTTCATCTATAACATCTAAAGCCGAGTAAATGGAGATAGTTAAATCATTCAATCATAATATAATTCATAACGTTCCAAAACTCATTTCAATTCATATAAAACAATTACATTGCATCAAAATGATCACCAAGGCTTATGATTCTCTTAAAACTTGGTTTGTACCAAAACTTATACTCGGGGACACCTTGGCCCGAGCATCCAACCGAGTATGCCAAGGCTATTAAAACTATGTATACATATAAAACATGTTTTACGTTTAAAAACATAGCCGTTCCTTAGCGTTGGCTGAGTTTCACCCTCACGTGGTGGTTCGGCGTGAAGTGAACTCTAAATATACCTTAGGAGATACCCTCCGCGCCTCTCATACTAAGGTAAAATATAACGGGGTTTATAGTGCCCCTCTAATAGGTTGGTCCACAAAAACCCACCCACTATAGTAAGCTAATCAAATAACCCACCAAATCAATAAACATTTCGACAACATGACATGGCTAATATAATATTACCTAGCCTGTGTCACGGCAAAACAAAACAGTTTATATATTCCACACAAAACACAAATCCAGCCATTCATGCCATCACATTATCATAAGCCACCAATTCAAACCATATATCAAAACACGACTATATAGTCTCCACTTACTCAATTTCCAAAACCAGTATTCAATTTCAAAACAAGTTATAAAACTCATTTCATTTAATCAACAATTCAATTTTAAAACATAATAATTTACCATTTAAACTCATTATTCTTTAAAACATAAAAACGAGTAGAAACAACTTTAGATAGTTAAGATGAAAGTCTGTTACTCACAATAGAAAGAGTTTGGAGTACTCCTATTCTTGGTCCTAGGGCACAATATCTTTACCCTTATCAGAGGGCTCACCACCTATACATAATACACGACATGTAATTCAATATATTTGTGCCAAATTGTTATAAAACTATTTCAGGCTCTATATGAATGCGTGAAATTGAATGAGAATTGTCCGAATAATCACTTAAAGATGGTGTTCTACGTGGGTTCAATTATGATCGGACTAAATTTGTATTCAACCTAACTCAAACTATGCCTTGTTTAATTAGCCAAAACATCCAATTCAACTCCAAATATCTTCATTACACTTCCAATATTCCAAATACACTAAAGTACCTCAATGAGCTTAATTGTGACTTAATTCACCGTAACCGAAATTCATTTCGATTTCAATATTCGATACCATAAATCATCAATTCCTAGCTAAATAATATGATTTACAACCAAATCCATCATCAACATGCCCTATGCAAAATTCGGCCAAATGAGGGTTTCATGAAGAACATGTGGTTTTTATGCTTGTTTTTCACACTGAGTATCACAAAACAACTAAAAACGCGTATGTAGCATGAAATCTAACAAAACCCGTGATCAAAACCTCTCCCCCTAGGTTCAGCCAGCAAACTTTCCTTCATGAAATCTTGAGTTTCAACCATGGAGAATGAAAAAGAATGCATGGGAAAGGTAGATCACAAGCTAAAATTAAAAAATCTTACCTTTACTTGCTTGATTCCTTAAAATCTAACAATTTCTCTTGAATTTTTCTTTCCTAGGGTTTGTTCTTCTCTTTTTCTCTTTGTTCCCTTACTTGGTCGACCATAATAGTGTGAATGTGAAGGTTTTAAGTGAGTTTATATAGGCAATTAAAATAATATTAAAGCTTGACACTTGTCACCTTTTAATTGGTCCATGTTTAAAAACTTAATAATTAAGCATTCCATTCCCACCACATATAATCTCTCACTTAAAAAAATAATGGGTGGAATTCATGGGTTTGATAAGTGTCATAGTGGTGTAAAATTCCAAAAATTCTAATTACATCCTTATGGACATGTAAAATGACCTTTTTGCACCTATGTTCAGAAAAATGTCGAAATTGAAATTTTTCACTTTCCAAATTCAAATAATGCTCTAATTAATCAAATTTAGTCAAAATATCATCCAACATTCCAATTTTTCCCTTGGGTGACAAAATGACCATTTTGCCCTTACGTTATGAAAATTCTCGAATTAACTCCAAATCAATCCTCGAACTCCGAATCAGCATATGAAGACATTCTAAGGTTCAATAACTCTCAAATACATCCTAAAATCACTATTCAACTAGTTCGAGGTTTTAATCGACTTAATTGTACCACAAGGTACGATACTGACTTTTAACGATTCTCCGAGGCATTCACTTATGCAAACATTCTATCAAGCACATGAATGACATGACAAGTATATAATAGAGTAGGGCTTGACATTATACTTGATAAATTGACTAAGTTTGCACACTTTTTACTAATGACGACCACTTATGAAACGGCACAATATGTTAAACTTTACATTGAGGAAATTGTACAATTGCATGGAGTTCTAATTACCATAGCCTTGAAGAGAGTTACCTAATTTAGTAGTCAATTTTAGGGTAAATTCTAAGAGGCTTTGGGAACTAAGTTTAATTTTAGCACTAATTTTCATCCTCAGATCGATGGATAGTCTGAAAGGACTATACAGACCTTAGAGGATATATTACAAGCTTGTGTAGTAGATTTTGGAGTTACGTAGAATCAACATTTACCTTTGGTAGAGTTTTCCTATAACAACAGTTATCAGGCTAGCATTGAGGTGGCACCTAAGGCCTTTTATGGGCATAAGTGTAGTTTCCTATCGCTTAATGTAACACCCCGTGACCTTGTTTAGCAGTCAATTAGACCTTATCGACAAGACAAAGGGTCACTTGATGTTAATTTAAGTGTCAAAGAGTGGTTACGGGTGAGAAAAATAATTTAGAATAAAATATTATTTTATGAATAAAATAATATTAAAATATTAATATTTTATTAATTAAGGGAATCAGTCTGAAGAAGGATTATATGATCAATTTAAGTGGGGGGGAAGAAGAACGAATGAATTTTGGAGATAAATGACGTAAGTGAGACCCGCGTGTTTTATTAAATCATGCTAGCGTAGGTAAATAAATATTTAAATATTATGGTGATATCGCGTTAAAATGTAATTTTGATATTTCGATTGTATACGTGTAAAGGAGTAAAGATAGAAGAAAAATAAAATTTTTTTCAATGCATCGAAAGGAACGAATTTTAAAATACGAAAATTGGAAAGTTATGTGGTAAATAAAATAAAATCAAGGATTAAGTGCAGATGTGTTAATTGAAGTTAATAAAATATATATATATATATAATAATATAAAAATATGGGAAGAAAGGGCAACCGCACATGTGATCAATATGCAACTTAAAAGAAATAAAATAAGAAGAAGAGAAGAGAATGATGGGGGTCGGCCAATAATAAAAGAAAATGGTAAAAGTTGATGGGCAGCCACCCATATGTGCATTAAAAAGGGTCCTAAATTCATTTTTAATTAAGTGAAGGAGGTAGGGGCTTGCCTAAAGGAACCATGAAGAAAGAAAGAGAAAAAATGATGGAGAGGCCGACCGAGAGAGCTAAAAGAGATGAAAGAGAAAAAAAAAGACAAAGAAAATAAAAGTCACAGCCAGCTATTTGAAGGAGAAAAAGGAAAGAGAGAAGTCAGTTTTGAGGGAGAAAACTAAGCCGGCCAAGCTGAGAAGAAAAGAAAGAAGAAAGGAGAAAGAAATGAAGGAAAAGAAAGAAAGAGAGAAAGCAGTCGGTTGTGAGTGGGAGGGAAGAGGTGCGGCTAGTTTTGGGTGAGGAAGTGAGAGGAAAGGCGACAGCTTTTGAGGTGAAATAGTAGATCAATGGAAGCTGTTAATGTTAGAGAGAAGAAGGAGTAGCCAGATTTTAGGAAAAAAAAAGGAGAAAAAAATGGTAAGTTAATATTATATTAAGGTTTATGGGTGGTTTAATATTGTGCACATTTTGGATGAAAAATATGCAATTTGGTTAAGGAAATTTTATTAAGCTGCTCCTCATACAAGTGTGTGATTAACTCTATCAGGTTTAAATTGTTGCTAGGAAAGTTTGTCGTGGAAGTGTGCTGGACGAGGTACGTGACTGGCAAATAGGAATAATTATACACGCATACAAATCAATAGCGATGTAGTAATCCCGCTATTGTGAGGTGAGTACGGGGTGCCGATTTTAAAATTTTCATAAATATATACCTATACGATGATTTATTTTAAACGTTAAAATTATGGATAGCATGTGCTGGTAGCAATCTTAGGAAATTTTGGTTGCAAATTATGTTTAGAAATCATTTTGAATATATATATGTATAAATTATATGTAAAGTGTTTTGAAAATTGGGAAACAAGCCCTTCACACTATTTTACATCAAAATCTGTGCCTTATATTTGTGCAGTGTGCATTCATGGTAATATTGCTTATTCACCATGCGAATTATTGTTTTGAAATTTATGCATAAATATATTTTGAGAAAATTATAGATTTTATCATACTCTATGTTGAATGCTTTGGAAATAATTTTGAAACGAAATTTCAAGGACATAAAGTGATTTATAAAATGGTTTTATAAACCGAAAGATTCGAGAGTAGGTCAGCTATCATTTCGGTTAAGTGTGACCTTCGTGCACAAGTGAGCTCTAGCTAGAGAACCTTTGTGTCACGACCCAAATTTCGGGCCATGATCGGCACATGGGCCCAATGGACGTAGTCCACTAAGCCCAAGCAAGCCTATTAATCTGTCATGTTCATCATTCCATCATAAACTGCTAAGTCATATTTCATAACTTAGAATCAAAATAATACTATACATTGCCATCTCATATTGGCATACCAAACAAGTGTATATACATTGTCTACAACATGTATCTTAACAATTTACTTTAGGTTCGTCTATACACAACAAAATAATACTCGACCTCCAACGGAGGGACTCGGATGAATGTACAGCTACTGAATGTCGAGACACCTACCAAAAGATGGATATAAGTCTAGAAGGACACCTCATCCTAGTTACCTGCTGCCTCGTGATCTAAAAACATGAAGTTGAAAACGGTGAGTATAAACCTAGTGAGTGAACAAAAAAGGGAACAAGCAGACCATAAGGAATCTTTAATGAAATCATGATGCATTCTTTTTTAAAACAATGCAATTTGTTTCTATTCTTAGTAAAAACCCTCATCAAGCCCTTAAATGATTAATCATTTGAAAATCATGGACCTATACATAACAAACCATTTGAAAAATGAAAACTTCAATATTACACAAGCAAGTCAAATACGACAACGAATCTTCGCTCCAGCGAAAAGGCATTCTTGCTGCAGCTACTCTTCAGCGAGAATGAATTTTCGTTGCAGCGACGTTGGGATTTAGTCCGAACGAAGGTTTCTCAACTGGCCGAGGTTTTCTCACTAAACTTCCCTAATTTAAATTTAACTCATCTAATCCTTAATGTTGGAAGTCCATGCTTCGATATGGTAGCAAAGAAGTGAAAGATAGGGCAGCAATTGGACAAGATACGAGACCAAAACTTAAGGTTTTTTGCTACAGCGAGATTCTTTCTCGCTGCAGCGAAATTGTAACCCAGAAACAGAAGGTTTCTCGCTATAATGAAATTCAGCTGATGAAACAAAGAGTTTTTTGTTGCAGCGAGATTCTTTTTCGCTGCAGTGAGAAGCTACAGTGACTATCTCGCTGCAGCGAGAACCAGTTCTGGTGAAGGTTCTCAAACCCAAGAGTTTCTCACTGCAGCGAGAATGAATTTCGCTGCAATGAAAATAAAGCAACAAGAGAAAAGTTTCCCTTCACTCAACAAAAAGGCCATCCTGCTAGACCAACAAAATCAACATACAGCACATGAAAATTCCCGAAGTACAATGTATCAAATTTCTCATATATGTCGATCATATATCACATTCATAAGTTTTCATTTCATAAGTCTAGATATGCATAATTACATAGATAAACATCAACATCATCATAATCACACCCAGCTCATGTACATCCCCCCACATTGTGCACATAGCCGGCACCATCGTGTGCGTCCCCCCACATCGTGCACAATCAGTGCCATCGTGTGCGTCCCCCCACATCGTGCACACGGGGATTATAATCATCCATCTCTCACGCCACCATTATCATTGGCATGTGCATCCCCCCCACATCATGCACACACACGGTTACAATCATTATACACAATATCATTCATCATGCACAACACACACATTTATATATCATCATACTACAATAGTGCATGAATCCATAGCAATCACATATCACAATATAAAACCATTTTGCAAAAGCTTGTTCCCAAGGTACTTGTCTTTATGAAAAACTTGATAATTCATTCAAATGGGTGGCAAAAACATTATATTTCTCAAAACAAGTTTTGAAGGCAGTCCACTCACCAATTGATTGTAGAGCCTTTAGATTACTCAAATTCCCTTAATTGTCCAAATGAGATGATGGGGCTTCCTTAGAACCTAGGATCACATTAGCATAAGCAATAGGTCAATTTACACATTATGAACCCTAAAAGCTATCTCTTAGCTAGCTTTCAATTGCCACATTAAATGGCCATCTATGTTCACTATCTAAATCACTAAAAGTAATGAACATACTCAACAATAAAATAGCTCATAAATCCCAATTACTAGCCATTTTTTGTAGCTAAAAATAGAACTTAGTTTATCACTTACCCTAGGGCTCCTTTGTAGTCAAATTCTCTTCCAATAGCTTTCAAATAAATAGTGTAATTTTCTTTTTCTCTCTCTAAAACGTCCAACTAGTGAGAGAAAGTATGAAAATAAGATTTTTTCAAGAATTTTAAAATGAGAGGATGAAAGAGCACAAGGGTTTATGGAAGGGTACACCAAAAGCATAAAAATTGGAGCTAGAGAGAGAAAGTTATGGAAGCTTGAAGAAAACTCCCATGGAGGAATTGAAAAAACGTGAGAGGGAAGAAGAAGAAGAAGACAAGCTGCTGGAAAATGGGAGAAGAAGCTGCTAGAAGAAAGTATTTATAGGCCAAACTGATCCATTCTCTCAAAATTACTAAATTACCCCTCCAATATTTTATGCAATCTTTTTGTTCTTTTGACACTGGGACAAGGTCCATAATGGTCTAAACATACTCGGGTTCATAAAAACTTAAAATTTTAACCCGAGGTGAAAAATGACCATTTTACCCCTATCGTGAAAATTATTGTCATTTCTAGTTTTCTTCGTGTTCTCTTCATTACACGTCATTTATGCAGTCTTATGCCTATTTAGGCCTTAAAATAACATAAAACTTTCTTTTGGAAGCTTATTAGAGAAAATAACGAAACTACCCCTGGCTTGTATTATTACATCTATGCTTTGTTACAAGCCTATAGAGGTTGGGGTCTCACATTCTCCCCCACTTAAAGAAATTTGGTCTCCAAATTTAAATTAAAATATAAGGTAACTTACCTCTAAGTATCAAAGAGATGGGGATACTTTGTTCGCATTTCCTCCTCGGTTTCCCACGTTACCTCTTCACTGGTGTGGTTTCACCACAACACTTTTACTGAAGCTACATCCTTTGAACGGAGCTTTTTGACTTGCCTATCAAGGATAGATATTAGTTGCTCCTCATAGGTTAGATCTTCTTACAACTGAATGGTTTCATACCGTATTACATGTGATGGATCCGGGTTGTACTTCCTAAGCATGGACACATGAAACACGGGATGAATATTCGAAAGGTCTAGTGGTAGCGCCAAACGATAAGCCATCACTCCAACCTTTTCTAAGATCTCGAAGGGTCCTATATACCGATGGCTTAATTGTCCTTTCTTGCCAAACTTCATTACTCCTTTAGTTGGAAAAACTTTCAAAAATACATGATCTCCTACTTGGAACTCCAAGTCTCTCCGTCGGTTATTAGCATATGATTTCTGTCTACTTTGTGCTGTTGACATCCGCTACCGAATCATGTGTATTTTCTCGGTTGCATCATTCACCAACTCAGGCCCTAAAAGTTTCCTTTCTCCCACCTCTAGCCATCCAATGGGTGACCTACACCTCCGTCCATATAATGCCTCAAATGGTGCCATTTGGATGCTAGATTGGAAACTGTTGTTGTAGGCAAATTCCACTAAGGGTAGATATTGATCCCACCTGACCCCAAGGTCTATCACATAAGCCCTCAACATATCTTCCAATGTATGTATGGTCCGTTCAGACTGTCCATCAGTCTGAGGGTGGAAAGTTGTGCTGAAATCCAACTTAATACCCAATGCTTCCTGCAACTTTCCCCAAAACCTACTAGTAAACTAAGCTCCTCTGTCAGATACTATAGAAATGGGGATACCATGCAGTCGTACTATCTCATCCACATAAACTCGAGCGTATTGGGCAGCCCCGTAAGTAGTCTTAACCGGAAGAAAATGGGCTGACTTTGTTAACCGGTCTACTATGATCCAAATCGAGTCGTAACCCCTACTAGTTCGAGGCAAACCCGTTACAAAGTCCATGGCAATATGCTCTCACTTTCACTCGAGCACTAGTAACGACTGTAGTAGTCTCGTGGGCCTTTGATGCTCGGCCTTAACTTGCTGACATACCAGGCACTTGGAGACAAACTCAGCTACATCTCTTTTAAGTCCTTCCCACCAATACACCTCTTTCAAATCTGGATACATCTTTGTAGCCCCTGGATGTACCACATAGGCTGCCATGTGAGCTTCCTCCAATATTTCTCTCCTTAACCCGTCACCATCAGGAACATAAAGTCTGGTTCCATACCTCAACACTCCATCTGTGCCTTTGGTAAACATTTTTCCTTTTCTTCCTTGAGGATCCTTTAAGGCCTTAGCTATGAAATCATCTTTACTTTATGCTTTTTTGATCCGGTCTATTAAGATAGGCCTCACTCTAAAATGTGCTAGCAATGCATTTGTCTCTGAAACATCCAAATGCACTCCCATGTCTCCCAAGCTATGGATCTCCCTAACCAAGGATCTCCTATCTGTAGAAATATGTGCCAAGCTTCCCATTGATTTTCGACTCAAGGCATCCGCCACTACATTGGCCTTACCGGGATGATAAAGAATAGTACAATCATAATCCTTTAGCAACTCCATCCATCTACGTTGCCGTAAGTTAAGATCCCTCTGCTGAAATATATACTTCAGACTTTTGTGGTCCGTGTATATCTCGCAAGTCTCACCATACAAGTAATGTCTCCAAATCTTTAAGGCAAACACGATTGCTGCCATTTCCAAATCGTGTATGGGGTAATTCTGCTCATGCCTTTTAAGTTGCCTAGATGCATACGCAATCACCTTCCCATGTTGCATCAATACACATCCTAAACCAACCCCCGATGCATCACAAAACACCGTGTAACCCCCTGTGCCTTGCGGCAGGCTTAACACTGGAGCTGTGGTGAGACATGCCTTAAGCTTCTCAAAGCTATCCTCACAAGCATCAGACCACTCAAATTTTGTATCCTTACATGTCAACTTAGTCAAAGGGGTGACTATTTTAGACAAGTCCTTTACAAAGCGACGATAATAGCCAGCCAAACCCACAAAGTTTCTAATCTTCGTAACTGATGTTGGCCTTGGCCATTTTTCCACTGCCTCAACTTTCTTTGAATCAACTTGTACCCCATCTTTAGATATCACATGCCCCAAAAATGCAACACTTTCGAGCCAAAACTCACACTTAGAGAACTTGGCATACAATTGATGTTCTCTCAAAATTTAGAGCACTATCTTGAGATGCTGCTCATCCTCCTCCTTACTCCTTGAGTAGATCAAGATATCATCAATAAACACTACCACGAACTTGTCCAAATAAGGCTTGAGCACTCGGTTCATCAAATCCATAAAGGCTATAGAAGCATTCGTGAGTCCAAATGACATCACCAAGAACTCATAGTGCCCATACCTTGTTCGAAATGCGATCTTGGGTATATCTTCATTTCGGATCCTCAATTGATGGTACCCAGATCGTAAATCTTTCTTAGAGAAACATTGTGCTTATTATAGTTGATCAAATAAATCATCTATTCTTGAGAGAGGATTCTTATTCTTCACTGTCACTTTATTAAGCTGTCAATAGTCAATGCACAACCTAAGTGACTCATCTTTCTTCTTCACAAATAGCACCGGTGCTCCCCATGGGGATACACTAGGACGGATGAAACCTTTATCCAACAAATCTTACAATTGATCCTTAAGCTCTTTAAGCTCTGCAGGTGGCATTCTATATGGGGGTATGGATATAGGTCTGGTGTCAAGAATCAAATCTATACAAAATTCAATCTCCCACTCGGGGAGGTAAACCTAGTAGCTCCTCGGGAAATACATCCACAAACTCCTTTACCACTGACACTTGACTTACATCTCCAACCTTCGCCTGAGTATCCCTTACCACGGCCAAGTAACCTATACAACCCTATCGTAATAATCTTTTGGCAGAAATGACTGATATCGAATTAGTTGGAGCATTACTCCTATCCCCTTGAATACTAAATGATGGTTCACCGGGAAAATCAAATCTAACCAATTTATGATAGCAGTCCACACTAGCATGGCAGGGTGATAACCAATCCATCCCCAAGATTACATCAAAGTCTAAGGTGTCTAACACCACTAGATTCATCGAAGTGTCTTTATCCTTGACTCGTACTACACAGGACTCATATTCCCACTCGGCCACAAATACCTCCTTTAAAAGAGTAGACACCACTAATTGTTGCTCTCTAATAACACGATCTCTACCCAACTGAGATGCAAAACATGGAGAGATAAAATAGTGGGTAGCACCAGGATCAAATAAGACTCGAGCATTCATATCACAAATTGAAAGAATACTTGAGACCACGGCATTGAATGTTTGGGCCTCCTGCTGTGTTAAAGCAAACACCCTCGCCTGGCCTCTACCAATAGAACTCTAATGTCCGGACCTAGATGGCCTACCCTGGGAGGAAGTACCAGCACCTCTACTTCTCAATCCACTAGCCTCCCGACCAAATGAGGCAGCAATTGAAGGAGCAGACGAAGCAGGCTGGGTGGAACCAAGAGTAGAATCTTTGAGATTGATAAGCCCTCGAACAATTCCTCCTAATGTGTCCAGGTTGACCACACCTATAACAAACTGGCGCCTTATGTAAGCATCGTCCATTATGTCTTCTCCCACAAGTATTGCAAGGGTGAATAAGTTGACTACTCTGTCTCAAATCTTGTTGCCTCCTAGCTCTATAAGTTTTCTATCCTGCCCCAACACTAGCACTAGGCAGGTCACTTCCCCGATGGGATAATCGTGAGTCCTTTTATGGACCTTGACGGTTAGAAGATGAACCACCACTGCTGAAATCTTTACAGCCCTGATAACCCTCAGTCTTGGCCCTCTCTTCTCTATCTCTCGCAGCCCTACTCTCACTGGTCCTTATCTCGATGCGTTGAGCACCATCCACTGCTGCAGAATAGGTAGTGAAATCTCGGGATGCCACAGCCCTAAATAATGGCTCCACTAACCCATCCATAAACCTCTGAATCTTCATCTCCTTGGTAGAAACGAGATAGGGTGCATAATGAGCTAGTTGCGTGAACTTGATGTCATACTCGGACACTATCATGCTCGAAGTCTGTCCCAAAGTCTCAAACTCTCCGGCTCTGGCATTACGTACACTGAGTGGTAGGAATTGATCCAAGAAGGCTGCACTGAACTCACTCCAGGCCAATGGTGCTGCATCTGTTGGTCTGTCTTTACATAAAGAGCTATACCACTCCTGCACCACATCCTCTAATTGGAAGGCGACTAGCTTAATTGACCGAACACTAGAACATCCCAAAGCCTTACAAATTTTCTCCATCTTATCCAAGAAAACTTGGGGTTTCTTTGATGCATCAGACCTTGAAAATGATGGAGGCTTGAGCTTCAAGAAATCAGGGAGAGAAATATCTAGAAGTCCCCTCTCAACCTCATGATGTTGGCGATTGGCCTGTCCTTGGGAGCTAGGGGATTCTTGTACTGTAGATCTCCCCTCACTACCCTCTGTATATCCTCCATACTAGTTGCTATCATCTCTAAAACCCGATTGACTCCCGGTAGGCTTGTCGCCAAATCCTCGACGGTAATACCCCCAGTTGGGTGTCTATCTACATCACCTGAGGACTGTCCCTCTTCTCGCCCACTCATAAGCGTATCTGCCCTCACCAGCTTAGTGGCCCTACCACGTCTACCTCGGCCCCTCAGGGTGGATGCCAGTGTCCTACCTACCATCTCAATAGGAGCATCTTGCTCTCTCATCCGTCTTGAGTCAGCTCGTGTCTTAGGCGGCATTCTTACGTAGACAAAAGCAAACACCTGTTATTAAACACATTTCATAATCATACTTAAGGCAAAAGGTGATTTCTAAGATAGGGAATCTATGCGGTCACTTGGTTGTAAAATGTGCCGCAGTTCACACTTCACAACTAGAGTTTCCACATAAAAACCCGAGTCTTCGCTGGACTAACAAAAAGAAGTTCTAAGACCTAGACAAACCTAGAGCTCTGATACCAACATTGTCACGACCCAAATTCTAGGCCATGACCGACGCATGAGCCCAATGGACGTAGTCCACTAAGCCCAAGCAAGCCTATTAATCTATCATGTTCATCATTCCATCATAAACTGCTAAATCATATTTCATAACTTAGAATCAAAATAATACTACACATTGCCATCTCATATTGGCATACCAAACGAGTGTATATACATTGTCTACAACATATATCTTAACAAGTTATATTAGGTTCATCTATACACAACAAAATAATACTCGACCTCCAGCAGAGGGACTCGAATGAATGTACAGCTACTGAATGCCGAGACACCTACCAAAAGATGGATATAAGTCTACAAGGATACCTCGTCCTAGTTACCTGCTGCCTCGTGATCTAAAAACATGAAGTTGAAAACAGTGAGTATAAACCCAGTGAGTCAACAAGAAAGGGAACAAGCATACCATAAGGAATATTTAATAAAATCATGATGCATTCTTTTTCATAACAATGCAATTTGTTTCTATTCTTATTAAAAACCCCTCATCAAGCCCTTAAATGATTAATCATTTGCAAATCATGGACCCATACATAATGAACCATTTGAAGAATGAAAACTTCAATATTACACAAGCAAGTCAAATACGACAATGAATCTTCGCTGTAGCGAAAAGGCATTCTCGCTGCAGCTACGCTACAACAAGAATGAATTTTCGTTGCAACGACCTTGGGATTTAGTTATTAGCCGAACGAGGGTTTCTCAATTGGCCGAGGGGTTCTCACTAAACCTCCCCATTTTAAACTTAACTCATCTAATCCTTAATGTTGGAAGTCCATGCTCCGATATGGTAGCAAAGAAGTGAAAGATAGGGCAGCAATTGGACAAGATAGGAGACCAAAACAAAAGGTTTTTTGCGGTAGCGAGATTCTTTCTCGGTACAGCGAAATTGTAACCTAGAAACAGAAGGTTTCTCATTGCAGCGAAATTCAGCTGATGAAACAAAGAGTTTTTCGTTGCAGCGAGATTCTTTTTCACTGCAGCGAGAAGCTATAGTGACTATCTCACTACAACGAAATAAATTCTCGCTGCAGCGAGAACCAGTTCTGGTGAAGGATCTCAAACCCGAGAATTTCTCGCTACAGCGAGAATGAATTTCGTTGCAACGAAAATAAAGCAACAAGAGAAAAGTTTCCCTTCACTCAACAAAAAGGCCATCCTGCTAAACCAACAAAATCAACATACAGCACATGAAAATTCTCAAAGTACAATGTATAAAATTTCTCATATATGTCGATCATATATCACATTCATAAGTTTTCATTTCATAAGTCTAGATATGCATAGTTACATAGATAAACATCAACCTCATCATAATCACACCCAGCTCACGTACATCCCCCCACATCGTGCACATAGCCGACACCATCGTGTGCATCCCCCCACATCGTGCACAATCAATGCCATCATGTACATCCCCCACATCGTGCACACGGGCACTATCATCATCCATCTCTCACGCCACCATTATCACCAGCATGTCCATCCCCCCCACATCGTGCACACACACGGTTACAATCATTATACACAATATCATTCATCATGCACAACACACACATTTATATATCATCATACAACAATAGTGCATGAATCCATAGCAATCACATATCACAATATAAAACCATTTTGCAAAAGCTTGTTCCCAAGGCACTTGTCTTTATGAAAAACTTGATAATTCATTCAAATGGGTGGCAAATACATTATATTTCCCAAAACAAGTTTTGAAGGCAGTCCACTCACCAATTGATTGTAGAGCCTTTAGATGACTC
>NC_030854.1:17968500-18073981 GCF_000208745.1 Theobroma cacao | reverse complement strand
TCATGGATAATTGAAGGATTTTATGTGGTGGAGAAAGAAAGCTTAATAGTTAAGAATTTAAAAATGGACCAATGGTAAGGTGACAAGTGTCAAGCTTTTATTTCTTTATTATTTTCCTTATAAATTAGCACAAAACCAGCCCATTTCTCTTCATTATGGTCGGCCTCACCAAGGAGAAGCAAGAAAAAGGAAGAACAAAACCCTAGGTTGAAAAATTCAAGGGAAAAGTGCAAAAATTCAAGGAAACAAGTGAAAAACGGTAAGATTTTTTCAATTAAGCTTGAGATCTCTCTTTCTTAAGCATTTTTTCTTATTTTCCATGGTTGAATCACATGAAATCATGATGAATCCCTTGCTGGCCGAACACTTAGAGGGATGTTTTGATGCTTGATTTAGTTAGATTTCAATGTATTTTAGTGTTTTTAGTTAGTTAGTGATGTGTAGCATGAAAATCAAGCAAGAAAATTTCATGTTCTTCCATAACCATCATTGGCCGAATTCTCCATGTGGAATATTGATGATGATTTTGATTTTGTTTCAAGTGATTTGGTTAGGAATTAGTGATTTATGGTGTGAGAATCAAGCTTGAAAAATTATATTGTTAGTGAACCCACCATGGCCGAAATTCCTAAAAGAAAATGTGAAGATGATTTTGCCATATTTCAAGTTATTTAATTTGTGTTCGATGATTTGGAGTATTGGGAGAAAAATGGAATTATTTGGAGTTGAATTGGACGTGTTGGCCAATTAATCGGGTGATATATCGAATTAGGCCAATACCATTTTATTTAGGTACACAATTGAACTTATATTGAACATCGTATTTAGATGGTTACTTGAGTGTTTCACATCCCATTTCATGCATTAGTATAGAGCCTGAATTGGTTTTATAACAATTTAGCATAAATGTAGTAAATGACTTATTGTGCATTATGTCTAGGTGGTGAGCATTCTAGCAAAAGTAAAGAGATAGTACTTGAGGATCAAGAATCGGAGTACTCGGAATTCGATTCCCATTACAATGAGTAACCTTATCATCATCTTGATTATCTGAAGTGAATTTTAATTCGTTTTTGTGATTTTATGGAAAATGAGTTTAAATGGTAAATCTTTATGTTTTATAAGCAAAATGTGATTAAATGAAATGATTTTATAAAATTGTCTTGAAATTGAATGATGGTTTTGAAAATAGAGTAATTGGAGACTAATTGTTGTGTTATAAATCATGGTTTGAATTGAATGGCTTATGATAATATTGGCATGAATGGTTGAATTGGTAAATGTGCTGAAAATGTATGAACTATTGATTTTCCTGGAGACGCTGTAAAATAAAATAATTGTCATATCATGCTATTGCAAATTTTATTGTGTGGTGAGTTTAGCTTGCTGCAGTGGGCGGGTTCTGTGGACCAGCCTTTTTGAGGGGCTCGGAATCCTGTTATATTCTTACCCCGGTTGGGGAGGTGCATAGGGTAACTCCCGAGGTACAACTTTAGAGTTCACTTCATGCTAAACCACCATGTGAGGGTGAACTCAGCCAATGCCAAGGAATTGCTATGTTTTCAAAATAAAAACATGATTTATGCGTACATGACTTTTTAACAGCCTTGGCGAACTCAGTTGGGATAGCCCCAAGCCAAAGTATCCCTAATAACTGAGTATGAGAATGATTTTGGCACAAGCCAAGCTTTTCAGGAAATCATAAGCCTCGTTGTTTATTTGGGTGAAATGAATCTATTTTATCTTATTAAAATGAGTTCAAAACTCTGTGAATCATTTTTATGCTAATCTATTTTATCTGTCTCCATTTACTCAGCTTTAAATATTTTAGATGATATTTGTTTACTCACTAGGATTATATAATCTCACCACCCTCTTTTGCACCCGTTTCAGGCTCAAGATAGTCGATAGATAGCTCATTTCGTTGAGGGTTATAGTTGGACTTACATCCTCAAAAACTATAGGTTTACCGTTTATGATACTTTTGGTCGTTCGTGGGCTCACATGTCACTATAAATTAAATCTTATGCTTTGGTTATCTGTATTACAGTATGTATGAATTTATTTAGCTTTTACGTTACAAAAATTATTTACCGATGACTCTATAAATATTGTTTTATAAGAAAATAGAATATTTTATTGAATATTTTTATTATATTCAAATAGGTATAGTTTCACTTTGAATGAAGTTTTTAGACATCGAAACTTATTTTTTATTATGAAATATGTGTTTTCCACTCGCATACTACATTTTTAGCTAGTTTTGAGATTTTTGAGAAAAAATGACCAAAATGCCCCTGTGAGAAATTTTTTTTTTCTATTGTTTTGATTTGGAAATAATTTATAATCTCTCAAAACATGATACTTAACAATTGTTGCTCATAGAGGAGGTGCGAAAACTGATATTAAAGCTGTGCGAGGTTCCGGTTGGCATTTTGGGTAATGAATGTCTATCGGGACTTCACGACGGTTGTCACGGGCTCGAGGGGAGTATCGGGTCGTGACAGATTTAGTTTGAAAATGGTTATTAACCTTCTCACTACACAAAATTTTACTTACTTGATTTGATATACATTATGGTTGATTACGACTTACAAGAGATTCTCGATATTTTCTTATATATATATAAGGCACAAATCTCCGTTTGAATTAAATATTTTTATCTACTCTTGTAATTTTTATTATTCAAAATCTCAACCTTATTGCTTGTTTCCCATCTATCCCTTACTCACGAAGCCGATGATCACTGAGTCTGTGAGACTCACACCTTTTTTTTCTCTTTTTACAGACAAGGATCTGCCTAACGTGTAATCATCGGCGTGTATGGTCCACCGCAAATAGGTAAAGGCATCTCATAGCATTTTATCCTGAGTCACTCCACTGTTAGAGGTCGAGTCGTAGCACTTTATTTATTAAGTTTTAAACGGATATTGATTTTGTTATAAGTAAATAATTCAAGAATGTGAATTTCGATGTATATACTTGTGATTAAATGGTTTAAAGCTTGAATTGATTATTATGTTTATAGTTTAAATCATTGTATGAGAGTATATTGTTTTTAGCATCAATATGGAATGGGATCGTATATAGTGCACTAACAGGCATTTTGAGTAAGGCTTGTTCGGGACTTGGCGGGTCTTTCTCGGAGGTCTCGAACTCCGGTAGCGACCGAGGAGGGGTCGTTACACTTAGTTTGAGGTTGGTGAACAGAAACTACTTGGATCGAAGACGGCTCAACATGTCATCGACAATATTTGATTGATTCAGGATAAGTTGTTGAGAGCTTAAAGATGTCAAAAATCATACGCTGACCATAGACATCGAGACTTAAAGTTTAAGGTATATTAGAATATTTGAGATCCTTAAGAAAGTTAATGTTGTAGCTTATATATTAGGGCTACCCCAGATCTTTCTAGTATCCACATGGTATTTCATATATTTGTATTATGTATGTACGATCCCGACCCATCCCACATGATTTCTTATGAGGGATTTAGTTGGGTGATTACTTGTCACATGAGGAGGTACCAATAGAAATGTTGAATAGACAAGCAAAAAGGCTTCACACTAAGGATGTAACTTTAGTGAAAGTTCTTTGGGGTAACCACTCTAAAGAGAAGGTGACCTAGGATGTTGAGGACAAAAAGCACATGAAAGACCCACATTTATTTCAAAATTAAGGTAACTAACTTGTTGGTTTAAATTCGAGGATAAATTTTCTTAAGAGGGAGAGAATGTGAAACCCCTAATTTCCATTACTTGGACAAATTAGATAATTGACTTGGTGAGCTTAGGAAATGCATTGACTAGCTTAAATCCCTTGATTTCTAACCTTGAGAAAACCATTCACAAAATACTTGAAAGTTAGTGGGTGGACTAGAGTTGATTTAGAACTCAAAAGGGTCAAATTTTGGATATTAAAGGTTGAAAGGTCAATCTTTTCCCTTAAAAAGAAAACCTTAAAAAAATTTTCAAACAAAGGTAGCTTTCTAAACCATGGTCAACTACCCCCTTAGAGTAATCAACCTTAAAGTATATTTTTAGCCATAGTCGACTCCTTACCTTAAAAAGTTGACCTCAAATTACACTAGCAAAAAAATAAAACCCTAAATCTCGAGCCTCTTTCATTTTGTTTTATTCTCTTTGTTCCTCCACTCATTTTCTCTCAAATTTCTTAGCTCTCAAGACCCTTAATGCCAAGCCCAGCTCTACCATATGTTTATTATGCCATTCTTACATAAGAATGCATGTTTGCTTACTTGGGTACCTCAAAAATCGTTAAAGGACGGTAATGTACCAAATGGTACAATTAAGTTGAATTAAGCCTCGAACTAGTCCAAATAGAGATTTTTAGATGAAATTGAGAATTTTAAAACCTCAAAATGACTTAAAATGGTGATTCGAAGTTCGAGGACCGATTTAGAGTCAAATTGGAATTTTCATGACCTAGGGGCAAAATGGTCATTTTGCTACCCGAGGTTAAGATGTGAGTGTTGGATGAAATTTTTTACTAAGATTGATCATTTGGAGTATAATTTGAGTTTGAGAAGTTAAAAATTTTAATTTCGACGTTTTTTCGAGGATAAGGGCAAAATAGTCATTTTGCCACCCCAGGGGCAAAATTGTAAGTTTACACCACCCAACACTTGTCCAGCACATGAATTTCACCCATTATTATCATGGATAATTGAAGGATTTTATGTGGTGGAGAAAGAAAGCTTAATAGTTAAGAATTTAAAAATGGACCAATGGTAAGGTGACAAGTGTCAAGCTTTTATTTCTTTATTATTTTCCTTATAAATTAGCACAAAACCAGCCCATTTCTCTTCATTATGGTCGGCCTCACCAAGGAGAAGCAAGAAAAAGGAAGAACAAAACCCTAGGTGGAAAAATTCAAGGAAACAAGAGAAAAACGGTAAGATTTTTTCAATTAAGCTTGAGATCTCTCTTTCTTAAGCATTTTTTTCTTATTTTCCATGGTTGAATCACATGAAATCATGAAGAATCCCTTGCTGACTGAACACTTAGAGCGATGTTTTGATACTTGATTTGGTTAGATTTCAATGTATTTTAGTGTTTTTAGTTAGTTAGTGATGTGTAGCATGAAAATCAAGCAAGAAAAATTCATGTTCTTCCATAACCATCATTGGCCGAATTCTCCATGTGGAATATTGATGATGATTTTGATTTTGTTTCAAGTGATTTGGTTAGGAATTAGTGATTTGTGGTGTGAGAATCAAGTTTGAAAAATTATATTGTTAGTGAACCCACCATGGCCGAAATTCCTAAGAGAAAATGTGAAGATGATTTTGTCATATTTCAAGTTATTTAATTTTTGTTTGATGATTTGGAGTATTGGGAGAAAAATGGAATTATTTGGAGTTGAATTGGACGTATTGGCCAATTAATCGGGTGATAGATCGAATTAGGCCAATACCATTTTATTTAGGTACACAATTGAACTTATATTGAACACCGTAATTAGATGGTTACCCGAGCGTTTCACATCCCATTTCATGCATTAGTAAAGAGCCTGAAATAGATTTATAATGATATGACACAGTATATTGAATAATGTGTCGTGTATTGTATATAGGTGGTGAGCTCTCTAACAAGGGTAAAGACGTTGTGTTAGAGGACTGAGAATAAGAGTATTTCAAACTCCTGATACAGTGAGTAACCTTATCATCATCTTGATTATCTGAAGTGAATTTTAATTCGTTTTTGTGATTTTATGGAAAATGAGTTTAAATGGTAAATCTTTATGTTTTATAAGCAAAAAAATGTGATTAAATGAAATGATTTTATAAAATTGTCTTGAAATTGAATGATGGTTTTAAAAATGGAGTAATTGGAGACTAATTGCTGTGTTGTAAATTATTATTTGAATAGAATGGCTTATGATAACATGGGCATGAGTGGCTGGATTGGTAATTGTGCTAAACATATGTGAACTGTTGTTTTGCCTTGACATGCTTGTTTTAAAATAATTGCCACGTCATGCTGTTGGAATTTTATTGATTTGGTGGGATATCGATTAGCTTACTACAGTGGGTGGGTTTTGTGGACCAACCTTTTTGAGGGGCACGGAATCCTGTCATATTCTTACCTCAATTGGGGAGACTCGTAGGGTAACTCCCGAGGTACAACTTTAGAGTTCACTTCACGCTAAACCACCACGTGAGGGTGAATTCAGCCAACGCTAAGGAACAGCTATGTTTTCAAAATAAAAACATGATTTATGTGTACATGACTTTTTAACAGCCTTGGCGGACTCGGTTGGGATAAATCAGGCTAAGGTATCCCTAATAACTGAGTATGAGAATGATTTTGGCACGAGCCAAGCTTTTCAGGAAATCATAAGCCTCGTTGTTTATTTGGGTGAAATGAATCTATTTTATCTTATTAAAATGAGTTCGAAATGCTGAGAATCATTTTTATGCTAATCTATTTTATCTATCTCCATTTACTCAACTTTAGATATTTTAGATGATATTTGTTTACTCATTAGGATTATATAATCTCATCACCCTCATTTCCACCTCTTTCAGGCTCAAGATAGTCGGTAGATAGCTCTTTTCATTGAGGGCTACAGTTGGACTTGCATCCTCAAAAACTGTAGGTTTACTGCTTTTGATACTTTTAGTCGTTCATGGGCCCACATGTCACTGTAAATTAAATCTTGTGCTTTGGTTATATGTATTACAGTATGTATGAATATATTTAGCTTTTATGCTACAAAAATTATTTACTGATAACTCTATAAATATTGTTTTATAAGAAAATAGAATATTTTATTGAATATTTTTATTATATTTAAATAGTTATAATTTCACTTTAAATGAATGTCTTAGACATCTAAACTTATTTTTAATTATGAAATATGTGTTTTCCACTCGCATACTACATTTTTTGCTGGTTTCGAGATTTTTGAGAAAAAATTACCAAAATACCCTTATGTAGTTGAAATTTCTCTTTGACTGTTCTTGAATTGAAATTGGCTCATATCACTTTAAAACATGATTTTAGTAACTAATACTCACAGGGGAAGGGAGAAAACTGATGTTAAGCCTTGCAAGGTTTCGATTGGCATTCCGGGTAATGAATGTCTATCGGGACATCGCAGCGGTTGTCATGGGTTCGATGGGAGTTTCGGGTCGTGACACTTAAACTCCACTACCAAATCTTGATCTTTAAAAACTAAAGGTAAGGATTTCTAGTTCCAAAATCTCTCTTAAATCTCTTTCAAAAATAGGTTTTCAAGTTTTAATTTTTATTTCTTTATTTGGACCCAAATTTTGTAACTAGGGTTTCAAAATTTGTTAGAGCCCTTGTATAAGAGGTCACCAAGGTAAGGAAATGTGTAAGTTGAGTAGGATATTTGATAGGTATAAATTTTAGAACAACTATTAGTCAAAATCTTTGGATAAGCATGGATTATATAGAGTTAGAAGTGGGTATTTATTGTAGTACGAAATTATTATGGGTCTTTGAAGATATTATTGATTAAACACCATTTTAGGTGCTATTAGAGTAGTTTGAGTTTTGAAGGAGTCAAGCTTGCAACTAAAGGTGCTAAGAGGAAAGCCACGCTTCAACAAAGTGGGTAGATACGGTGTTTTTAATTATTTTGATATAATTAAGCATGCCTTTTCTATAACCTCGCATTAAATTGTAATTTTGGTAAATTTTGTGATGTGAATGATGATTTCAAGTTTACTTGATGGATACTAAGTATACTATGTAAATATGTCTAATGTGCATATAGTTTTGAACATTGGGACAAGCCTTTCAATTGTTTGATCCCTCAAAATTGATATTTATCTATGATTAGTTGAATGATTAATGATTCAAAAATTTGGAATAAAAAATTATTAGTTTTGCATAGACCTTAGTATTAGGTTAATTTGTCCTTGAGATATTAATATGGTTGATGACTTTCATTTACTTTTGTTTTGAACTTTGGTTTTGTTTCAATCTTTTATTTTGTTGATGATTGGATTCATCCTTTGGTTGGAAATGGACTTTGGAAACAATGATTTAGTTTTTTTCTTCGACTCCCTTAATTTTTGATGGTGAATGAATTCACCTTTTTGTTTGGAAACGTATTGTTTTAATGGAGCTTACTCAAGTTATGGACAAGTAGCTAGTGACAGTAGTCGTTACCCATTGTGCATAATGCTTAGTTTTGTTTTGTTTTGTTTTGTTCGGTAAGGGATACGATCCTACCCAATCCTTTGATAAACGGTTAATGATTATGTCCCATACCATTTTGAAGCCCTTACACACTTTGTTTTGATTGTCCATTATATCTAGAGCTCCACGATCTATTTGAAGTGATATTTGACATAATTGTTTTTGTTTTTTTATATTTGTTTCGACTTTGGTTTTTAGACTCTTGATATTCGTTCTGACATTGGTGTTTGGACTTTTGTTATTTGTTTGGACTTTGGTGTTTGGACTTGATCTGTCAGATCAAGGATAAATTATGTTTATTTGTGAATTTAAATAGTCTTCAAAGGATTTTCTAAATGTAATGAATTTATTTTACAATTAAACTTTTGTACTCTTCGAAATCTACTTAAAATGTTTTCTTTTTAAATCGATTTTAAATATTTATTTCCATTGTAATTCTTGAACATTTTATAAATAACAAATTCATTTCAAAGGTTTATGAATGGGTTTTCAACAAAACTTTATTTAAAACATTCCCAAAGAAATTTGTATTCATTGAAACAAAGATTTGAGATTCTTGAATTATTGATTGTGCTTGTCATGTAAGTGTATCCTTGGATATTTGATATAGCTCAAACATTGAACTCCCAAACTCTTTGGATATTTGATATTCTTGAACAAGCAGACTTCGGTATTGTTTGGAATTAGATTATTTATATTTTTTTGAAAGTATCTTGCATAAACACTCTCCTGTTTGTTTGTCCCCCCCTTTCGCCTGAGTATCTGCTCACGGAGTTAGTTTATAACTCACACATGTAAGATGCATTTGTTGTTTCAAATCAGTAGATTGTTTGATTCACTGTCCTTTGAGAAGAGCTACTTCTATAGTCAATTTGGTAGGTGATCAATAAGGCATCTAGTAGGTGTTTGCCTCTTTGTTTAAGTTGTCCTCCACTAGCTTATCTATTGTGTTCGTCTATCATGTATATTAAACTCTTTTTATATTTTGTAACAAATGTTATACTTTGGGACTACAACGGAATGGCTTACACTTTAAATTGCCCAAGGTGGCTTATAATTTAAACTTTGTATTTGTTATGCTTGCACACTTTGAGCACAAAATCATGCAAATTGATATTTTGACACTTGATATAAGTATAATAATATATGCTTGTATAAGATTTCATGGTAATGAGCCACATGATGCACATTTTAGTAAATTGTTTATTTGTTTTTACGCTTACTTGGGTTAAGAAGGTTACTCCCATCAAGACCGGCCCTTGGGTGAAGCCATCCAAGCAAGGGCTTTAGGCCCCCAATTTGGGAAGGCCCCAATTTCCACTTTTTAATAAAATTATAATATAATTAATTATATTAAAAATATATAAAAATTAAAAAAATATAAAAGTAAAAAATAATTAATAAAATTATTTGTTCTTTCACTTTTTTAATTATATGCCTAATAAATCTCAATTTTCTATTACTTCCCTATTTCTAGAATGCTATTAATTCTCAATTATATTTTCTTATTTCCAATAAACTAACAGTCATATATATTTAATCATTTCCAACAACTATTTTTTTCTCACTTATTTCTCTTATTTTTAATCAATGCATTTTAATAATTTCCAACAGCTATTTTTTTCTATATATAAAACTAATTATTTTTTTTCAATGTATAATATCTACTTTTAAAATCTTCATTTTTCATTTGCTCTTTCTTCCTTTAACTTCAATTTTTCTTCAAAGAATACACAACAAGTTTGTTCTTTTATTATCTTCATAAAGTTGTGAGCCTCATTTGAAAGAATATTGCTTTAATGTTGAATGTTCCTTAAAATATAACAACTATTCTTATATTGATGGTTTAGATTTATTTTCAAAGTTAAAAATTTTAAAAGAAATTATACAAGAAGAAAACAGTCCAATTGATATACTTAATCATATAAGAAGACTCGATTCTTTTCCAAATGCATATATTGCTTTTAGAATAATGTTAACAATTTCAGTAAATGTTGCTCCAAAAGAAAGAAGTTTTTTAAAACTAAAATTAATAAAATCTTATTTAAGATCAACAATATCTTAAGAAATATTAAATGGATTGGTTATATTATTAATTGAAATAGAAATATTAGAAGAACTTGATTATAAAATTTTAATTAAAAATTTTACATCTCAAAAAGTTAAAAGAATAAAATTTTAATAATTTTTTTTAATTTTAATAAAAAAAACCCATTTAAATATTTCGTTTTCGGTCTTTGAACTTGTTGGGCCGCTCATGACTCCCATCAATACCCTTGCACTTGTCATGGCTCTCGAGTTTGGGTTGCGACACCATCAAGTGAAATTTAACATTGATGGAGTAGCCAAGGGTTGCCTCGGAGAGGCAAAAAATTGGGAGAGTTATGAGGGATCATAATGGATCGGTCAAAGTCACATTCTTAAATGCTTTTGGGGTAGGAGACGCAAGTTTAACTGAAGTTAGAACAATTAGGGAGCTTTTATGATCTCCTTTGCTTCCAAGTAGTCCCAAACACATGCTCTAATAATTGAATCAGACTTTAAAAATACTGTAAAATGGGTAATCGAACCTGTTGAAGCCCCATAAAGGTTGCGGAAACGGGTATTGCACATTGAAAAGCTGAAAAAGGGAGTCAGAGAGTGGGAAGTTAGTCATGTGTATAGAGAAAAAAATCAATTCACTGACGGTTTGGCAAGGGAAGGAGTCCAACGACAGAGCGACGTACTGAATGTTTTCGATGAATTAACTTGGAGAAAACTTTAGTGCCAATGGATGTAGCGTTCAGAGGACCTCATCTCTATGCTGAAGTAACCTGTGATTATACGGGAATTTGATTAAATGTAGAAGAATAAGAATTTATTTAAATAATTCAACAGTTTTTTTCAAACAATAGGTTAATATTGAGTTGAATTTTTGAAAAATAAAAAAAATTACAAATTCATTGAAATTTTGGTGAAAATTGAACCGTAATGAGCGGGATAGTAGGTGGAAAAATGTTGATATAAAGGAGGTTGGGGTCGTTCGATTGGCCAATGGTGGGTGCCCACCAATATGTAAGTCCGTTAACTTTTTTGGCCTTTTTTTGCTTTAACCAATTCTATAAGACTAAGAATTCACATTTCACACACCAGCTATCTCCATCATCTCAAACAACAGTGCTCTCTGTCTCACCCTTTCTGATTTCTGTCGAACATGAAATCTGGGAAATGGATAGCCTTTGTTACTCTTGTTCACGCATGTTTGACGGTTGTAGAATCACTCCCCAAAGCTGACAAAATTGTAGCTTTGCCTGGCCAACCCAGAGCCAATTTCCAACAATTCTCTGGCTACCTCACCGTCGATGAGAAGCAGAAGAGAGCTCTGTTTTACTACTTTGTTGAAGCCGAAACTATGCCTGCGTCAAAGCCACTTGTTCTATGGCTAAATGGAGGTGAATCAATGCATGTTTGCTAAAATTCAGCTTTCTTCGTCCGAATTTCAACCTTTCTTTCATGCATTCTTATGAGGATTTTAATGTAGTTTTCATTACTTCTTGAAGGGCCTGGTTGTTCATCGATTGGAGCGGGAGCTTTGACCGAACATGGCCCCTTTAAGCCAAATGGAGAGACTATGGAAAAGAATAAGTACAGTTGGAATAAAGGTCTCCCTCTGTATCTTTTCAATTCTTTCTGTTTACTTTTAAATATTTAATTAGCGCGTGATAGATATAACTAAAATTTGCCATAAAATAGAAAGTAACATAACTAACAGTTTTGGTCACCACTTAAAACATAGAAATAAATGACTATCACAATTTGTTTTGACTTTACTTTGCATTCTGGTCATGAGGCAACAGCGTCACTCGGTATGCATGTGAGTCTTAGTGACTCCTACCGGCCAGATGCTTGCCTCCAAAGTCAAGTGAATGACCACTGACTAGATAGATTTTCTTCTTTGTTGAATGATGCAGAAGCTAATATGCTATACTTGGAGTCACCCGCAGGCGTCGGCTTCTCTTATTCTGCTAATAACTCATTTTACGCCAATTTAAACGATGAAGTGGCAGGTTTATATGCATTAATTTTATTTTGCAGCATAAATGTTGATTGAATTCTTCAGACATCTAACGTGAAATTGATTTTCATGTTGTTGCCTTTCAAGCAAGAGATAATCTCGTTTTCCTGGAGCGGTGGTTTGTCAAGTTCCCTGAGTACAAGAATAGAGATTTCTACATCACAGGAGAAAGTTATGCAGGTATATATGTGAAAATTTGTACATGTTCATCTCAGTCAAGGAAAGCTAGAGAGAAATCTCAATTAGTTGAATGCGAATGATAAGCTTGTTTCTCGACCTATTGAAATATGACTTCTACTCTATCTTACCTGTAGGTCACTATGTACCACAACTTGCACAACTCATTATTCACTCCAATCTGAAGCTGAATCTTAAAGGGATAGCTGTAAGTACACCATTGAAATGTGTGCATTTTCTCTTCCTTTGGTGAATGTGAATTTGCCCAAAGTATAATGTACGTTTAATCTTCATGAATGCAGATAGGGAATCCCCTTCTCGAATTCGCTACAGATATGAACTCAGTTGATCAATATTATTGGTCTCATGGTTTGATATCAGATTCAGCTTATGAGCTTCTCACTTCATTTTGTAACTCTTCTCGGCTCATGAGAGAGGTTATTAGAAGGTCGATTTCATCTGACTGTATATCTGTATATAGTGAAGTTTCAACAGAACTTACTAAGTCTATCGACCAATATGATGTCATTGCCGATGTTTGCCTATCGTCTGGCCAGTCACCAATGGCAATATTCAGTCACTCCCTGTTGTCAGGACCTCAACATTCATCACAAGCAGATGGCCTCAGTCAACAGGTGAAAATTAAAACTACACTGCAAATTTGCAATAGCCAAACATTGCGTGCCCTTTTATAACTTTTCATTATCTCTATATATATTATTTCATTCTGATCTTTGAATTTCCATCCCCTTCAGCAAGTTAGTGTGAAAGAAGACCCTTGTATACAAGACAAAACAACCAAGTACTTGAACAGGAAAGATGTGCAGAAAGCTCTACACGCACAACTTGTTGGAACCACCAGCTGGAACTTATGCAACAAGTAATAATTAATTCCTCAATTCTCCAAGTATAGATAAGCCATTAATGACTGTTGTCAGCTATATTTCTGCCACAGCCCACAATTGTTAGAAAATATATTCTCTGGAAAATATCATTGATGCTACTGCCTTGATACCAAATCAAGTTTTTCCTTCTCCTTATTATTTGTCTTGAATTGATCTCTTATTTACAGGTTTGTGCAATATATGGACAACCTAGAGACGCCAACAATTCATATTGTTGGCTCTATAGTAAAGTCTGGTATCCCAGTCATGGTTTACAGGTGATATATATAGATAAATAGTCAACTCTTGTTTATCAAAGTATGATACTAGATTTTCCTTCATGCATTGGACTACTCAAATTATTATGATTAAATGTATTGTCACAGTGGAGATCAGGATTCTGTTATCCCGTTTACTGGCACCAGAACATTAGTGTATAAGCTCGCGAAAGCATTGGGACTTAACACAACTGTGCCTTACCGACCTTGGTTTGAGGGAAAACAAGTAAGCCAGTTGAATTGCACTTGACTTGCATCAGTAAATCCAGTATGTTTTATGTGAACCAATAACTAATTAATATTACATTCAACTGTTTTTCTATGTCCTTGTTTATCCCAGGTTGGTGGTTGGACACAAGTTTATGGAGATATCTTGTCCTTCGCCACCATCAGAGGAGCTTCGCACACAGCTCCAGCTTCACAACCAGAGCGATCATTGGCGTTGTTCAAGGCAGTTCTAGCTGGGAAACCACTACCAGAAGCTTGAGCAGCCCTACTA
This sequence comes from Theobroma cacao, assembly GCF_000208745.1. NCBI lineage: Eukaryota > Viridiplantae > Streptophyta > Magnoliopsida > Malvales > Malvaceae > Theobroma > Theobroma cacao. Next base: position 18,059,893 of record NC_030854.1, on the reverse strand, counting down.
TTCTATAAATGTTAATATTAGCAGCAGTACGTGAAGCAAATATATATAAATGCAATAAAATAGAACTGCAATTTGTCAATTTTGATTGTTCCTGCTGGTATATATATGAACCAAATTAAAGTGAGATAATCAAAATTCATAAAAGAAGAGCTCTATCTGTTTTACCGTGAATGTTAATCTTATTCTGTTTTTCTTTCTCAAACATTCTCCTTTTATTAGTAGAAAAGCTTAAATAATCTCACAGTTCAAGACAAAAAATTGAAAAGAAAATAACATGATACAAAGAGCATAAAAGAAAATAAAAACACTACATTTCAATACATGTTTTGCATAAAAAAAAAAAAAAAACCAATAAAAACTCAAATGCACAAATCAACCCATAAATGATAAACCCAATGAACAGCAAATTTTTTTATATGCTCAATCACCAACATGCACTGAACATGCTTGATCGATTCATGCCCATTTTACTACCCCATCTATAAACTAATTAACTTATCTGTAAATCTGCTTGTATTTGGTTTCACCAATCACCTTTTATAAACTGTCAATATTAGAAAAAACCTTTGCACAACTCATAGCCTATTTATCTCCGGATTAAGATTCCTTGGCCTAGTGATTAGGTTATCCAAATATATACTAGTACTACCTTTTCCATCGTTTGGCATGTGGATTTATTCTTAGCATGTTAGTTTCGCATTGACTAATTCACTTTTGGTAACTTTTTGACACTTCTTTTTCCACATAGCCTGATCATTTGGTCATGCTAAAGCCATTGCTTTGCAATATTCCGAATAAGATTGGGGCAGGGCGGCGTGACAAATTGGATGGCTTCACACTTTTATAGGTTAACATTGGATTCCATGCTTTATCTTCCAAATTATGTTTTTTCATCCTCAAATATTTAGAGCAGGCCTTTTCTTCTATAAGCTTTTGCTTCCATCTCAATTTCTTTTTCTTTTTTATTTCTTTTCTTTTCTTAAATTAACATAAAATTTGACTATGACAGCTGCTAGAGTATATAGATAAGAAATATCTGGAAGTTGAGTACTACACCTTTTCATACTCAACAGATAGAAAGAAAAAAAAAATAGCAAAAGTTTATTCCAATTTAAATTTCAACAAAGAAACATCAATTGTCTTGAGATGTTTCTTAATATCAACCAAGTCCACAGATAACTTCAAAAATTGGTGAAGAAAGTACCTCTCCTCTCTCATTTCGCTTTCTTCCAAAAATTTTCTTTCTTCTTTAGTTCCCTATTAAAGTATATAGCTTTTTGGCAAACTCGAAAATGGCATCCCGCCCCCTTTTTTACCATCCCATGTGAAAGATTTTGTTGTATTTATATATAGGTCACACATCTCATATTAGTAAGATATGTGATGGATCTTCAATTTATAATTAAAATCTTTCTCCACTTTGTAGAAACAGAAAAACTATTATCCAATTACAAGGCACCACATGAACTTGATGACATCATTAAAAATAATTATATAATTAATTATAAAATAATTAATTTATCAGTTGAATTATTTTAAAGACATATAGTTGAACCAATTAAAATTCACCTTTGTATCATATATATTTATCACTTGAGATAATGTAAAGATAGTATTTACATTGGATCAATTAAAATTTAATTGTTGGTCATCTTATTTATCTCTAAATAAATCAAGATAATTTAGAGATAATATTCATTATTTTGTTCAATTAAAATTTACCAATTGGTTATCTAATTTATCTCTAAAAAATTATGATAATTTGGAGATAAAGTCAAATTTGATCGTTTAATTTATCTCTAAATAAATTAAGATAATTTAGAGATAAGATTTAAAGTCGGCCAATCAAAACTCAAGGACTCAACGTTCAGCCAATCAAAAGACTATCTATAACTCATTATGATTTATTTCTAATTAAATTAAAATAATTTAGAGATAATTTAAAGACACTAAATCCTCATGAAAGTCTCTCATTTAGTACTATAAATGCAGTGCTCCTCAAAGCCATTTGAGAACCGTTTGGAGATTGAGAAGAGAAGATTTCTAAAGATGAAGTTTTTAAGTTTGGTACGTGCTCAAGATCAAGTCGCCTAGACCCTTGAAGCAAAGTTCTCAAGTTTAGTTCGTGATCAAGATCAAGTTGCCCAGACCCTTGGAGTGAAGTTCCCAAGTCTAGTTTGTGATCAAGATCAAGCCATTTAGATCCTTGAAAATGACGTTATCAAGTCCAGATCATGTTCAAGATCAAGTTTGAGTTTGTGACTTTTGAAGATAGAGTGAAGAAATTAATCAGAGGAATTTCAAGGATTGCAGCATGCATCAAATCTTTGTAATTTGTCTCATAATTTCCAAGTCTAAACGTTCGACAAGAACTTTTTTTGTACAAATTTCTGGCACACTCGGTGGGACGGTCTCTACCTCTCATATTCTTTTTTCAAACAATCTTCAAATTGCAAATGACTCCTAAGAAGAGCGTTGCCAACAAACTCACTATGAAGCCTGCTCGAGCAAATCTTGCAGTCTTTCCAACCTCATCATTAAGCATAGATGTTTTAATGCATCCATATGGCACTCGGTAAAAGACAAAAGCTCTTACTAAATTGTATGAGCATATTTTTCCAATCCTTAACCAAAATCCTCTATAGGATACTTCTACCTTAAGTTTTGAAGAAATCTCTATTATGCAACTTACTTCCTCTAAAGCATCAAGTACAAATCAACTTAAGGAACATGATGGCTATTCAAGCAGTAGTTATGTTCCATCATCCCCTCACCAAAGTTCCTCGTTAAAAGCAAATCTAGAGCAATGGTAGTCATGACAACTGGAACGGCATCTCTAGAAGAACAAGTTGCACTTCTTGCGAAAACTATAGAATCTCTAGTGCCAAGCATTTGAGAAAACGATGAGCAAGTTGCCTTAATGATGGCTAGGATTAGAAACTTTACTGGAAAGATGTTACTCACTTTACACATGTAAATGAACGTGTCGCACAAGTAATACAAAGGTAAGTGAGTATCGTATTCCACGAGGAATTGTGCCTAAATTCTTGTTAAGTACTAAAATTATGGCACCTTAAAATTATTCGAACAAACCAAAATTTGAAAATTAATTAAATATTAAATTTAATTAACAATGCCAAACTAAAGAAATTGAAGTTAAAATTAATAGAAAAGCAATGGACTAAGAGTATAGGATTATGGTTTCATTCAACATTCCATTTGGACTAATATTTCTCTTAATACTTGTAATAACCCTAATTTTGACATGGCCTATATGTGATAGGGGCTAAGTTATTGAAGAGCAAATTTGAACCCTAATGTGTATGCTTGTGGAGTATGTATATGAACTATTATGTGTATAAAGAAGGATATTGAAATTTGTTATATATTTGGAGACTTTTTTGATGATATGTAGATGTGTTAAGTGAAGAAAGCATGCCTTATGATACTTAGGCAAAAACTCTACAAACATATTTGAGGAATTCAAAGGTTTGATGCTTAGATTAGAGTTTTGATCTTAGGTTTGAGTATTTAAGTAAAGATTTGAGTCATATATGAATGGTTTGAGGTTATGGAAGAGATTTAGAATGGGTTTCGGCATTAAAAGAAACAATTTTCACAAACATGGACCAAAGAAGCCGATCTTAGTGCATAGAAGGTCGATCTTATAGTAAAAAGCAAGGGAAGTCATGCATTTTGGTCCAAGATCGACTATTGACCCTCTATAGTCAATATTACGAAGGAAAAATGGAAGAAATGTAAACATTCTGGTCCAATATCAACTATAGACTCCCTATAGTCAATCTTAGAAGCAAAATCGAATAAAAACGAGCATTTTGGTCCATGATCAACTATAAACCCCTCATAGTCGATCTTGTGAAGGAAAAAAAGTGGGTGAGATCTTTTGCTCCAAGACCAATTATAGACCTTCCATAGTTGATCCTTGGTTGCCCATTCAACTGAAAATGGGCTTAAAAGCCCTAGAACTAAAATTTTCTTCATTTTCTCTTAATTCCTCATTCCTCCACCCATTTTCTCTCAAACTTCACACCCTCCAAAACCTTCACATTCCATCAATAAATCTTGGATTCTAAGTGTCAAAGGTAAAGATTTCACTCCCAAAAAAAAAAAAACTAAGTTTTGATGATTTATGTTTTCTCTCTTTACTTATTTAAAACCTTAAGCCCCAAACGAATTTTTGAAGTGGTTTAGAGCTAATCTGAGCTTGGGGAAATGTTATTGAGGTAAGATTAAACATTTTTACTTATTATTTTTTAATTTAATCAGTTAGATTTGAAGAAATACTATTTCTCTTGCTTAGGTAAATCTCCCTCGATTTGGCTAGAATTTAGAGCTAAGATTCATACAATCCATGCTTTTAAGGTATGGGTTTAGCTTGTTATTGAAGGATTTGAACTTATATGTTGGATTGCTAAGGATTTAGTTATTTTTAAAAAAGTTGACATTTTTCGAAAGCAAGGATTTAGTTAGTTTTTTTGATGTTTTGATGTGCTTAAGGGAAGATTGAGCAATTTGGGCACATTTGTGAGCTAAAATATGGTTTGACGCTAAGGATTAGAGCTTGGATGTGAAGCACCTCACATTTGTCATTGTAAGTGGGGTTTATCTTTGAAATTGATTGTGATGCATTATGCATGATGATATGCGTTGCCATGGTACATTGAATTGCTATGTTCATGCCTAGATGAGAACGTCTACACTAGTACAATATTAATATATGTTAATATATGTGTTTATTGTGATTGTTATTAGGAAGCATGAACTGTTAAACATCTAGGCGATGTATGATCTTAATGGCTTATGGATATGCTATAACTAAGTTATTGTGATGGTTATACCACGATGTGGGAATAAATTGCCTAATTGTCGATGAAATACTGATGCATGATTTGATGTGAGATTGCTCATGCATATGCGGGCTATTAGGCCATGACTAATTTAAAGTGAGATTGTTGATGCATTTATGGCTAGTGAGTTATGATTATTGAGGCATAATTGCTTGAGTATGTGAGGCCACGTATTTTGATATTTGATGCAAATTGTTTATGTATGTGAGGCTAAAGAGGCCAATTAAATGATATGACATTATGATTTAGGAATCATTAAATGATATGACATTATGATTTATGAATCATTAAGGCACTTAGAACTCTAACGAGCTTATAGACCATTAAAGCTCCATAAATGTGATTTGTAATATGTTGTGGACATATGGAAAGATAAAGGCATGATGGCCTTATTGCAAATTTGTGTTCCGTCCGAGGGATGAATTCCAGACGTTAACTTGACTTGAGGTTGAGTGAATTCCATTACCTAGTGACTTTGTGTGTGTGCCTGTAGGGATGGTGGTAAGTAGGGACGATGGTATTAGTCTCGCGTATAGTGCTTTGATGTAACTCATTTGAGAATACTCTAGGTAATGCTGACCATCGAGAGATTACTCCAGTTGATAATTTGATTCTCCACCAACTATTTCGGTGTGATTTGTTCTCAACTCGTTACTTTGGCATGCACGTGATTTGATTTCTTCGCCAAGTGCTCTAATGTTGCGTGTGATTTGTTCTCAGCCCATTGGTTCAACACACACGTGATTTGTTCTTTGTCAGTGGCTTTGCCCTGTGAGTGACTTGTTTCTCCGTCATTTGGCCACCAAGCGCGATTCAACTAAATCCAAGGGAAGACCACTCATTGATTTGATTTGATTTGATTTGATATGTATACAGTGTGAAATAGCCTTAGATAAACATGATATGAATTGATACGATATTCTGGTGAATAGAGTGTGCTGTGGAGAATGATTTGAATGACTTTGATTGACTTCAAGGGTAACTTTAATGATGTGTGTGATGATCTTTGGAAATGTTGGGGATGATAACATGCCCACACATTGGAGACTTAAAGATAATGATATGCCCTATATTTGAAAATGTTTGCTAGATCATGTGGATGCACTAAGAGTGCAATAACTATTATGTGTTTAATATATGTATATGATTTTTATTATTTACACCACTCGCTAAGTATTGTAGTACTCACCCATTTTTATACCATGTGTAGATAAATAGGCCACTAGATAGTGCATGGCAAAAGTTGTCCATTGACAGACCAATTTTGGCATATTGTAGGTTCCCATCCAATGGTTCACTCCATTGAGTCTGGTCCATTCTCCTTTCGCATTTGAAAATTTTAAAGTTTAGAAAATAGTGTATTTCGGATATTGTAGGCACTAAGTGCCATGTGATATTGTGTACAAAGGGTTGTATGATATGAACCCGATGATTGGCCTATTTGTGGCCTTATGAATATTGTACTAATGAGTTTATGAAATGAAACGGATTATGTGTTTTGTTTATGATACAATGGATTGAATATTGGACACATGAATCCTAAGGCTTGCTTGGGTCTCACGGGCTTCACCTGCAGAACTTGTGCACCGATCACAAACCCCCAGGTTTAGGTCGAGACAATACTAAAATTAATGGGTGGTGATGCTAGTCTAGAATCCAAATTTATGTACAAGTCTCCATCGAGATATTTGCACAAATACATAACCTAATTAGGTCATTATATGTCTATAGGAATCAATTAAGGTAGGTTCATTAAGCATATGTTCTAATTTGACTGCATGTGGCATTTAGGCGTATATTTGCCATAATTGGTAATCAATTCACTCGATTTCTAAGTGAAATGAACACACATTATTCAAACCATGGTCTAATCTAAACTTACTTCATCAAGTCTCATTTAGATACCAACATGCATTCAATTGTTGATTAGGCAATCAAAGGTAATAAGCTTATATTTGTATAAACATCACCCTACCCATTAATATTAAGTAAAGGAGAAACATAATATCCAAATTACATGTTGAAATCTACCATAATCTTAGAAAATCAATTTAGCTCATAATATTTTCAACGAACAACAATATCCTAAGAAAATAAATCATTTTTACAGTAGAAGAAAGAGAGAGAAGCCAAATCTAGTGAGAGAAACAAGCTCTAACTTCTTTCAAAAGCTCTAATTTCCTTGATTTCTTTTCTTTTTTTCTTTTGTAAAATGTCGTTTTTCTTTGAAAAACAACTTTACCTTAGACCCTTTTTCTCAACTCAAAAGGTCTTTTTTATACCCCTTTTAAAAGCCTTAAAATGAAAAAAATTAGAAGTTGTAGATTTTTAAATCATGTGCTAGCATCTAGGTGTCGAGCTCCCTGGAAATACTATGGGGCTTTAGGGGCATCAGGGCGTTGCGGTTATGGGAGGTTGGTGCCACAGTTCCAAGCTCTCTGCCTAATATATTGGGATGCTTAAGTATCCTTGGCGCTGCGGCCTTGGAGGTCTTGAGGCTACAACGCTAGCCTTCAAGCTGCCTTGTGCAAAACCACAACAGTCTAGCTATTTCCAATGAGATTTTGACCATAATTTGTTTAGTATTGGTGAAGTAAGAAACATAAAAATTGTAGCCCTTCTTCTTATCTTTCTAGTGGTTTAAGAATCACATTGATCGGATCTTTGTAGCATGGGTTATGGTTAATATACTGTAGCATGTTTGGTGAGAGTCTGCACCTAGCCATCCTTGCATGGTTCATCATCCATTAAGCTTTATGCAGTTGAGAACCTTCAAATACAAAGAACGAAATTAGTGGTGGCTCAAATTAGGACTTTTAACATGAAATTGAGCTAAAATTACTTGAATTAAAATAATTCAACATGCTTTGAACTTATTAACAGAAAACATAAAAACTATCTAAAACCATCTTAAAAATACAAGGACTTAGATGACTTCATGCCCAAAAATGTGCAAGATAACTCTATATAATAGAGTTATCACACCCAACATTTAATATTTTGCTAGCCTTTGAGAAAAACCTTAAAATAAAGGAAAGAAATATGAAAGATGAAAACTTCTACTACAAGTTGGTTGCACTAAATCTAAGATCACGTTTATTTTCCTTGTAAGTTATCTTATTTTTTCAACTCAAAGCAAAGCATAAATATTATTCAAGTTCACATTTCAAATCAATTACAAGCTCATTTTCAAATGGATTCCCATGTGTGTGTCTATGTGTATAGTTCTTACAACGAGCATCATGCCATTCGGATAGGTTTATGCATATGCAAGATTCAAATTTAGTCTAGAGTTTCATAAGTTTGTTTTTCATCTCTCTCTCTATTAATGTAAGCTAGCACATAATCAAGGATCCCTAGGATTTTGTTCAGCTTGTAATGTATGGCTAGGGTCAAGGCAAGATATGGGATAATATGTAGCTCAAATCACCCTAAGCACATAATCATTCTAGGACCTATAAAGAGCATTATTTCTTTCTTCTCTTAGTCACACCTTTTTTTCTACTTTTCTTCAACCTTTTTTCATTCATCAAACACTTTATTCTATTTTTTATTTTCATGTCCATTTTTTTTAATATTTAACACCCCCCAAACTTGTTTCTTTTTATAATAGGTAGTGGGGTGAATACTGACACAACTTTTTAAATTTTTCACAAACTTCACATTTTCTACATTTTCCATCACTTAGCTCAATACATTCCCTAAAATTATTTATATTCTTAAGAGTGATGGGTGTTAAAGTGGAGAGTTATTTAAAGGCTAAGGTTATTTCATTATGTGTTTAACAAAGAAAAAGGAAAAACTTAGGCTCAAAAAGGGGTAAACTACGGATAAAAATATAGCAAGGTGGCTTGAAAAAGCTCAATTAGTCCAAAGATGACTGAAGTCATTTCCTTAACTAAGAGTAGCCTACGATTTTGCCTCGAGAGAAACTCAAAGAAATTCTAGAACTCAAGACATTATTCAGAAATTTGCACTCACATAAACTTTCTCTAAATGTACACAATAGTTCAAAGCGAAAAACATAGTACTCGAATGGTGTAAAAATCACATTCTACAACGATACTTAGCAAAAGAGTTCAACATAATACTCAAAACAATATTTACATTCACTAAGAATAAAAGATAACAAGATAACTATTTTTCATCATTAGATAAGTGAAATAAGCAAATTGGTGCAACTAACTATAGTTAACATTTTCCAAAAACATGCAAAAAATTGAAAGCTAACAAACAAACTAACTTAAATTTTAAAAACATAAAATGCAAAGTTTAAAACTTAAACTCTCCCCCCCTCAAAACTTAAAGTTAACATTGTCCCCAATGTTACTAAAAGTAAAGAAGAGAATACTCCCCTGATTTACTCCACATCCTCCTAATCATCATTAGTGTTGGTGTCTTCTAGCATGGATGGAAAGTTAGAAATGTCCATCTCCATATGGTGCACACAAGCCTAGAACATTTGCTCCATTACCTTAGTGCACTCTACCTAATGCGCCATTCAACATTCAAGATGCTCCATCCTCTGTGGTATTGTGCGATATGTTTAGTGCAGTGGAGGTCGTGGTGCAAAGGAAGAACTACCACTTGTGGTAGAGTGTTCATGAGTGTGGAACCGATGGATGATACCTTTATCTAAAGGAACTATCAGATGCAATAGCTCCTCATTGCTAGTCCATTGAAGTCCCACTTGTTTGCATAGTCCAGTGATAAATGATGGGTACCAAAGGCCATCCCTAATTGAACGAGTGGTGTGAACAATGCTATTAAAAATCAATTGGCCAATATCAATGGATTTACCTAAAATGATGGCATAGAGCAACATTGCTCTATCCTTAGTGACATCACTAAGATGCTTGATCGGAAGCATTTTAGCTTTTAAAAAATGGTACCAAACTTTATATTCATTATCCATATCACTAGTCTTAAATGAAACTAGAACTCCCTTAGACATCTTCCATTGGATGCCAAAGTTACAAGCCAAATTTATGACTACATCCGAGTCCACATTCCCATCCAAATATTGGCTATACTCATCATTCTCAATGTCCAATGTGTTATAGAATTGATTGATGGTATGACAGTCAACAAGCACCAATAATTCTATGAAATATAATTATTTTTATCTCAAAATTGTTCTTAAAAGTTAGCTAAGTTATAAAATTTTGGTTAGGATTTAGTTATTTTTCTTAAGTTAGTTTATTTTATACTAATTTTAGGTTTATTTGTCTTAGTTTGGTTATTATTTATTAGTTTTATGTTTTTGTAAGACTCTAAAGGAACAATACTTAATTTGGTGAAGAAAGGCTTTAAGGAGCCTAGGCCCTGTTCATACAAGTTGTGGTATTTTAAGAATAACTTCCACTCCAGATGTCTAAATAAGGTGATTCTTAGACCATTGGAGAGTTAAGAGATAGAGACACAACTTTTATGGAGATCACTTTGCCCAGTTTTGCCTCAAAGATGGAGAAAATCACATTGGAAGTTAATGGAGTACATTAGTCAGCAAGAGAAGGCCTGAAGCCAAGAGAGCATTTATGCTTTACTTTTTGTGAAACCCCACTCTTTACTTAGGTTAGATTTGTAACCTAACTTGGTCAGCTGTTAATTTTGTGTTTTTGAACTTAAATTCTAGACTATTTTAATTTAGAAATTCCATGCTTTGATAATCAAACATGTTTATATGAGAGTTATTACCTTTATAAGGTCAAATAGGATGGTTTCAGACACAAAGACTACATTATGGACAAAATGTATCAATACATGTTCATCATGTATCAATACATCAAACTTAAAAAGAGCTTATTATGAACATGAATCGATACATTATGTATAGACTTGAAAAAATTAAAGTTATTTCGATCTTTTCTCACTCAATTAAAAATCCTAAAACCTTAGACTTTACCTTGGTTGGCTAAAAACATGGTTTTCATTAAAAAACCCAGCTACTCTCTTCCTTATTTGCTTTTAACTCTCATTTTCAACAAAATCCATGGATTTCAAGCATTATAATTAATCATGAAGCTTGGATTTTGATTCTAAGAATTTTAGAAGGTAAAGTTCTTTATTCTAAACCTCATAACTTAAGGTTTTGACTTTCCAAAATTTATGGATTCTCATAAATTGTTTTGTTCATTGAAAACTTAGGTTTTGACTTGGTATTGGAACTCTCAAGCTCACCAAGTTAAAGTTGTCTTGACTTAACTAGTAATAAACTTAAATCCTTTAGTTGGAGTTACATGAGATACTGATTTTTTGATTTTAAGTTGTTGGAAAATGTTTATGAAAGGATTAGATGATTATTAGTCTAAAATTAAGTTAAAGAATCAAGTACTAATAATGGAAAACTTCATGATAGGTGTTGTTGTGAAAGTTTAAATCTTCTAAAATCGAGTGTTCGACGAAAGGTGATAGAGAGCAAGGCACACTTGTTTGAGGTGGGTAGATGCAGTGTTTTTAATTAATTAGTATAATTAAGCGTTCATATTCTACAACATTGAATATAAATGAATTTCGATGAGTTTGTGAAGTGAACAAATGTTTACAAGTATGTTTTAGTGAAAACTATAAACTAAGTATACATAGTCTACTATGTTTTAGTTTTGAGTATGGGGAACAAGCCTTTCAAAGTTTTGACATCTAAAACATCTCATTTGTATATGATTGATGTATGATTTATGGTTTTAAATGTTGATGTGAGAAATAATTTCTCCTTGGTGAGGTCATGGTATTTATGGTAATTTTATCTCATAGTTGTTGATATGGTTGATTAACACCGATTATATTATGTCTCAACCTTTTGATATGTTGGTGATTTGATTTACCCTTTTTATTGAATGAATTTTGAATATTAGATTGTTTATATTGTGATTAGTGGAGCCTATCAAGACAAAGACTAGTAGCTAGCAGGGTAATCACTAGCCATTATGCACAATGAGATATAGCTTGAACTGGTAAAGGTAATATCCCAAGACTCATTGAATATTGGTAGCTAATGAAGTTCTACCCTTTTTTATGAATGGTTGTCTGCTATAAGCAACGCACTGTTCTAGTAAATGTGATGACATTTGGTGATTTGGTTGTCCTTGAGTAGTGCTCCACAATTTGATTGTATTGATGTCTAGTGTGTTAGACTTAGACTACGAATATTGTTTGATATGTTGAATTCATATCATGGATGCTACGTATTTAATGATTGAATGATCATTATTTTACTGTGGATGAATAATAGTCTTCCTTGAGGTTGTAGTGATGAGTTCTAGGCTGAAAAAGTGTGTTCTGTGCCAAATCTATCAATACATGGCACCAGTGTAATGATAAATACAACATAGAACCATTGGAATGACATTTTGCTTCTCATCTATTGATAGGTCGAGACAATCTATTGATAGATGGAGCAATCTATCGATACATGGCACCAATGTATCAATAGATTAGGTTTGTTTGAAATTTAAAAGGTTTTCAAAGGTTTTGAAGATAAAAAATGAGTTTGTTTTAAGATGGAACTTTTGATAATGTTGCCTTATGTTTCAAACACTCTTAAATTGATGTTTAACTCAATTTTATCCAAACTTCTTTAATTGGTTTCTAAACTTTAAATTTCATTGTAAATGCTTATAAACTATTTTACAACTATGTTTTATAAAAAAAATGTTATTATCCTTGCACCATTTGAAAGATATCGAACAAGGAGTTACAGTGAACATACTTTTCTTGAGTCGTTTGAAAGACAGCAGACTTGGGGACTATGGGATTATTTGGTCCTTAATCCGTTTGAAAGATAATGGACTCGGAGACCATGTGGATGTTTGATACACTTGGTAAAATTGGCTTCATTTATTATTACGTCTAGAAAGGTGGGTGTTGATTTATGATTATGCTTGGAAAGGCATATTAGGATGTATGGTTATGCCTGGTAGGACATTTTTTGCAAAACATTTGAAAAATGTTTATTTTCATATTTCTCAAAAGTGTATTTTGTTAAATATTCTTCTCCATTTGCTTGTTCCCCCTCCTTGTATCTACTCATGGAGTTATTTATAACTCATTCATGTAAAATGCACTTGTTATTTCAGATTAGTAGATTGCTTCACTCGTTTTCCTTTAGAGGAAGCTACTTCTACAGTCAATTTTGGTAGATGATCACCATGGCATCTAATAGGCGTCAACCTTTTTACTTTGAGTCGTACTCTGTTATGTATGGTTTAATAGTCCAATTTTTATATTTGATTGTTATGGATTATGAACTTGTTTTTATCATGTAGTAATTGATATGATGAATGTTTACCATGAGATGGCATATGCTTTGTATTTGCCACAGGATGGCCTATACACTCGTTTATGATTTATATTGCTTTGCATTATAAGCACATGAGTATGTTGGATTGATATGATATTTTTGTTGTATAATATAATCATGCTTATATTTGTTTGCATATGATTCCATGGTGATGGTTCCCATGAGGCACATATGGTTATTGGTTTAATATTCATCATTAGGTTTGCATGGGTTAAGAAGGTTACTCCTATTGATATCTTTGCCCCAATCATGCCTCAAATTTGGGTTGTGACATTTTTCCAATTAAATTTAGTGCTTTTTTTATTTCTAATTTATTAATATGCTCTGTGGTTCTTGCTTGTCTTCTCAGATGTCTATTGAAGACCATTTTACTCCTTAGGTTTGTCATTTCATTTGTGCAAGGTAATGCGATTTGTTAATGGAATAGATTGCTCATGTGTGCAAAAAACATAGACGCCAGATTCACAAAGTGTGCAAGAATAATAATACAATGCAATGACACATTCTATGGCATCCTCATTATTTGACTCAGATTCAAAAATCAATGATACTTTAAGTGGGTTAGGAGAATGACTTTCCTTGAAGACTTCATTTATGGGCCTATTTACCACACTAACTGTAAAACGCTCATCATGATCATTAGTAAACTTTAAAGCTTGAAAAATATTGAATGTTACCTCTTGATCTTGTACTTGCAAGGTAAGTTCTCCCTTCACAACATCAATGAGTGCTCTAATAATGTGTAAGAAAGGTCATCCAAGGATAATAGGAACCTCTTTATCCTCCTCCATATCAAGAACTATAAAATCTACTATAAATATGAATTTATCCACCTTTACAAGCACATCTTCCACTATACCTCTCGGACAGGTGAGAGTTCCATTTGCTAATTGTAGAGTCACAATGGTGGGCTTAATCTCCCCTAAACCCAACTTGTTGTAAATCGACAAAGGCATGAAATCAATATTGACCCCCAAATCACTTAAAGCCTTGACAAAAAACAAAGCACCCATTTGTGCATGGAATAGTAAAGCTGCCTATATCCTTAAGCTTTAGAGGGAGTTTATTCTGAATGACTGCACGACACTCCTTAGTGAGTGCTACTGTCTCAAATTCACTTAACCTCTTTTTTTTTTTGGATAAAATGTCTTTTAGAAATTTGACATATGAAGGCATTTGCTCTAACGCTTCTACAAATGGAATGTTAATGCGAAGTTTTTTAAACACCTCCATAAATTTCCAAAGCTGGCTCTCTTCTTATTGCTTCTTGAATCATTGAGAAAAAGATGGTGGTGGTAGAGATGCCTTAGTTTCTTTCATTTTACACTACTCACTAGAACTTGCAATATGCGTCCCACTTTCACCATTATTGTCTTTCTGTGCAACTTTTTGTGGTTCACTTTCAACCTCCTTACCACTTCTCAAAGCGATGGCCTTGACATGTTCCTTACTTTCCTTCCTCGGATTTGCTTCTGTATCATTAGGTAGTGTTCCTAAAGCTCTATTGTTTAATAAATTGGCAATTTGACCAACCTAAGTCTCGAAGTTTCATAGTGACGTTGCTTAACTTTGGATGATGCTATCAATCTGTGTCCTCTACTACCTTAGCAAATGCTCCATAGTTGGCTTTTTTTCTGATATAGGCATTCTTGCTTGCTGTTGGAATCTTGGAGGTGCATTCAGCCTTGAAATTGAAGATGTTCCTTGATTATTGACCCAATAGTAGTTTGGATGGTTCCTCCACCTTGGATTGTAATTATTGGAGTAAATGTTATTCTGTTATTTATTCCCCACAAATCGCACTGTTTCTGTCAAACTTGGACATTGATGGCTTGCATGATCATCTCCACAATACTCACAAGCTACAAAAGAACTTTGAATAGAGTTAATACCAAAAGATTCAAGCATTTTAGTTAAAACTGCTATTTGTGTGGATAGTGCCGGAATGGCATCTACGTAATGAATTTCAACTACTCTCTTATGCATTGATCTCTCTATTTGCTATGGGTAGTTGTTTGCAACCATCTCTTCCAATAAAATCATATGCCACATCAATTGATTTAGCCATTAAAGCTCATCCTACAGTGGCATCTAATGGTATTTCGAACGTGACCACCCAAACCATTGTAGAAAGTCTACACTTAAAGCCATTTTGGAAGACCATGATGAGGACAATGTCAAAGTAATTCTTTACATCTTTCCCAAGCCTCATACAATGATTCAAAATCTTGCTACATGAATGATGTGATATCGTTCCTCATTTTTACTATCTTGGTCGGAGGAAAGATCTAAGCAAGGAACTTTTAAGCAAGATCGTCCCATGTTGTTATTGAGCCAGTGAAGAGCACATTCAGCCATGCTTTAACTTTATCCCTCAATGACAAAAGGAAAAGCCTCAAGCAAATTGCATCATTTGTTACACCATTGTGTTTAAAAGTATCACATATCTCCAAGAAGTTTGATATATAGCCATTTGGATCTTGGTAGACCCCCAAATTGGACTGAAGTTTAAATCATGGTGATGATGGCCAGCCTGATCTTGAAATTGTTGGCTTGATAGCCGGCCATCGAATATTCGATGGAATCTCTTGCACCAATGGGACAACATAATTCCTTAAGCAACAATTTTCAACTACCACTCACTCTTGGATTTGTTGTTCATTTTATCGATTTTCCATTGCATTTGTTTGAGCAAAACCTAGTTGATTTTCTCGTCGAAGTCTTTGGAATGTTCTCTCAATTTCTAGATCACAAGGTATAATCTCCAAGCTTTTTGTTCTTCTCATACAACGACAAAACAAATATGCAAAACAAATACATAAAACTTAAATTAAGACTAATATGTGGAATTTTAATATTAGCAAATAATAAAGAAAACAAAATCCCCGACAATGGTGTCAAAAACTTGTTGAATTTTCACACAAGTGCACTCTATTGCAAACAAGTAATATAATGATCAGTAGAGTATCATTCCCATAGGGATTTGTTCCTAAATTATTTACTAAGTACTAAAATTTTATAACAAATCAATCTTATTTAAGTAAATAAAATCTTCATAAAATTAATTAAAACTAAACTAAAGCACACACTAAATTAACTAACAAAAATTAAAGTTACTTGAGAAAGAAAATAGACTAAAAATCTAGGATTATGGGTTCATTCAACACTTCATCTGACACTAGTTTCTCTTATTATTTATATTCATGGGTAGTTTTACTAACCTAGAATCCAAAGCTATGTACAAGTCTCCATCAAGATGCTTGCACAAATGCCTAACTTAATTGGGTCATTATATGTGTATAGGAATCAATTAAAGAAGGTTCATTAAGTTAGTGTTCTAATTTGGCTATGTATGGCAATTGGAAAATGTTTACCCAAATCACAAATTAGATCACCTAAGTGACATGAACATAAACTATTCAAAACTTAATCCATTCTAAAATCTCTCTGTCGAGTTTCAGTTAGATTCATAAATCAATTAATTATTGATCAAGCAATTAAAAGCATTAACAACATATTTGAATAAGCAAAACTAGACACATTCATGATAAATGAAAGATAAACTAATATTTAAACTACATGTTGAAATCCACCATAATTCTAGAAAAACAAGTTAGATCATAATATCTAAGTAAAACATTATCCAAAGAAATTTAGCCATGAATTCAAGTAAAAGAAAATAAGAAAAACAGAATATAGAGAAAGAAACTAATGTTGAAGCTTTTTTATCTCGAATCTCTCTCAACTTCTCTTGTTTTTTTTACTTGATTCATTGCTCCAAATCTCCAAAATGGCTATTGTTGTTCTCCCTCTTGAATGCTATGAAAAAAGTCCTTTAAATAGGTTTAGATTAACCTATTTTCCATGTTCCCATATATTTTTGGAAGGTAGTGGGGCATAGTGGCCTCATCCTCATTGGTGGCACGGCGCTATGGCTGTCTTTTGGCGCCACAGCTTTACTTCATCAGCATCGCGATGGCCAAGCCTTAAGAGTTTTATGGTGCATTTCATTCATCCAATGCTACAGCCACGCTCTTCCCAGCGTTGCAGCCCTAACTTCCTCAGCATTGTAGCCTTGAGTAACTCAAGGCCATGGCCTTCAATCAACATGCTGCCTTGTGTAGAACTACAACAATCTATTGTCTTCAAATGTAATTTTTACCTTGATCAGATCTGAACTAGATGAAGTGGTAAACATGAAAGTTGTAGTCCATTCCCTTAGCTTTCCAATGGATCAAAAATCTTATAAATTGGACTTTTGTAACTCATGTTATCATCAAAACACTGTAGCATATTTGAATGAAACCTTCACCATACGTGTGCGATTTTAAATCCAACGAACCTTTCTCATCAAATATCCTACAAAAGGCAGGAGAGAAATAAAAAATAACTATTCTTAATTTAACAACCCCTCCTTGGTCACTACCGATGTTTGAAACTTCTAAAAAATTTTTGCTAAGTCTCGAACAAGCCTCATTTAAGATTTTCGCTAGATTCATTAAATACATATAATAAAATCACATGTGTAAGCAAATATTAATAATTAAATTACTATCTACTTCATTCAAAATAATAACAATTCACGTTTATAAGTTAACAACATTTTTCAACATTTCGCAAATTTTGTTCTGACACAACCCTCAATAGCAGAGAGACTTGGAGTGGGGTTAGGAGATGCCTTTACCTACTTTACGGTGAATCGTATGCAACGATAGTTACACGTTAGACTTATCTCTATCTGCAAAAAGAGAAAATAAGAGGGGTGTAAGTCTTATAGTGTCACGACTCGGAACTCCCATCGAGCCCGTGACAGTCGTCGCGAAACTTCGACAGACATTCTTCACCCCGAATGCCGATCGAAACCTCGCAAGGCTCTCGTATAACCTTTTGCACTTCCCCAGTGAGCAATAGTTATCAAATATCGTAATTCGAAAGATTACTAGTCATTTCCAAATCAGAATATAACATATTGTTTAATGGCTCACAGGGGCATTTTCGTCAATTTTCGGCAAAAATCTCAAAACTTGTTAAAAATGTAGTAGCTAAGTAGAAAATATATGTTTAGTGATTTAAAAACAAATTAAGTATCTAAAACGTTCATTTGAAGTGAAAATTTGACCATTTGAATATAATAAAGATATTCAATAAAATAAACTATTTTCTCGTAAAATAATTTTTATAAAGCTATCGGTAAATAATTCTTATAGCGTAAAAGTTAATTATATTCATATATACTATAAAGTAAATAACCAAAGCATAAAATTACTTTTATAGCGACACGTGGGCCCACATCTAACCAAAATGCATCGAAAGTTGAAAACCTATAACTTTTGCCGATTCAAGTCCAAATGAAGGTCTTTGTCAAAGTCAGCTAACTATGGAATTCCCCGAGCCTGAAATGTGAGGAAATGAGGGTGGTGAGATTATAAAATCCTAGTGAGTAAACAGACACCATCTAAACTATCTAAAGGCGAGTAAATGGAGACGAATTAAAATAAGTCATCATACTGTAATTTCATTACCTTTCAACTCATTTCACCCAAATAAACAAATAGGCTTATGATTTCCTGAAAAGTTTGGCGCGTGCCAAAAATCATTCTCATACTTAGTTATCAAGGATACCTTGATCGAGGGTTATCCCAACTGAGTCCGCCAAGGCTGTTAAATGTCTTTACATTCGAAATTTTAGCCATGCCTTTACGTTGGTTGAGTCTTACTCTCACGCGGTGGTCCACGTGAAGTGCACTCAAATCTTTATCTCAGGAGATACTTCATCCAATATTTTCCCCCGGAGGTAAATATATAATTGGGTTACCGTGCCCCTCTCATAGGCAGTCCATGGAAACCCCCACCATTGCAGTGACTATGGATTATTTTATCTACCACCTGATTTATAAAATCTTTTTCGGCATGATATGGCAATTTATCGCAACTTAGCCTCTCAAGGCTGAATACACAGCACAAATAATTCTAACATCAAAATCAGTTTAGCCATTCATGCTCATTTATTGTCATAAGCCATTCAATTTAAAACCATAAATTTACAACACAAGCAGACAGTCTCCAATTGCTTTATTTTCAAAACCAGTATTCAATTTTTCAAAAAATTTATAAAATCATTTTATAAAATCACAATTTCTCTTAAAACATAGCAATCTACCATTTAAACCCATTTTTCATAAAATCACACAATTGTATAAAACTACTCTAGATAATTAAGACGATAATAAGTTCACTCACAGTTCTGGGAGTCGATGTACTCCTAATCCCAGTCTCCAAGCACAATCTCTGTACTTTTACCAGTGTAATTTACTCACCACCTATCCACAATGTACAATACATAATTCACCACATCAATGCTTGACCATTATAAAATCAATTCAGGCTCGGTGTATATGCATTATGATATGCAACTTATCTGACTACCGCTTAAATGCGGTGCTGACCTAATTCGGCCTATTACCTGATTAAATGACAATTGTGTTCGATTTGGCTCCAAATTGCTCCATTTTATTTCTAATATTTCAATTCACTAAATAAATTTCCAATAATCTAAAATTCAGCCTAACAACCCTCACAATTCTTCTTGAAAATTTCGGCCATTGTGGTGCACTATCACTAAAAATTTTCCCATTCCATTTTCTCACCATAAATCATCATTTCATTAATTTTTCAACCAATTCACTTGATCACAAAATCAATTCATTACTTCTACACTTCACATAGGGTTCAGCCATTGAAGGTTCATGGGGAAAATGGATTCTTTTCTTGTTGTTTTGTCTCTAAACATGCTTAACTAACTAAAAACACTAACATAACTTAGAATCAAATCAATCTAACATCATTCTCTCTCCATACCCATTCCAACCAGCCATGAATTCATCATGGAAACATGTAATTTAACCATGAAAAATTAGGAGAAATGCATGGGAAAGGTAGATCACAAGTCAAAATCAAGAAATTTTACCTTTTGTCACTTGTTTCCTTGAGTTTTCACCAATTTTTCCTTGAATTTCTCCACCTAAGGTTTGTTCTTCCTTGGCTTCTCTTCTCTTCTGGTTTGGCTGACTACTATGGGAGAAATGGGCTGATTTTTATGCCTTTTTATAAAGAAACAATAAAATAATAAAAGCATAACACATGGCATTTCCCTATTGATTCAAATTTTAAATATTTGACTTTTAATTCTTTAATTCTCCACCACACATTTCTCATGTTTATCCATTTCCATGATGAATAAAATTCCTTGGTCTTGACAAGTGTCGAGGGTAAAAATTTACCGATTTGCCCTTGAGGTGGCAAAATTACCATTTCGCCCCTATACTCCAAATTATACTGAAAATTAAAATTTTTTTCACTTATAAACCTCAAATCATACTCCGATAAGTCAAATGGGGCCAAAAACCTTTTCTTAAAATTTCCATTTTGTCCCTAGGTGGCAAATGATCATTTTGCCCTTAGATAGTGAAAATTTCAGTTTAACTCCAAATTGATCCTCAAACTCTGAATTACCATTTTGAGTCATCTCTGGACTGTGAAACACTTCATTTCACCTTAAAATCCCTATTTTAATTAGTTCAAGGTATAAATTGACTTACTTGTACTTCTAAGCACAATACCGACTTTTAGATATTCTTCTAAGGGTGTTCAAATATACAATCACTCTATCAGTCTCATGTGTAACATGGTAGATAATTTAGGACTAGGCTTGACACGTAGACTCAGTGATCATCATCGACCCAGTGAGTACGCGAAGAGGGAAAACAAACATAAAGGTAGAATGTTTATAAACTCAGGCGTAAGCGTAGAAAATACATTCCATAAAACTAAGATTTTGTTTTTATACCTTGCAGTTCTTAAGAATAA
Organism: Theobroma cacao; assembly: GCF_000208745.1. Lineage (NCBI taxonomy): Eukaryota > Viridiplantae > Streptophyta > Magnoliopsida > Malvales > Malvaceae > Theobroma > Theobroma cacao. The sequence continues at coordinate 18,038,860 of NC_030854.1, read as the reverse complement.
TAATTCACAAATAAACATATGTGAAAACAGTTGTATTTAGGGTATTAAAAAATCTTTCAACCCCGACATCCAGTCATCATTAAATTCAATGACAAGTGAAAAATGAAAATTCTCAAATATAAAAAGGTGAATTAATTGATCACCAATGAATAGGTACATTTCACTTGCCATTAAATAAAAATTTTCAAGTATTAATGCCATGCATATTGAAATAAAAATCTACAAGTGAACATCATCCTCGGGTAGGTTTAATATAGCCCTTATGCTTACTCTCTCAGACATCATCACCTACTCATGGGAACTGCCCATGCCACCATATATAAATCGAGGCTTCAGGTCCCCTTTTACCTACTCGTGAGATCTGCCCATGCCACCAAATATAAATCGGGGCTTCAAGTCTCCCTTTTACCTACTCGTGAGAACTGCTCATGCCACCCAATATAAATCGGGGCTTCAAGTCCCCCTTTACAATCAAATATCGATAATCAACAATTCTTACTTTGTGCACAAAGACCACACTTGACCTGGTGTGGTAACAGGCCCTACCTAGAGTATCTCAATCACGTTAAAATAGAATCATTACAATTTAATACATTTGCATAACATGACAGATTAAAAGCCGTATAATCATAAAATGAATGTTGTGCATAATTTATTTTAAAGCATGGCATATTTACCAAATCAACATGCTAAATGAAATAAATAATTTATCATCAACTTCTATGAATCAAAACAAAAGCCATTGGCCTAAACATCACACAAACTTGCAAGGTATGATTTTGAAGTGAAAGCCAGTCAAAGGTTTGTTTCCCCGTATTTAAAAGCATGTAGATATATATATATATATTTACATTATGAAGAAAAACGAATTTAAAATCTTTGTCACAAACACAAACAACCTAAGGCTTTCTACCAATTCATGCTATCCATAATTTTGTCAACTATCAAATATGACATATATATATATATATATATATATATATATATATTATAGGGACAAAGTTTTGAAATTTAGCACCCACTCACCTCTCAATAACAGGACGCTACTTCGCTATTGGTTCTTGCCCATATTTAGCTATTCTTTCTTTTTTTCTCCCCTTGCTGCAGGTCTTCCTTCCAGCCGGCGCTTCTCTTTCTCTTCTTCCTTCTTCCTTTCTCTTCTTCCTCTTTCTCTTCTAGCACCGTCGCTACTCCCTCTCTCTTTTTTTTTCTTTCTTCTTCTCTATTGCTGCTCCTTCTTACTTTCTTCTCCTCTATCGCTGCTCTTTCTCTTTTTCTTCTTCTTTTTCTTTCTCTTTTTTTTTCCCTCTCCTTCTTCTCTTCGTCGCCGTGCTCCCTCTCTCTTTCCCCTTCTTTTTCATTTCCCCGAGATGCTGCTCCCTTTCTCTCATTTTTTTTCTCTCTCCTTTCTCTCCCTCGGGCCCCCACTCTCTTACTTCTCTTTCCTCTTCTCTTTCTTCTTCTCTTTCTTTCTTGTCTTTTCTCCCATTTTGGCAGCTTCACTTTTCTTCTTTTCTCTTTTTTTTTCCTTTTCTCTTCTCTTGCCGACCCCCACTTACTTCTTTTTTTTTTTTTTAATGAGTGGGGTGTCACAGTCTCCCCTACTTAAAATAAATTCATCCTCAAATTACATCAACATAAAGACACTTAATAGTACATTTAACTTTGAAACAAATATGGATATTCTGCTCGCATTTTCTCTTCTAGTTCCCAAGTCACCTCTTCTACCGAGTGGTTTTGCCATATTACTTTCACTAAAGCGATGTCCTTAGAGCGAAGCCTTTTTACTTGATAGTCCACTATAGCTACAAGCTGCTCTTGGTACTTCAACCCATCTTCCAACAGTATCGTATTATGTTGTATCACATGTGAAGGGTCTTGAACATATTTTCTGAGCATGGATACATGAAACACTGGATTAACCCCTTCCAAATCCGATGGTAATGCCAATTGATAAGCAACAACTCCTACGCGTTCTAGTATTTCAAACGGGCTAATATATCTAGGACTGAGTTTGCCTTTCTTGCCAAATCTTCATACTTCTTTACATGGTGACACTTTTAGAAACACATGATCACCTACTTCGAACTCTAGGGGCCTGCGGCTATTGTCGGCATACGACTTTTGTCTACTTTGAGCGGCCAACATTCGTTCTTGAATTATTTGTACTCCTTTCACTGCTGCTTGTACCATCTCCGTCCTTAATAATTTCCTTTCTCCAACTTCCAACCACCCAATGGGTGACCTACATTTTCGCCCATACAGTGCCTCAAATGACACCATCTTGATATTTGCATGGTAACTATTATTGTATGCAATTTCTGCCAAAGGCAAGTTTAAGTTCCAAGAAACTCCAAAATCCAACACAATTGCTCTTAACATATCTTCCAATATTTGGATTGTGCGTTATGACTGACCTTCTGTCTGAGGGTGGTATGTTGTGCTAAAGTTCAGTCAGGTTCCTAATTCATCTTGCAACCTCCTCCAAAATTGACTAGTAAACTATGGTTCCCTATCGGACATAATGGTCATCGGTATGCCATGGAGTCTAACAATTTCATTAATATAAATTCGAGCATATTGTGCCGCCCCGAACTTTGTCTTGACCAGGAGATAATGTGCTGACTTAGTCAATCGATCTACAATTACCCATATGGAATCGTATCCTCCTTTGACTCGGGGCAAGCCTGTTACGAAGTCCATGGCTATATGTTCCCATTTCCATTCAGGTATTGGTAACGGTTGTAATAATCCTGAAGGTCTTTGATGCTCTGCCTTCACTTGTTGGCACACCAAACATCTCAAAACATATTCCCCTACATCCTTCTTCAATCTTTGCCACCAATATACGGATCTTAAATCATGACACATCTTAGTAGCTCCCGAATGTACTGCATAGCAACAACGTGTGCTTCCTCTAGAATTTCTTCTCTTAATCCGTCCAAGTTTGGCACTTAGATTTGAGATTCGTGTCTCAACAATTCATCAGACCCAAAATCAAACTCAAAAACTTGCTCACCCACACTCCCTAAAATCGTCATTACAAATGTATCTCTAGCTTAGGCATCTCAAATTCGATCTATCAGTACTGGTCGGACTGTAAAATGTGCCAATAGTGCATTTGACCCACTGACCTCAAATTTAACTCACATATTACCCAGATCCTGTAACGCTTGCACAAACGATTTTCTCGCCATTGCAATGTGTGCCATACTGCCCATTGACTTTCAACTCAATGCATCAGCTATGACATTCGCCTTGCCGAGATGATAGAGTATCGTACAATCATAGTCTTTCAACAATTCCATCCATTTGCGTTGCCTTAAATTCAGATCTCGCTATTGAAATATATACTTCAAACTTTTGTGATCCGTATAAATTTCACATGTTTCCCTATACAAATAATGCCTCCATATTTTTAAGGCAAACACGATCGCTGCCATCTCTAGGTCGTGTGTAAGATAATTTTGTTCATGCCTCTTAAGTTGTCTTGAGGCATAAGCAATGACTCTACCATGCTGCATCAATACACATCCTAATCCAACCCTCGAAGCATCACAATAAACAGTGTAGCCCTTAGACCCACATGGCAAACTTAATACAGGTGCAAAAGTCAAACAAGCTTTTAATATTTGGAAACTGTGTTCACAAGCCTCTGACCATTCAAATTTTACTCCCTTTTGAGTTAACCTCGTTAACGGAGAGGCTATCTTAGAGAAATCTTTCACAAATCGTCAATAATACCCAGCCAATCCTAGAAAACTCTTGATTTTTGTAACTGCCGTGGGTCTAGCCCAATTCTCAATTGCCTCAACTTTATTGGGATCTACTTGTACTCTATCCTTGGATACAATATGTCCCAGAAAACCAACACTACTCAACCAAAACGCGCACTTAGGAAATTTCACGTACAATTTATGCTCCCGTAGGGTCTGTAGCACGATCCTTAAATGTTGTGTGTGCTCTTCCCAACTGCTCAAGTATATTAGAATGTCATCAATAAAGACGACCACAAATCTATCCAGGTATGCTCGAAACACCCTGTTTATCAAGTCCATGAAAGCAGTAGGGGCATTCGCCAATCCAAAAGACATCACTAAATATTCATAATGTCCAAACCTCGTATGGAATATGGTTTTGGGTATGTCCTTTTCCCTGATCCTTAATTGATGATATCCAGACCTTAAGTCAATCTTCGAAAAGCATTGAGCCCCTTGCAGCTGATCAAACAAATCATCAATTCTGGGAAGTGGATATTTATTTTTGATCGTGACTTTATTAAGCTGCCGGTAATCTATACATAGCCTGAGACTACCATATTTCTTCTTTATGAATAGCACTGGTGCTCCTAAGGTGACACACTCGGGCGAATAAAGCCCTTGTTAATTAAATCTTGCAATTGTTCCCTTAACTCCTTTAACTTTGTCGACGCCATTCGGTACGGAGGCATCGATATTGGTTATGTTTCTAGAATCAAATCGATACATAATTCAATTTCCTTTTGAGGAGGTAATCTGGGCAATTCTTCTGGAAGCACATCTACAAATTCATTTACTACAGGTGTAGCTTATAAATTTCCTTCTTCATTTTGTACTTCTCTAGTAATTGTAGCCATCACACTATCAACCAAATGGCTGCTGTGACCATAAATAACAAATGACAGCTTTCCAAGACTAACTTGCGATAACAATCTACATTAGCGTAGCAAGACGCCAGCCAATCCATTCCCAATATCACGTTGAATCCCAGTGTTATTATTAACACTAAATCCACCTAAGTGTCCCTATCTTTAATTTGGACCACACAAGAACGAAACACATACTCTGCAACATATGATTCATCCAACGGGGTGGTTACCACTAACGGTTCATCCATATATTCATATTGCTTGCTTAATTTAGGCATGAAATTTGAAGACACAAAAGAATGTGTGGATCCTGGGTCAAATAAAACTAATGCTTTGTAACCACAAATGAAAAGATTACTTGTTACCACCACATTCAAGACATGAGCATCTTATGGTGTCAGAGCAAATACTTTAGCTTGTCCCCCTTCAAAAGCACCTTGTTGAGTTGGCCTTGCTGATCTACCTTGTGACAAGGACGCTACCCCTTTTCCTTTATCCCTTCTGACATTTCTAGTTGGTGTGGTAGCAAAATCGGGTCGATGGAACCACGAGCCATCTCCTGGTTATGTCTATAGGTAGGACAATTCTTCTTCACATGACCAATTCCCCCACACTCATAACAGAACGCCGTTATTTGGTTACATGGCCCTGTATGAATCTGACCACAAAAAGTGTAAAAAGGACCCCACTGACCACTATGTCTTGGATTTGAATTAGTCATCCCACTGCTCATAACTCGTCTATAATTAATCCCATTAAAATCATTGCTACATAGGGGACTATGAGACTGAAAATTTATTCTTTAATTCGGTGGACTAGAGAATACTGACCCTCTGAGTAAGTTACCATCCCTTCGACCTGGTTGTCCCACTACATTAGCATATTTACCCCTACTAGGGTCTCTGTATCTAGAAGATCCTTCATCTCGATTTCTTTTACTCATTTCTCTTTCCACCCTAACCTCTATACGTCCCGCCTCGATTTTTCTAGCGGCATCAATTATTTCGAGATAGGATGTAAATCTCTAAGAGACTAGAATTCTGTATATTAGACTATGTAACCCCTTAATGAACCTCTTAATCCTCTCTCTTTCAGTCTGAACCAGATACGGGGCATATCTCAACAAATGAGTAAATTGGATGTCATAATCTGACACTGTCATCCCAAGCGCCTACATTAAAGTTTCAAACTTCTATGCCTTAGCGTCTCTCACGCTTTTAGGTAGAAATATGTCCATGAAAGCCTGTGTGAATTCCTCCCAAGTAAGTGGAGCAGAACCGAGAGGTCTACAGCGCTTGAGCGTAGTGAACAATATTTTTGTTACCTTCGTCAATCTAAAACTTGTCAACTCAACTGCCTAGCGACTAGAACAACCCAATGCAGTATAAATTTTGTCCATCTCATCTAAAATTACTTGTGGGTCTTCTGTTGATTTAACACTCGGAAAGGAAGGGGGTTTCAATTTCATAAATTCACCTAGAGTCACCATAACATTTCCCTGATCTATTTTCTCATAAGGTTGATAATCCAAATCTTCAAAACTAGAACCCATTGTTTCATTTGGTTGATACACTCCTTGTCTCCTAAACTCTATAAACTCTTACGTTAACCCTCGCAATCCAGCCGCTATCTCCTCTAAGGTGGTAGTGGGTACCTCAGAATAATCACCTCCTGTATCCCCAGAACTAGTATCGGCTCTCCTCTCATTGGAACTTTGACTGCTTTGAGGCCCGACGATTTGACCTCTAGGTCCACCTCTCCCATTGCTCCTAGGAAAAGATGCACATGGTCCCTCCGTAAGGTCATCTGGGGCATTAAACCCTCTAATTCCTCTTGAGGCTGCTCACATCTTAGGTGGCATCTCGGTACCTAGACAGCAACAAACACCCCTCAAATAACTATTAAAAATTATTAATGAAGGTCGCTTACTAAGATTAGAGAGTTCGTGTAGCCTCTTATCCATAATCCATGCTGCAGTCATGAACCATGAATAAGACTCTACACTACCTCTGACACTCCGCTGATAACACAAGAAATCTTAAGACTTTTCTAAACTTAGGGCTCTGATACCAATATTGTAACGACCCCTCCTTGGTTGCTATCGGTGTTTGGGACTTCTAAAGAATTTTTGCTAAGTCCCGAACAAGCCTCATTTAAGACTTCCACTAGATTCATTAAATACATATAATCAAATCATGTGTGTAAGCAAATATTAATAATTAAATTACTATCTACTTCATTCAAACTAATAACAATTCACGTTTATAAGTTAACAACATTTTTCAACATCTCACAAATTTCATTCTGACACAACCCTAAACAGCGAAGTGACTTGGAGCGAGGTTAGTAGATGCCTTTACCTACTTCGCGGTGAATCGTATGCACCGATGGTTACACGTTAGGTTGATCTCTATCTGCAAAAAGGGAAAATAAGAGGGGTGTGAGTCTCATAGACTCAATGATCATCATTGATCCCGTGAGCAGGTGAAGAGGGGAAACAAACATAAAGGTGGAATGTTTATAAACTCAAGAGTAAGCATAGAAAAGACATTCCATAAAACTAAGATTTTGTTTTTATACCTTGCAGTTCTTAAGAATAATAATTCACAAATAAACATATGTGAAAACAATTGTATTTAGGGTATTAGAAAATCTTTCAACCCCGACATCCAATCATCATTAAATTTAATGACAAGTGAAAAATGAAAATTCTCAAATATAAAAAGGTGAATTAATTGATCACCAATGAATAGGTACATTTCGTTTGCCATTAAATAAAAATTTTCAAGTATTAATGCAATGCATATTGAAATAAAAATCTACAAGTGAACATCATCCTCGGGTAGGTTTAATATAGCCCTTAGGCTTACTCTATCAAACATCATCACCTACTCGTGGGAACTGCCCACGCCACCATATATAAATCGAGGCTTCAGGTCTTCCTTTACTTACTCGTGGTATCTGCCTATGCCACCCAATATAAATCGAGGCTTCAGGTCCCCCTTTTACCTACTCATGGGAACTGCCTATGCCACTTAATATAAATCGAAGCTTCAGGTCCCCTTTTACAATCAAATATCGATAATCAACAATTCTTACTTTGTGCACAAAGACCACACTTGACCTGGTGTGGTAACAGCTCCTACCCAGAGTATCTCAATCACGTTAAAATAAAATCATTGCAATTTAATACATTTGCATAATATGACAGATTAAAAGTCATATAATCATAAAATGAATGTTGTGCATAATTTATTTCAAAGCATGGCATATTTACTAATCGGCATGCTAAATGAAATAAATAATTTATCATCAACTTCTATGAATCAAAACAAAGGCCATTGGCCTAAAGATCACACAAACTTGCAAGGTACGATTTTGAAGTGAAAGCCAGTCAAAGGTTTGTCTCGTATTTAAAAGCATGCAAATATATATATATATATATATATTTTTTTTTTATATTATGAAGAAAAAAAATTTTTAAATCTTTGTCACAAACACAAACAACCTAAGGCTTTCTACCAACTCATGCTGTCCATAATTTTGTCAACTATCAAATATGACATATATATATATTATATTATCGGGACATAGTTTTGAAATTTAACACCCACTCACCTCACAATAGCGGGACGCTACTTCGCTATTGATTCTTGCGTATATTTAGCTATTCTTTTTTTTCCTCCCCTTTGTTGTCGGTCTTCCTTCTAACCTGTGCTTCTCTTTCTCTTCTTCCTTCTTCCTTTCTCTTCTTCTTCTTTTCCTTTGGCATCGTCGCTGCTCCCTCTCTCTTTCTTTTTTTTTTCCTTCTTCTCCTCTGTCGCTGCTCTTTCTCTCCTTCTTCTCCTTTGTCGCTACTCTTTTTTTTTTTTTTTTTCTTTCTCTCTTTCTTCCTTTTCTGGCCCACAGCTCTNCTCCTTCTTCTCCTCATCGCCGTGCTCTCTCTCTCTTTCTTTGTCTTTTATTTCTCCCCGAGATGCTGCTCCCCCTCTCTCCTTTCTCTCCCTCGGACCCCCCACTCTCTTCCTTCTCTTTCCTATTCTCTTTCTTCTTCTCTTTCTTTCTTGTCTTTTCTCCCTTTTTGGCAGCTTGACTTTTCTTCTTCTCTCTCCTTGTTCTTTTTTTTTTCTTTTTCTCTTCTCTTGCCGACCCCCACTTACTTCTTCTTTTTCTTCTTCTTTTTATTTTTTTATGAGTGGGCGTCACACTTAAAGTAAATTAAAATAAAATAACTTAAATTAACTACTTAACATGTAATCTAACTTAAACTAGAAAAACAACTAAAATGCTTAAGATTTGAACTTAAAATCTCAAAGATTTAGCTATTTCAACCTCCAAAATGTGTTAAAATAACTCTATATAATAGAGTTATTAGTTAATATGTTATAATGTATGATGATGTGGTATACGAATATGGTATAGTGACATAGTCATATGGCATTTTCACCCTTCAAGTCAATGTCATGTGAGTATAAAATGACAAGTAATATTTTGACTAATGGCAATTAGTCAACCATTAACCATAAAGGTTTATTGGATCAAAAATAAAAGTGTAGGGGCTTAATTGAATGTAATAGAAGAATAAGAGCTTATTTGAACTGTCTTGAATAATTTGAGATCTTTTTCAAACAATATGCCAAACTTTTAGAATAAGACATTATGTAGATAAACAAGCCTAGGCCATAATCATCTTAACTTTTGAAGGTGTTAGAGCTACTAGATCCTATCCATGGACAAGTCTAAATTTATGCTATTTAAACCTAGTTGTATGACAAAGGCAGCTCAATAACTTAAAAGGCCTAAATCTAAATATTCAAATGAGGCATTTTTTATTGAAATTAAGAAAAAAAATTATTAAAATTTTATTCTTCTAAGTTTTTGAGATATAAAATTTCTAACTAAACATTTTATATTATAAATTGAAAAAAAAATTTTGGTTTTATATAGAGGACAAAAATAATTATTGGAGATCATTAAATACATATTATGTTGACTGATTTTGAATAAGAGAAATAGTTGAGAATTAATAACATTGTGAAAATTGAGAAGTGATAAAAAATTAAGATTTATTATATATATAATTAGAAAAATAAGAAAATATGTCATTTTATTAATTATAACTCTTACATATTTTTAATAGAAAATGAGATAAATAGTTGAGAATTAATAGGGATGTGGTCAGAGAAAATAAATACTTGTTAAGTACTTAATTTACGAAATAAGAGAATATGTGGATCTTTTATTAATTATCTTAATTTTTATATATTTTTAATATAATTAATTATATTATTATAAAATTATATAAGTTATGAAATATAGTTTTAATAAATGGCACGAAAGCTGGCTATTTCAAATCAGAATGGGGACTTCGTCAAGGCGACTTTATCTCACCTCAACTATTTATTTTGGCAGCGGAATATTTGTCAAGGGGACTTAATGGCCTTTTTGCTCAGTATCTTTCTCTTTATTATAATGCTGGTTGCTCATTCCTGGTTAGTCATTTGGCTTTTGCAGATGATGTTGTAATTTTTACTAATGGAACTTAAGCTTCCTTGTAAAAATTTAAAGTATTTTTGTAAGAATATGAGACAGTTTTTGGACAGAGGATTAATACTCAAAAGAGTTGCTTCATTACCCATAAAAACATTGCAACCACTAGAAGATAGATAATAGCATAGGCTACAGGTTTCATTCATAAATGCTTGCCTATTACTTATTTGGGAGCCCCCCTTTATAAAGGCCCTAAAAAGGTGATTTTGTTTGATGATTTGATTACGAAATTAAGGGTGAGAATCTCAGGATGGGAAAATAAGATTTTTTCCCCTTGGGGACGGATAACTTTATTAAGGAGTGTGCTATCTTCTCTACCTATTTATTTACTTTAGGTTATTAAACCTCCATTATGTGTCATTGAGAAAATTGATAGAATTTTTAATAGTTTTTTATGGGGAGATTCTGCAGATACAAGGAAAATTCATTGGGCTTCATGGCAGCACAGTACATTCCTATCCTCTGAAGATGGCGTAGATATAAGGAGCCTAAGCAATGTTTTTGAGGCATTTAGTATGAAGTTGTGGTGGAGATTCCAGACTTGTACTAGCCTATGGACACGGTTTATGAGAGCCAAATACTACACAGGTAGAATTTCAAGACAAATTCAGCCCAAACTCCATGATTCCCAAACTTGGAAACGGATGTTAGCTAGCTGCCCGGTAACTGGACAACACATCAGATGGTGGATTGGGAGGGGTGAGTTATTCTTTTGGCATCATTGTTGGATGGGTGACGAACCTTTGGTTAATCATTTTTTGTCCTTTGCATCTTCCATGATTCGAATGTCCAATTTCTATCATAATGGTACATGGAATGTGGGTAAGTTAAATGATGGATTGCCTGACGATGTTGTTGCAAAAATCCTAAAAATTCCAATCGATGAATCTCAGGTTGATGAGGCATATTGGGCTCCCACTTCGGATGATCGTTTCACTACTAAGTCAGCTTGGGAGATAGTTCGACAATGCAGTTCGGTTAACTTTGTGTTTAATTTAATTTGGCACCGAAGCATCCCACTTACTATTTATTTTTTTCTATGGAGATTATTTTAGGATTGGATTCCAGTTGATTTGAGGTTGAAATCCAAAGGCTTCCAACTTGCTTCTAAATGCCAACACTGCAACTCAGAGGAGTCACTTTTTCATGTCATGTGGGAATGTCCTCTAGCTTCACAGGTTTGGAGTTATTTTGCAAGATTCTTACAAATCTATATTATTCATCCACAAAATGTTTATCAGATTATTTGGGTATGGCTGTACTTTGGTGACAACACTAAAAAAGGACACATCCGCATTTTAATGCCTCTATTTATTTTTTGGTTTCTATGGGTTGAACGTAATGATGCAAAGCATAGGAACCTAGGCATGTATCCCAACAAAGTAACATGGAAAGTGTTAAAGCTTATTCATCAATTATTCCATGGGGGGCAATTCTAGCAATGGCAATAGAGGGGAGATATACAGATTGCTAAAGCATGGGGCCTTTTATTCCAAAAGACATCACCACCTCAACCAAAAGTATTCTCTTGGTAGAAACCATTAACAGGTGAGTTTAAGTTGAATGTTGATGATAGTTCTAAGCATGATTATCAAAGTGCTACTGGTGGTGAACTTCTTCAGGATCATACAAGTACTCTAATTTTTGGTTTTGCTGAAAACTTTGGCCTTATAATTCATTACAAGCAGAGTTAATGGCATTACATAGAGGTTTGCTTTTATGTATTGAGCACAATGTTTGTAGACTATGGATAGAGATGGATGCGAAAGTAGTGGTACAAATGATACATGGAGGACATAAAGGTTCTGCCCAAATTAGATACTTATTAGCTTCTATTCGTAAATGCTTGAGTGTCATCTCTTTTCGGATATTGCATATTCATAGAGAAGGTAACCAGGCTGCAGATTTGCTCTCCAATCAGGGGTACACGCATCAAAACCTGCATGTCTTTTCACAAGCTGAAGGTCAACTTAAAGGTATTCTTAGATTGGACAAAAATAATTTACCGTATGTTCGTTTTAAATAAATGTAAAGGAGTAGTACTCCTAATTTATTCTTACTTAATTCATTTTGTTTTCTATTTGGAATCTTGTAACATGGAGGTGTTTCAATTTTATGATTGCATTCATAAATATGCATGTAAAACAGGACATTCTTTTTAGGTATTTCTTTAAGCTTCTCCCACACTCATGTAATTTTGGAGATTCAGTTTATATTCCCCTCTCCATTGTACTTAATTACAGGGTAGCTTGACCCTGCGAGAATTTTTCAACATTAAAAAAAAAACCTTAAAAAAGGGTTTTGATGACTTTATGCTAGAGCTGGTCCTGTTGTACGGGAAAAGTAAGGATCATAACATTTATCCACAATGTGCACAGACCACTAATATCCTAATAAGTCTAACGCTTAGCTCGCATATGGCACTCAGCAGTCTCACATAAAACACCACTAGAGTAGGGTACCATTTATTAATCACTATGATATCTGAAGGATGGTTTATCATCGCCGCTCTAACTCTAATCGCACTAATTCTAACTGCCGAACCACCTTCAGTCCCAGCTGACAGAATCATTAATTTACCAGGCCAGCCACAAGTCAGTTTCCACCATTATGCTGGCTACATAACTGTCTAGATGAAAACCAACCAAGACACCTCTTTTACTACTTTGTTGAAGCAGAAATCGACCCAGCTTCAAAGCCTCTCGTCCTCTGGTTAAACGGAGGTTAATCCCCAATCCCACTCATCCGTATCATGAATTCAAATTTTATCCCAATTCAGTGCAGGTTTATAATTATACCGATTTGTTTGGTGAGTGGTCCTTAGTTAGGTGCATTACTAGTTAACCCATTTTGGGATTTTGCAGGGCCTGGTTATTCATCTGTTGGAGCTGGAGCTTTCTGTGAGCATGGTCCTTTTAGACCAAGTGCAGACATACTGCTCAAAAATGAATATAGCTGGAACAAAGGTAAATTTCTTGTCAAAACGCCGAGAAATATCTATAGACAGTATAGAAATTCATTTTATTAATTAGCTTTTGCTAATTTTGCAGAAGCAAACATGCTATACCTGGAGTCACCTGCTGGAGTAGGTTTCTCCTACTCTGCTAATAAATCCTTTTACACCTCTGTTAATGACGAGATGACAGGTCTCTTATTTGTTATGTACATGTTTCATCAAATGCATATATCAATTGATAAACTCAAGTTCAATTAGAAAAATTCATATATAAAACTGATATTGAGCTTAATCTTTTTAAAGCCCGAGACAATTTAGCATTTCTGGAAAAATGGCTCGCTAAATTCCCAGAATACAAAAATAGGGATCTGTTCATCACTGGAGAGAGTTATGGAGGTCTGCTTTAATTCAGGAACTATTTGATATTTATAGAACTCTTTGGTAATATTATAGCAAGAACTAGGAGAACTGAAAACTTTGCTCGTTACCAGGCCACTATGTTCCACAACTTGCAGAACTCGTCAGTCAATCGACCAAGAAGTTCAATCTCAGGGGAATAGCTGTAAGTATCTCCAGACATATTCAGAATTGTGCAGATTTTCTATTTGAAACAATCACAGAAATCTGGTGAGTGCAGATAGGAAACCCTCTTCTGGAATACAATGCGGATTTCAATTCACGAGCAGAGTTCTATTGGTCACATGGGTTGATATCAGACGCTACCTATGAAGCTCTCACATCAGTCTGTAACTACTCTCAGTATAGGCGAGAGAGGGACAGTGGTTCTCTAACCCCTGTTTGCTCAGCAGTGGCGAACCAAGTTTCAAGAGAAATTAGCTCATTCGTTCACATTTATGGTGTTACTCTTGATGTCTGTTTATCATCACTTTTTTTGCAATCCATGATTCTGACTGAGCTGGTGAAAACTTGAGTTCATTGTTTATTGCCTTTTTCTTTGCTCGTTTTTGGTTCTCAATTTCCTTAGAACTCTGCTTTTCTCCGTGTCTGGTGTTGATTCTGTCAAATTGGAGTTCTAAATCATGTACAGGAACCTGAAGAGGAGGTAGACGTCTGTGTTGAAGATAAAACAGTTCAGTATTTGAATAGAAAAGATGTGCAGGAAGCTTTTCATGCTCAGCTTGTTGGAATCACTGCCTGGACTGTTTGCAGTGAGTAAGTATTTGAGTCGGTGAAAACTTGTTAAGTTTACATACAAGAAACACAGAGTCCACTTACATTTTGGTTCCAAACCATATTTAGTATATTTCTCAGACATTCATATAATCTAAACTGTAACAGTGTCCTGAAATATAAGATGCAAGATCTGGAGATACCCACCATTCATATTCTAGACAGACTTGTCAGGTCTGGCATCCGAGTTTGGGTGTACAAGTAATTGAGATCAGTTTCTTCAAGAATGTTTCAAGATTATACAAGACAACAGCTAACATTAGTGCAAAATGTGTTCAGTGGAGATCAAGATTCAGTTATCCCCTTGATTGGAACAAGAATACTGATAAATGGGTTGGCAAAGGAGTTGGGACTCAACACATCAGTGGCTTACAGAGTATGGTTCGAGGGAAGGCAAGTTGCTGGTTGGACATAAGGGTATGGTGATATATTAACTTTTGCCACCATCAGAGGAGCATCCCATGAAGCTCCATTCTCACAACCACAAAGATCTCTTGTTCTATTCAAGGCATTTTTGGCAGGAAAGCCATTGCCAGAAACTTCATTAATTGATGAGCAGATGGAACATAAATGATGCTGATGTAATATGTTTCTTGTAATCTATTTCAACTAGGTAGTAAATATTCCTGTAGTTTCATTGCATTTTAAGTGATAATGTAAGGCTTGCAAGCTAATCGAATTTGTACTTGTAAAATACTGTATTAATTAATCATATTTCATGTTATAGGATATTTTATATAATGTATGAGGTATTTCTTTATTAATGAGTTTACTTATAAAAAGTTGTGAGAGATTTATGTAGATATAGTACTTGGAACATAATGGCCTTACAAAGAAATTATAAAGGTTATAATTATGAGATTCTTATGCATCAAAGTCTTATTCCTAAATATGTTCCTAGTCATTGTATTGTCAAGAATAAGGACATTGATAATGCTCAAAGGCTAGTACATGCTAAGCCTCCTTACTTTGGAAGCAAACAACTAATCTCATAGGTTGAAGTGTTCGACATACTTGGGGATAATATATGGGTGCTTGTTAAGGAATAAGTTCACTGAACATAACCCATTATGAGAGTTTTATTTAGTATTTCACTTAAGTGTCTATGAAAATATTCTCATGTAGACTTGTGATACGAAGCCATCTTATTTGTAAATTGTCATATTTTGATTTCACCTCAACAATTCTAGAGGCGACCAGATGCCTAAATAGAATGCTTTTGGGTATGACATGAAGCATCTGAAGATGAATGAGTAGTCTAGAGAGGATTCATCACCCCAAGCGATTTGAAGGGACATATGTTGTTTGCTCTTAGCTTATATTGACTAATAGTCCTTGGCCAAGGCAATCTTGAAAGGTCAATATGAAAGCTGCAGGACCAATATGGATAAGTTAGAAAATAAGCACTGAGCCAAGCTTTTTATCATCCGAGATTTATGATGAAAGGATTGAATTACACTGAGATACTGTACATTGGAAGTTTAGTTAAACCATGTTGACTCTCTTGACATTTGGGTGGTCATGATGTATTACTAGATGTCGCTCATGATCTATAAATATAAATATAAATTCTTAGTTGAATTAATTTATATTTATTACCAACATGTTGGGTACCGAATGGGTCACACACAAAGTGAATTGTCGAAATTAATTTGATTTCAATTGGATGTGATCTAATTGATTTTAGGAAGCTTAATCTACTTAGGTATTGGGTTAAATCAAATATGATTTGATGTAGTATTAAACAATGGCTCAATCAGCCCGAGATATTTTCTAATCCTTGTTGGATATAAAGTAGGTCAATTCACTTTATAAAAGAATCTTTTAGTTGCCTTTTGAACGTATAAAAGTGTCTTGTTTTATTTTCTCATGTGTTGAGATATGATCACAACCAAAAAGAGAGAAACACAAATGACCTCAATGTTGAGAGTTTGCTAGCACAAACTTTGGCTTAGGGATTCACACACTCTTAGTGAAGAGATTTCGATAAATCACTGTAGGGATCACCATTACAGGTATGACAATTGTACTGCTATAGTTTGATAATCCTAGTTGGTTTACAAAAGCTAAAAATGAAAAGCCAAGGAAGACTCCACCAAAGAAAGCAAACATCAAACTTTCAGGTATGTCGAAATCTTTCTCTTGTGATTTTTCTAGATTAGTTTCAATTAAAGTGATCCATGGCTTAGGGAATTAAAATTTTAATAATATTCTGTTGCGTATGATCACCTTAGCATAATTTGAATCCCCTTCAATTGTATTAGAGTCTCCTGTAATTGATTTAATCAAGTTTTATGTTTAGTTGTTGAAAATTACAAAACCTAGTTTTGTTTATATGTCAATATGATGCAAAGTTTTCAAAATTATTTAGAACAATTTTGAACAAAAATTTTTTATAAAAATTTTGAATGGATGTTTTAAATCTAATTAATGTTTCAAAAGGCCTTTAAAATGGTGATTTATGGGTTTAAAATCGTGATTTAATAAGTTCTTAAAGATTTTATTGACTTGTTTTAAGAAAATTCAAATCTAAAAAATCTTGCAACATAAAATGATCTGTTTTGGAAATTTTTTTGACTAACTTAGAGAAGGAGTTGGTGCATGATTTTTTAAAGGGTAGAAGGTTAAGAAGATGATCTAAACTTCTGAAAATTTACGGCATTTAATCACCTTGCTTGGGTGGTGATCTGATGATGTTTTTGCACAAATAGTTTGTTGGAATTGTATTCTTGTGTGACAAGGACTCTTGCAAAATCATGGTTGTTTGTACTCCAAATTTGCTGAGGTTTTGAGAGCATTTTGGCATGATGTTTGGGGGATGGGATGTCTCCGAATTGGTGCCAAAATCAAAGCAAACAATGGAGGATGGAGCTCCAAAGAATTTGGAATAGCATAGGTGATGCAAACCCAATACAATTGCATTAGCTTGCTCAATTTCTTTTCTATATAATTAGGAGTTGAATTATGGTCACGAGATAGATTTAGACTCCTAATTGTAGTGGAATATATCCTCAAGAGTTTAGGATTGCCCCAAATTAAATTCTAAAGTCAAATTGGCAAAGAAATAGAACTCTTGGCCATAAAGATCTAATTCTAGTTGGACTAGGATTGTAAAATTGAGGATAAAAAAGATTAAATTTTTTAATAAGATTAGAAAGCCTAATTGGATTAGGATTCCTTGTGGATATTAAATTTCTAATATGATTAGGACTCTTATTAAGAGTAAGGGTTAGATTTAAATTCATAGTCCTAAAAGGTTTAGGATTACTAAATCTATACTTAATTGAATTCCTAGTAGGACTAGGACTTCTAAATTAGCACAAGACTTGTAATGGGATTAGGACATCAAATAATTTGGATTAATATCTTCAAAGGTTGAGTGTTATTATTGCCAAATGACATATAAGATCTTCAATTTGAATTAAACATAAGTTTTATATGTTCATTATATGATTACGAATGCATAAGGATGATTATGGACTTAGACCACTATAACGTGTTATGGATAGTTATGGTTGAAAGCATGTGGTATTTATTTTATAAATAGAGAGTGTGTGCCTTGCCTTTCCTCTATTTTATTTAGGAGTTGTAAAATTCTCTTCTCATATTACTCTTCGCAAATGTAACTTGAGGTTTCTTTACATATATATAATTAGAATTCATAAGATTAAATGAGGAAGAAATTTTGTAATTCCAAGAATGAAGGACAAAGGCACCAAGGAGACATGAAGATTACAAGACTACAAGATATGATGATATTTGTATGTAATCCCCTAGGATTTAACCAAATTAGTTTCCTTTGATGGCTCAAGAAAGCTAGATTAGATAAAGCCCATAATCATCTTATGTAGTTAGCATGTGATAGATTTATTTTATGCAATATTATAAATGTTATGCATGCCAAATTCGATGAGACGTAAATAACAAGATAAAAGCAACAACTAAAATCCCTCATTAAAATATTGAGTCATATGTTTCACATGATTAAGTTACCTTCGACCATATAACAAGATAACCAGGCTATCCTTATAAATGGAGACTTGTTGAGTCACTAAAGGTCAAACTTTTACATGGGTATGTTTTAGTTATTGGTGGGTCTTACTCAACTAAAATTGTGTGGTTCGGATATGTCTCACTTGACCACATGGTCTTAGAGGCAAGGTTAGGCGAAATGCATATGATGCATTTAGACAATGAGTTGTTACCTAACTGATCTGGGAGTTACATGTGGATGCAATTGATAAGCTATGTTATCTACCTAATTAGGCTTATTGTGATTTGTTAAGTCACTCATGGTTACAATAAGTCGAAAAAGGTCCTAGTCCACTAGAAATGCCTAGTAGAGATTTCTATATGATAATGAGGGCTATTACTACAAAAAACTAGTGGGAGAATCAATGTAAGATTTAATACCTCATTTTAAATTGGTTAATAACATGAAAGGCTTATACAAATACTTTTTCTATATTTGTAGGTTGTTAGAATGAGTATACTAATAAGTGTTACTTTGCTTGGCATACTTGATGCTATCAACGTAAAATGTTTGGACTAGTATATCACTTTGAGAAAAGTTCTCATTAAATAGAAAGGTGCAATCTTGACAAGTAAAGAGATAGCATTAAATATGATTGAGCTTAACCTTTCTACTGCCAATCCTAAATCTTGGATAATAGATTCAAGATGTGGATTGCATATATGTTTTGACATAAAGGCTTTAAGGGATAGTAGAAGGCTTGGTAAAAATAAGGTAGTCCTAACAATGGGCAAAAGTGTAAAAATTACAGCAGTTGCTGTTGGGACTTGGAATCTTATTTTACCATCGGGCTTAGTGCTAGAGTTAAAAGGGTGCTATTGTGTACCAATATTAACTAGAAACATCATTTCGATTTCATACCTAGATAAGAATGATGATTTTGAATTTAATATGAAGGGCAATTGTTGCACTATTGTTCTAAATGATTTCTTTAATGGATTCGCAACATGTCATGGAGGACTTTATATTATGGATCTTGATAGCCCAATGCTCAATATAGTTGTCAAGAAAGCTAGAAAAGATAATCCAAGTCAAACCTACATCTGGCATTGTAGACTTAATCACATCAACGAGACAAGGATAGCCAAGTTATATAAACAAGGTTATCTAGATCTATTTGATTATGAATCATATGGAGCTTGTGAATGTTGTCTCCTTGGTAAAATGACTAAGATTCTTTTTACTAGAAAGGGTGAAAGAGTAG
Source organism: Theobroma cacao (assembly GCF_000208745.1). Classification (NCBI taxonomy): domain Eukaryota; kingdom Viridiplantae; phylum Streptophyta; class Magnoliopsida; order Malvales; family Malvaceae; genus Theobroma; species Theobroma cacao. The sequence continues at coordinate 18,019,299 of NC_030854.1, read as the reverse complement.
GTGTGCTTCTAAGGCTAATACACTCAGATGTATGTGGACCCTTAAACACACCAACTAGAGGAGGTTATTTTTTTTTTCATTACTTTTACAAATGACCATTCTAGATTTAGTTATGTGTACCTAATGAAGTACAAGTCTAAAGCTTTTGAAAAGTTCAAAGAGTTTAGGGTTGAGGTTGCGAAACAAACTGGGAATAGTATTCTCGCTTTTAAATCAAAGCGAAGAGGAGCATATCTTAGCCAAGAGTTTTTGGATTATTTGATGGAACATAAGATTCTATCATAATGGATTCCACTTTGAACTCCACAACATAATGGAGTGTTTGAGAAGAGAAATCAAACCTTGTTGGACATAGTTCGTTCCATGATGATTATGGTAGACCTTCTAATATCTTTTTGGGGATATGCCTTAGAGACTGCTGCTTACCCTTTTAAACATGGTTTCAACCAAAGCAGTTGATAAAACACCATATGAAATGTGGCATGGCAAAAGGCCCAACTTGTCTTATACAAGGATTTAGGGATGTACAATTTATGTGAAGCATGCATTGTCTAATAAGCTTGGAGCTAGATCAAACAAATGCAAGTTTGTAGGGTATCCTAAATAAATTGCAGTATACCATTTTTATAATCTCATTGAGCAAAAGGTGTTAGTCTTGAAACATGCCACTTTCTTGGAGAAAGAGTTTTTACTTGAAGGGGCTAGTGGGAGTAAAATAATTCATGAAAAGGTTCAAGAACTAAAAATTGACATCCCTATGGAACCTGAGCTGACGATTGAAGCATTAGATGCTTAAATCGGTGCTTAAGAAACACAAGTGCTTCGTAGATCTTTGAGACAAAGACAACCCCCAGAGATATATAGATTTATGTTGGAAAGAGATGCTCTACCAATTGACAAAAAGCCTACTACTTATGAGGAAGCAATATCTGATATTAATGCTCATAAGTGGTTGGAGGCCATGAAATCTGAAATGGATGCCATGCATGTCAACCAAGTATGGACTTTTTCTGATGCACTTAAAAGGGTAAAACCCATAGGATGCAAGTGGGTCTTTAAGAGAAAGATTGACATGGATGGTAATGTACAAATGTACAAGGCTAGGTTGGTTGCTAAAGGTTCCAACCAAGTTGAAGGAATTGATTATGAGGAAACCTTCTCACTTGTAGCCATGATTAAATCCATTCAAATTTTGCTTTATATTGCTAAATATCATGATTATAAGATATGGCAAATGGATGTAAAAATAGCATTCCTTAATGAGAATTTGTAAGAAGAAGTGTATATGAAACAACTTAAAGGTTTTACATCCAATGAGAATCATCATAAAGTATGCAAACTCCAAAAGTCCATTTACAAGCTAAAGCAAGTGTCTAGTAGCTGGAACATCAAATTTAATGAAACTATTAAAAACAATGATTTCATCAAGAATCCTGATGATCCATGTGTTTACAAGAAGGTAAATGGACAAGCAGTTGTATTCTTAGTATTTTATCTTGATGACATACTACTAATAGGAAATGATATACCGATATTGCAAATTGTCAAGATCTAGCTATCTAAACAATTCTCCATGAAGGATTTGGGAGAAGTAGCCTATTGTGAGACCACGACCTCTATAGGCTCGTAACTAGGCATAGAAGCAATAACATGGGCTAAAGGTAATTTCGTCATTTCCTTAGTAAGCCCTTAAAAGTAAATTTTAAACAATATTAAGGCCTAAGTAGGCCTGAGGCATAAATGAATGATGAAAATATGGGTAAAATGACAAGGAAACAAAAATTTTGATGATTTTCACGGTAAGGGCAAAATGGTCATTTTCACCTCGGGTTAGAATTTTTAAGTTTTCATAAACACGAGCATTTCTAGACCATTATGGACCTTGTCCCAGTGTCAAAAGAGTAAAAAGATTACATAAAGGATTGGAAGAGAACAAGCTAATTTGTGGAGGGGTATTTTTGTAATTTAAGTGAAATGGATAAGCATGGGTTATAAATATCTTGTTCTTTCAGCAACTTCTTCATTCTCCAACAGTTTTTTTACTTCTTCTTCCTCTCATCGCACGTTACTTTCATCCCCGATGAAAGCTTGATAAGAAAACTCCACAACCTTCCTCAAATAGCTCCAAATTTCATGCTTTTGGTGCACCCTTTCGATAAACCCTTGTGCTCTTCCACTCTCTCTCTTTAAAACCCTTAAAAAAAATCTTATCTCCATAATCTCTCTCACTAGTTAAGTGTTTTAGAGAGAGAAAGAGGAAGCTTCAAAAATAGCTTGAAAGTTTTGGAAAGAATTTCAAATACAAGCTACCAAGGTGAGTAGTATACTAGAATTGAGTTTTGGTGTTGAAAATGATTAGTGTTTAGATTTGGGGGTGAATTGGTAGTTGGGGTTGTTCATTCATTTTAGAGTGATAAGGGTAGTGAGAATTGATAGCCACTTAAATGGCAATTTGAAAGCTATGTAAGAGAAAGCTTTTAGAATTTATAAGTATGTGCCTTGAATTAATGGTGATGATAATATGATAATAGGTTCCAACGAAGCCCCATCGCCTCATTTGGATAATTAGAGAAGCAGAGTCGACTAAAGGTTCAACAAGATACTGGTGAGTGAACTTGCATTTCAAAATTTGTTTTGGGAATGTAAACTTATTTTCACAATATACTTGCATGATTTTATCCAACTTTCCTTAAAACAAGTGCCTTGGGAACAAGCCTTTGATAAATTGATTTTATGTTGTGACATGCGGTTGTTATGGATTCATGCACTACTACATTATGTTGGTATATATATAGATATATATATGTTGTGCATGATGGTTGATATTATGTGATGATTATAACCGTGTGTGTGCACGATGTGGGGGGATGCACATGCCGGTAATGGTGGTGGTGAGGGAGATGGATGATGATAGTGCTTGTGTGCATGATGTGGGGGGATGTACACGATGGCACTGATTGTTCACGATGTGGGGGGATGAACACGATGACTCCATCTATGTGCACGATGTGGGGGGATGCACATGAACTGGATGTGATGATAGTGGTATTGGTATTTATCCATGTATGTATATGTATATATGTTTAGAGAATGAAAACTCATGTATATGGTTTATGGTTGAAATGCATATGAATTTGGCATGTTGAACTTTGGAAATCTTTATGTGTTTTATGTTGATTTTGTCATTTTAGCAGGATGGCTTTTTTTCTTGAAAGGAAGGAAACTTTTATCTCACTGCTCTGTTTATCGCTGCAGCGAGATTCATTCTCGCTGTAGAGAGAAACTCTCGAGTTAGAGGGGTAAGGCTGGCCAAAAATCTCGCTGCAGCGAGAATGTTACTATAGCTTCTTGCTGCAGCGAGAAACTTTCTATTTTGTGACCAAAAATTTCGCAACAGCGAGATTAAATCTCGTTGTAGCGAAAAACTTTCTGTTTTGCTTTTCATTTGGTTCGGTTGCTACCTTAATTTCCATTTCTTTGATACCATAGTTGAGCATGGACTTCCAACATTAAGGAATAAATGAATTAAGTTTAAAATGTGAAGGTTTGGTGAGAAACCCTCGGCCAGTTAAGAAACCCTCGACTAGTTCATAATTTAAGTCAAGTGTTGTTACAACTGCAGCGAAAATGCCTTTTCGCTGCAACAGGGACCTGTCGTTTATTTGACTTGATTCGCATGAATGCTATTAAAGTTTTCACTCTTCAAATCCTTTGTTGAGCATGGACCCTTTTCATAAAGTGATTTACTCATGTGGGGTTTACATGAGGGGTTTTTAATAAGAACTAAAACAAATTGCATTATTTTGAAAAATGAATGCATCATGATTTCGTTAAACATTCCTTAATGTTTGCTTGTTCCCTTCTTGTTCACTCACTGGGTTTATACTCACCATTTTCAACTTCATGTTTTCAGATCAGGAGGCAGTCGGTAACTAGGTCGAGGGGACCTCGTAGACTCGACTATTGGTAGGTGTCTCGACATTCAGTAGCTATCATTTTGTCTGAGTCTCTCCGCTGGAAATCGAGTCTTCTTTTTTAGTTGTATAGACAACCCTGATGTAAATTATTAAGATACATGTTATAGACAATGTATATATATATATACTTGATCGATATGCCACTATGAGTTGGCAATGTTTTGTACTATTTTGATTCAAAGTTATTAAATATGACGTCAGTAATTTTGATGGAGTAATGAACAGATCATGTAAATAGGATTGCTTGGGCTTAGTGGGCTATGTCCATTGGGCCCATGCGTCGGTCATGGCTCGAAATTTGGGTCGTGACACTTATATTATGGGAATAAAGATTTATAGAGATAGATCAAAGAGGCTGCTAAGATTGTCCCAATCCACTTATATAGACAATGTACTAAAGAGGTTTAGTATGACCGAGGCCAAGAAGGGACACTTGCCTATGTCACATTGCATTCATCTCTCAAAAGATATGTGTCCAAAGACACAAGATGAAAGGATAAGGATGGTTAAGATACCGTATTCATCAGCTATAGGGTCATATATGCTATGTTATGTACCAAACTAGATATGGGATATGTTTTGAGTGTCACGAGCAAATACCAATCGAATCCAGGTGAGAGTCATTGCATTGCTGTGAAAATATCCTTAAGTACTTATGAAGAACTAAAGATGTTTTTTTAGTCTATGGAGGGGTTGAACTCTAAGTTAAAGGATATAGAGATGCTACATTCCAATCCGATAAGGATGATAGCAAATCACAAAGTGGGTTTATATTTACCTTAAATTGCAGTGCTATTAGTTGGAAAAGTTCCAAGCAAGTAACAACTATAGATTCTACAATTGAGGATGAATACATCTTTGCATCTATGGTAGCGAATGAGGGAGTTTGGGTTAAGGAGTTCATAGCTGAACTTGGTGTATTTCCTAGCATTGATCCTGTAACTTTGTACTGTGAAAACAATGGAGCCATTACGCAAGCAAAGGAACCAAGGTCTTATCAACAGTCTAAACATGTATTACAGCATTATCACTTGATCAAGGAGATCATTGGAAGAGGTGATATTAATATAAAGAAAGTACCCATGGAGGATAACTTAACTGACCCTCTCACTAAAGTTTTGTCCCAATAGACACATGATCACCACATAGAGGGTTGTAGATATATGGGCGATTAGCTTTAGTGCTAATGGGAGATTGTTAGTGTAAGCCCTACAAGCCAATCGGTTTTATGCTTATAAAACACTGTATTAATTATTTATATTTCGTGTTAAATACATTATGGATATTTTATATAATATATGAGGTATTTCTTTATCCATGACTTTATTTATAAAAAGTTATGAGAGATTTATGTAGATAAAGTCCTTGGAACATAATGCCTTGCAAAGAAATTATAAAGATTATAATTATGAGATTCTTATGCATCAAAGCCTTGTTCCTAAATATGTTCTTGATCATTGTATCGTCAAGAATAAGGATATTGATAATGCTCAAACGTTGGAACATGCTAAGCCTCCTTACTTTGGAAGTAAGTAATTAATCTTATAGGTTGAAGTATGCGACATACTTAGGGATAGTATATGGGTGCTTATTAAGGACAAGTTCACTTAACATGACCCCCTATGAGAGTTCCATTTGGTATTTAACTTAAGTGTCTATGAAAATATTATCATGTGTTAATAGTGTAAGTAATCATTAGACTTATGTACCAGGTCATCTTGTATGGGACTTGTCATGTTTTGATTTCACCTCTATGTGTCTGAAGGTGACTAGATGCCTAAACAGGGTGCTTTTGGGTATGGCATGAAGCATGCAAAGATGAATGAGTAGTCTAGAGAGGATTCATCACCCTAAGTGATTTGAAGGGGACATATCGCATTTGCTCTTGGCTTATATTGACCACAAGTCCTTGGCCAAGGCAATCTTGATAGGTCAATATGAAAGCCGTAAGACTAATATGGATAAGTTAGAAAGTAGACACCGAGTTAGGCTTTCTATCATCTAGGATATATGATGAAAGGATTAAATTACACTAAGATACTATACACTGAAAGGTTAGTCAAACCATATTGACTTTCTTGACATTTGGATGGTCATAATGTATTGTTAGATGTCGTTTATGATCTATAAATCTAAATATAGATTCTTAGTTGAATTAATTTATATTTATTACTAACATGTTGGGTACCTAATGGGTCACACACATAAAGTGAATTATCGAAATTAATTTGAGTTCAATTGGATGTGATCTAATTGATTTTATAGAAGCTTAATCCAATAAGGTATTGAGTTAAATCAAATATAATTTGATAAAGTATTAAATAAAGGCCCAATTAGCCCAAGACATTTTCTAATCCTTGTTGGATATGAAGTAAGTCAATTCACTCTATAAAACAATACTTTAGTTACCTTTTGAACGTGTAGAAGAGTCCTGTTTTATTTTCTCATGTGTTGAGATAAGATCACAACCACAAAGAGAGAAACACAAAAGAGCTCAAAGTTGAGAGTTCGCTAGCACAAACTTTGGCTTAAGGATTTGCACACTCTTAGTGAAGAGATTTTGGCAAATCACTATATAGAACACCATTAGAGGTAGGACAATTGTGCTGATATGGTTTGATAAGTCCTAATTGATTTACAAAAGTCAAAAATGAAAAGCCAAGGAAGACTCCACTAAAGAAAGCAGACATCAAACTTTCAAGTTATTGGGGTGAGCCCTACAGCCAATTGGGATTGGTTAATGCTTGATTCCAATCATGCAATAATATCATTGATGTTGAATGATTAAAGGTTAAGACATCAATTATAATGAGTTATAAGTCTAATTGGATGAAGTCCATAAGATTAATCTGCCTTGCAAGGGAACTATCATGGGTTGTAGTTATGAGATCCCTATGCATCAAAGCATAATTTCAAAATGTTCCTGGTTAATGTATCATTGAGACTAGACATCAATGATGCTTAGAGACTAGTATATTTTATGTTTTTTACTTTGGAAGTAAGCAATCGATCTCATAGATTGAAGAATAAAGATACTTGGAATGAGAATATAGGTGCTTGCTTAGGAAAGCAAGTTTACTGAACATGACCCCCCATGAGAAGTGCATTTGGTATTTCACTCAAGTGTCTATGCAATACTTCTCATGTGTCAGTTGTGTAAATACTCCTTAGACTTGAGACACCAGGTTGTCTTATATGTGGAGTGCTATGCTTTGATTTCATCCCTACAGGTGCTTAACTAAGGATACCAAAATAGGATGCTTTTGGGTAAAGCATGAAGCATGTGAAGGCAAATGAGTGGTTAAGAAAGGAATCATCACCCTAAGTGATTTAGGGGATATATCCTAACAGTTCTTGGTTGATATTAGGACTAATCATTTATATCATAGGTTGCATACTGAACCAAATTTTTTTTTTTTATCTTTAAAGCAGTTTGTATACCAAGCTCAAATATAGAACTCCCATATGCGGTTTAGACCATTATCAACATTTCTAAGTCATCTGACTTTAAGCTACCAAATCCATAACTAGCCCTTTAATTCATTAGCTTTATGCTAATCATAGCAAGATTTAAGCTTATCCTTTGAGCAGATTTGTTTACTAGCCTTTTACTTCATGACTACACATCAATTACTAATGTTCTCCTTAGGCTGATTCATGTACTTATAACTATAAACCATAATCAGTCAAATCAAATCTTGGGAATTCACAACCACCTAATTGAAATCAAAACTAGCTCCATCTAAGTTGCTATACACATATTCAACAAATATATGCGTATAAAATATTTCGAAAGCCCGACACCATTTATATAAGTGCATGGCAAGCTCAATAATCTATCACCATGCAGAAACAATAACTAGCTAACTTGTACAAAGCTGAACAACAAGATCGATTGACCATAGTCTCACGTACAGAAATGGCCAAGCACAGTTAACATAGTGCACTTACCTCCATGCACATGAGTATTAGTTTAAACCTCCCTCAATACTCAGATTTATAAGCCTTAAGTGAATCACAACAATCACTATGCATTCTAGTAAAAAGACGCTCCTTATTGCCAATATCGTACATGCTCCTTTATATTTACCTTAATAATAGTCCAATGTAATTTAAATTCTTCCCATTTACGGTCATGGGTCACAATTATAGCTTCACCAGATTCATAAGCTATTACGAACCTATTAATCCTGCTCCACCTTCCCTCATCCTTAGTTGAAGGGGTATGTCGTTACATTAACCTTCCATTAAAGGCATTTCGCCTTAAAATCTCTCCAACAACGACTCGTGTCTCGGGTGGCACCTTAAACCTGGACAACGACACTACTTATTGCTTTTATGTTACATTAGTAAAAAGGTAGGTTACTAGGAACAAGAGTCTATGTAGCCTTTTTTCTATGACTTATGTTGCAGTCACAAACCATAAACAAGACTCTACATTGACTCCGATAACTCCATTGATTGACACAAGAATTCTTAGGACTTGACTAAACCTAGGCTTGATACCAACTTTGTCACAGCCCAAATCTTGGGCCATGACTGACGCATGGACCCAATAGGCATAGCCCACTAGGCCCAAGTAAGCCTTTCTATGGAAACCTGTGTGTTAATCCATCTATCCACCATTATCTCTAAGGTCGACAATTCATAATTTTCAATAATGATTTCTTCGGGAAATAATTCATGGCAGCCAAGCATATACCATTCTCAAAATAAGGTTATCATTTACTAGCCTTAGACAACACTATTAATCAAACTAAACATACAAGGTTTACAACAAATCTCATAGTTTTCACATAAATATTCATATATATATATATATATATATACATACATATATACATACAACAGACCCTTTACTATCAGCGGAGTGACTGAAGGCGTAGGTACTATCATTGAGTGTCATGGTAAATCTACCGAAAGATGAATATGAGGAAGCACCCCGACCTAGGATCCAACTACCTACGAACTTGAAAACTAAAACATGAAGTTGAAAAGAATGAGTATAAACCCAGTGAGTGAACATAGGAAAGGAATAAGTAAACGATACGGAAGGTGTTTTGGAAACACGATGCACTTGTATTAAAACAATGCAATTTGTATATCATAAAGAAACTCAATGCCATGTTGTCTTTTAACTCATTTTAAAACATTTAGGAATTTCAACTTTCAACAGTCAATGTAATCACATTTCATTTTTCAAACATCTTTACCTTAGAGGACAGATGCACATACGTATAAGAATTCATGTATATATTATGTATATATATGTATATAGACATTTTCAAACATACATCAAAGTCATTCCCAAACTAGTCAACATGGCTCAACGCATACAACCACCATCCTCAACTCCACTCATGTGCACTCCCACACCGCACATAGCTAATATCCTCATGTGCACTCCTACACCGCACATGGCAAATATCATGTGCACTCCCACACCATACATGGCATATATCATCATGTGCACTCCCACACCGCACATGGCATATATCATCAACGTGTGCACTCCCACACCGCACACCACCATCACCGTCATGTGCACTCCCACACCGTACACTCACGATTATAGTTATCATTCAATATTGCCTTCCAAGGCATAGCATACATATTAGCATGTAACAAGAATCATTGCATAATAATACATTCCACATAATTCATTACTTTATTAGTCATAGACATGGTTGCACAGTCCAACATTCAAGGAAAATAATATTAATCGTATTGCCACTAGTTTAAAACATCTAAAGATTTCCAATGCATCACACGCCATAATTCAATTGGCAATTCAACATAATATTTCAAACATGTAATTCATCACATTATATGTTTAATAACATAGAAATATCACTTGTGAAAGGCTTGTTCCAATGCATAATTTTCTTTAAAAGAGTCAACCAAAGATATTCAAGTACTTCATTCAACACATATGCATTTGTTCAAAACATTTTAAATGCAAGTTCACTTACCTATTTTTTTTTATCAAGTCCAACTTCAACTAATGCTCCAAGTGGAGATGTGGGGTCTCGTTGGAACCTATCACACACAATGGCATCACAACCAACCCAATTTGCATGAATATAAATCCAAAGGTTATTTCCTAAATCAACTTTACTAGTTTTTCCTAACTAGTTTGTCAATTACCATTTGACTAGTCAACCTAGTACTAACTCCAACAAATTTCATAACACTTCTTTTATTACTTCCATTTTCCAGCACCTATTTCATCCTTAAAATTCATAATTCCAAACTTAATTAATTCCCTTAGTGACATCTCACACCAACACAATGCCCTTTATTAAACTAGTCATCCATACCACTAGTTAAACCATGAAGTACCATAATTATTAATCATTTCTCCCTCCAATAGTCTCGATCGATCGAAACTGCCCCTAATTCCCATTCCAAGTATTAATTTACTTGTAAATTTACAAGGCTAACATTCAAGTCATTAGCTAGTCATTTATTTGTACTATTCTAATCACACTAGTAATAAATAATCTCATTTTCACCATAATATAACCATCAATAATAAAATAGCCCATAAATCTGATTATTAGCCATCATTAACAACTTAAAAATCAACCATAACTCATTACTCACCTTGGTGGACTTGTAGTTGAATTTCCTTAGTGAGGATTAAAAAGGGGAAAAATTCCTTTAAGAGTTTTCAAGCTATTTTGAAAAATTTCTCGCTTTATAAACGTTCAGCTAGTGAGAGAGAGTGTAGAGGAAAATCTTTTTGAGGGTTTTTAAGGTGAAAAAGAAAAAGAGCATGAAAAATCCTATGAAAAAGTGTACAAAAACATGAAATTTGGAGTTAATATGAGAAAGTTATAGAGGTTTCAAGGATGGCCTCCATGGAAGATGAAAAATCTGCAATGGAGAGAAGAAATGAGAGGAAGAATGGAGAAGGTGCTGGAAAGTAAGGATATTTATACCTAGGGTTGACAAATGTCACGACCCGAAACTCCCATCGGGCCCGTGACAACCGTCACGACGTCCCGATAGGCACTCATTACCTCAAATGCTGATCGGAACCCCGCAAGGCTTAGCATCAGCTTCCGCATCTCCCCGATGAGCGACAGTTATTAAATCTTGCATTTCAAGAAATCATAAGTTGTTTCCAAATCAAAATAATAAAATATTATTTTCTGGCTCATAGGGGCATTTTCATCATTTTTCTTCGATAATATCGAAACTTGCCAAAAATATGGTGTAAAAGCTAAATATGTTCATACATATTTTAAATCAGATAACTAAAGTATAAAATTACGTTTACAATGACACGTGGGCCCCCAACTAACCAATAAGATGCGAGTTTGTGAACCTATAATTTTGACAATGCAAGACTAACTGAAGTCCTTGATGCAATCGACTATCTACTAGCTATCCCGAACCTGAAATGTGAGGAATTGAGGGTGGTGAGATTATAAAATCCCAGTGAGTAAACAAACACCATCTAAATAATCTAAAGGCGAGTAAAGGGAGACAATTAAAAATAATTCATTTTAGCAAAATTTTCACAACACGAATATTCATTTCAACCAAATAATCAATATGGCTCGTAAATTTCTCAAAACTTGACTCATGCCAAATCCTGTACTTGGGGAAACTTGGACCAGGGGTATCCAACCGAGTCCGCCAAGGCTGTTAAAAATTCATATTTTGCATAAATCATATTTTTATTTTGAAACATAGTCGTTCCTTGGCGTTGGCTGAGTTTCACTCTCATGCGGTGGTCCACGTGAAGTGCACTCAAACAGCCCACCTCAGAAGATACCCTACGCACCTCTACGACCGAGGTGAGAATATAAAGGAGTTTACCGTGCCCCTTTAATAGGCTAGCCCACAAAACCCCCCACCACTGCAGTAGCTAATCTTTTATCTACCACCTGATTTATAATATCTTTTTTTGCATGACATGGCAATTTATCACAACCTAGCCTCTCAAGGCTAAATACACAGTACAAATAATTCTAACACCAAAATCAGTTTAGCCATTCATGCTCATTTATTGTCATAAGCCATTCAATTTAAAACCATAAATTTACAACACAAGCAAGCAGTCTCCAATTACTCTATTTTCAAAACCAGTATTCGATTTTCTAGAAAATTTATAAAATCATTTTATAAAATCACAATTTCTCTTAAAATATAGCAATTTACCATTTAAACCCATTTTTCATAAAATCACACAATTGTATAAAACTACTCTAGATAATTAAGACGATAATAAGTTTACTCACAGTTTTCGAAAACTAAATTCGGGTATTCCAACTATTACTCTTCGGGTGCGATTTCTTTACCCTTGCCAAAGGATTCGCCACCTTGACAAATTGCACAATTAAGAGGTTTACTACTTTGGTACTAAACCAAAATAAACTAATTTATAGTACTAATGCATGATATGAAGTGCAAAATGTCTAAATTTTGCCTAAACGCGATGTTAGCCTCTTTCGGTCTTTTACCTGATAAATCGATATACGCGTCCGTTTAAACTCCAAATTAATTTTTTTTCAGTTTCTATACCTCAATTGCACCCAAATTGATTTAATGTTCCTCAGTGTGGTGCAAATTATCAGTCTTGGTAGCAAATTACGAAAATACCCCTAGTGGGTCAAAATTCATATTTTTGCTCCAAAAATTCCCATTATTTTTCTAGGCTCATAATTCATCATTATTCATCATAATTCCTCAAATAAACATCAAGATCAGCAGCCAATATTCCCCTAAAAAAATTCAGCCAATAATGGTAATGGAGGAAAATGAATTCTTTTCTTGTTGTTTTGTTTCTAAATATGCTAAACTAACTAAAAACACTAACATAACTTAAAATCAAATTAATCTAACTTCATTCTCTCTCCATACCCATTTGGGCAGCCATGAATTCACCATGAAAACATGAAATCTAACCATGGAAAATAAGGAGAAAAGCATGGGAAAGGTAGATCACAAGTCAAAATCAAGAAATTTTACCTTTGATTGCTTGATTCCTTGAAATCCACCAATTTTCCTTTAATTTTCCCACCTAGGTTTCTTGTTTTTTCCTTTCCTCCTTTTGTTCTTCCTTTTTCTTTGTTTGGCCGGCCATGTAAAAGAAAATTGGCTGATTTTTTATGCTTATTTTAAAGCTAAATAAATAATGAATATAAACTTGACACATGTCACCTTATTATTGGTCCATGTGTCATTTCTTAACTATTAAGCTTTCTCTCTCCACCACACATTATTCAAGGGTCAAAAATGATGATGGGTGAAGACCTTGTGCTGAAAAAATGCTTTGGGGGTGCAAAATTACCGTTTTGTCCCTAGGGTGGCAAAATTACATTTTTGCCCCAAAAACTGAAAAATTGCCCATAGACATATTTTTCATCCCTTTTACTCATACCATTCTCCAATTTGTCAAATGTGATCTAAATTCTCTCAAAATCTCAAATTTTGTCCGCGAGTGGAAAAATTACGATTTTGCCCCTACACTCCAGAAATCACTGGAATTAAACTTTTTCACTGCCAAACCCTCAAATTATACTCCAATACTCAAATCATACTCTAATAAGTTAAATGGGGCAAAAAAAAATCTTTTCTTAAAATTCCCATTTTGTCCCCAAGTGGTAAATGACCATTTTGCCCCTAGATAGTGAAAATTTCAGCTTGACTCCAAATTGATCCTCGAACTCTGAATTACCATTTTGAGTCATCATTGAACTGTGAAACTCTTAATTTCACCTCAAAATTCCTATTTAAACTAGTTCGAGGCTTAATCGACTTAATGGTACCACTAGGGGCAATATTGTCTTTTAACGATTCCTCGAAATTCCTAAATATTCAAACATTCTATTGAGCATGTAAATGACGTCGTAATTATTTTATAGAACAGGGTTTGACAACAAAAGTTTCACATATTTACGAAAATTCCATTAACAAGTTGATTTTGTCTTCCCCTTTTCTTTTAGTGCAATCTTTTACTCTTTTGACATTGAGAAAAGGTCCACAATAGATTAGAGGTACTCGAGTCCACGAAAACTTAGAAATTTAGACTCGAGAGCTAAAATTATCATTTTACCCCTAAGGTGGAAATCTCTTTCTTTTTTCTATTTTTTTTTTAATATTTGTATGAGAATAATTTATTGAATCTCGGATATAAAATATTTGCTAAGACTCACCAAGAAGTAAATGAAACTACCCCTGATCCACGTCACCACTATTACGTTACTTTACATGTATATTAAAATTTGGGGTATCACACTTGGGCCAAGGCAACTTAGAGACTATGAAAAGAAGTTTCATAAGTTTCTATAAAACTAATGATCTAACTTCAAGAATGAATATGGAGATCAATAAGAGTAGACACTGCACCATGCTCTTATTGTTTTTGGGATATATGATAAGGGAATAAATTACATTGATAGACTGTACACTAAAAGGTTATTGAAGAATCCTTTGACTTTCTTAATAATTGGGTGGCCATGATATATTGCTAGATGCCAATCTTGGCCTATGGCATTGAATTAATTGATTAATATTATAATTAAATTCCATTGCTAACTTGTTAGGAACCTAATGGGTCACACACAAAAGTTATACTATGAATTAAATTGGGAGTGTCATGATTTAAGTTAGACTTAAATCATACTCTAGGTTTCAACTTCTAATAACTTTATTAAAATAGTTTAATTAAGTGTAAGGTTAATATTATAAATAGTTGTAATATTAAAACCTTAATTGCAAACATGACAAAAGGAAATTAATTTGATTTTAATTTTCAAGGACTAAATTGAAAGGATTTAATTAAGTGTTGGGCCAATATTATAATGGGTTATAATATTGGGCCCTTAGTTACAATTATGGAAGTTGCTTAACCTAAGTATAAATATCACCTTTAACTACTTCTCACATATGACTATGAAAACCTAGTTGTCAAAAACAACAAAAAGTTCTATAGTCGCCTCTTGTGGTTGAGAGGAAAATCTTGTGATGAATTTCTCTAGAGTGATCTCGTTTATAGTGTGTGTGAAGAAAGGGACAATTGTTGTCCACTCTATTAACGTAGAGAGTAGTTAAAAGCTCTTACCCTGCTAAAGGTCCAAGTGCTATTGTGTGGAAACCATTGGAGGCCAAACGCTTGGGTGGCTTAGGTTCTTTGTCCCTTCATGGTGTAAATGGGCTTGTGTCGAAATAAGAGCAGTGTCGTATCTTTTCTCAATCAAGAGGATTGTCGTGATGATTATGGCATCACTTGGGCAGATAATATTTTGTTTACTCCTTTTAATGTTTTTTTGAATCAAAACCACCAAAGTGATTCATGGGTGGTGGCATGGCATCGTATGTTTAAATTTTACTTTTCGCTGCATATGATAATTGTTATCTTCGAGTTTTGTTGTCAAGCTCGGCTCTACAATATGTTTATTATGCCATTCTTACATAAGAATGCATGTTTGCTTACTTGGGTACCTCGAAAATCGTTAAAGGATTGCAATGTATCAAATGGTACAATTAAGTTGAATTAAGCCTCGAACTAGTCCAAATAGAGATTTTAAGATGAAATTGAGAATTTTAAAACCCCAAAATGACTTAAAATGGTGATTCGGAGTTTGAGGATTGATTTGGAGTCAAATTGGAATTTTCATGACCTAGGGGCAAAATGGTCTACCCGAGGTTAAGATGTGAGTGTTGGATGAAATTTTTGACTAAGATTGATCATTTGGAGTATAATTTGAGTTTGAGAAGTGAAGAATTTTAATTTCGATGTTTTTTCGAGGATAAGGGCAAAATAGTCATTTTGCCACCCTAGGGGCAAAATTGTAATTTTACACCACCTAACACTTGTCCAGCACATGGATTTTACCCAATATTATCATGGATAATTGAGAAAATTTAAGTGGTGGAGAGAGATTGCTTAATGGGTAAGTATGACACATGGACTAATGGAATGGTGACACATGGTAAATTTTTGTCCATTTAATATTTTCCTTTATAAAGCCAATTTAAACTCTTCCACATTCATTCTTATGGCTGGCCAATGCAAGAATAAAGGAAGAAAAGAAAGAACAAAAACCCTAGAGTGAAAATTCAAGAGAAAAATGGTGGATTTCAAGTAATCAAGCAATCAAAGGTAAAATTTCTTGATTTTGACTTGTGATCTACCTTTCCCATACATTCTTTTGCATTTTCCATGGTTGAATCACATGATTTCATGATGGGTCTCTTGCTGGCCGAACACTTAGAGAGAGATTTTGATGGTTGTTTTGGTTAGATTTTAAGATATTCTAGTGTTTTTAGTTGATTGGTGATGTGTAGCATGAAAATCAAGCAAGAAAAATTCATGTTCTTCATAACGCTCATTGGCCGAATTCTCCATGTGGAATATTGATGATGATTTTGATTTTATTTCAAGTGATTTGGTTAGAAATTAGTGATTTATGGTGTGAGAATCAAGCTTATATTGTTAGTGAACCCTCCATGGCCGAATTTTTCAAGAGAATATGTCACAACCCGGAACCTCCCTCAGGCCCATGACAATCGTCGCAACATCCCGATTGACACTCATTATCCGGAATGCCAACCGGAACCTCGCAAGGCTTACATATCAGTTTCTTTCCTTTCCTGTGAGCAATCATTGTTAAATATCGAGTTTTTAGAGAATATACACTATTTTAGATAAAAAACAATCAAAATAAAATTTTCGCCACACAAGGGTATTTTGGTCATTTCTTTTCAAAAATTTTGAAACTGGCTAAAACATAATATACAAGTACAAAACACATAATTCATATTCAAAATGAGTTTAAAAGTCTAAAATCTTCATTTAAAACGAAATTACGGTTATTTGAATATAATAAGAAAATAAAAGAAATATTAAGGGAAATATTCTATTTTCTTATAAAACAATATTTATAGAGTTATACGTGAATAATTTTTATAGCTTAAAAGCTAAATAAATTTATACATACTGAAATACAGTAAGCCAAAATATTTAATTTAATTTACAATAACAAGAGGGCCCCCGAATAAACAAAAGTAAAGAGGACTGTGAACCTACGGTTTGGAAAATGCAGATCCAATGGTAGTCCTCGATGAGATCAGCTATCTACAGTCTATACTGAACCTGAAATGGGTGGAAAGGAGTTGGGTGAGATTTTGCAATCCCAATGAGTAAACAGACATTATCATAAATATCTAAAGGCGAGTAAAATGGAGGCAAGTTTAAACAACAAATTTCAACCCATTTCATAATGTTTTCAATTTATTTCTTAAACCATAAAATATTTGTAATTTACCAAAACAGTTGTTAAGGCTTATGTCTTTTATTAAAACAAGGCTCAAGCCAAAACTAATCCTCGGGGATACCTTGGCCGAGGCATCTAACCGAGTCCGCCAAGGGTGTTAAAATATTCACACGTGAAACACATTTTTATTTTTAAAACCAGCCGTTCCTTGGCGTTGGCCGAGTTACACATTCACGTGGGGGTTCGACGTGAAGTGAGCTCTAATACTACCCCAGGAGTTACCCTCCTCGCCTCTACAACCGGAGTAACTATATAACTGGGTTTACCGTGCCCCTCTAATAGGCAGTCCACGGAAACCCGTCACTGCAGTGACTAACCCACCAATTTTAATAAAATTTCGACAGTATAACGTGGCTTTTATTTATTTATCCAGCCTGCATAGTAAAACAACTTACATAAATTTCCCAATGCATTCACAAAATATAGCCACATATACTCATTTCTCATAAGCCATTCCTAGGAAAATATATATTTTTCAAGTCAATTTGTAGCCTCCAATTACTCAATTTCATAATCAATACAATATATTTTTATTTGTCACATTTATTCCTAAAACATCAAAAATCCCGTTTTAATCTCGTTTTCATTTCATAAAATACATAAAGGGCATTTAAAAATAAACTCTAGATAATTTACAATAATAATAAGTTTACTCACCGTTTGTACAAACTAAAAGCTTTCTAAGCGCCCCGATCACTACTCGTCGGGTACGACTTCTTTGCCTTTTCCGGAAGGCTCTCCTCCTAGACACATTACAAAAATTTACACAATTCATCACATTGATGCTAAATCACTATATAATTAACTTAAATCCTATACTAATGCATGGTATGAAATGCAATAGCCTAAAACGGCTTAAACGCGGTATTAACCTATTTTTGGCACTTTGCCCGATAAATTGCTAACGCGCTCCATTTTAGCTCTAAATCATCCCATTCTCTCTCCAACATTTCTAACCATTAAATATCAGCCAATAACCTTCTAAAAACAACAAAATCAGCTCACTCCCTTCCTTGGAAAATTCGGCCAAAAATGGGACATTAACTCGGTTAATTTTCTACTTTGTTTTTCTATCACGTTTAATCGTTTTTCATCATTTTCTCTTCATTTTCCTTAGAATAAAATCAATTCATCATCATTGTACAGCATTGAGCATCCAGCCAAGAGTGGGTATTGTGAAAATTTAATGATTTCTTGCCCAATTTAATTTCTAAACACATTTAACTAACTAAAACTATCAATTTAACTAAAAATCAAAACCTAAAAATTTCAATTTCTCTCCCCTAGAATTTCGTCCAGCCCTTGATATCACTTTTTGATCTCTCTCCTCAAGCATGCTAAATGGAAATAAAGGCATAGGAAAGGTAGAAATCAAGCTAAAATCGAAAAATCTTACCGTTAGACGCGTAAACGGTCGAAAACCGCGAATTTCCCTTTGAATTTTCTTGTTTCTCTTTGGTTTTTCTTTTTTTCTTCCTTTCCTCTCTATTTCCTCTCTTGTTCTTCCTTATGGCCGGCCAGCACTTAAAATGGGGTTTAAATGGGCTGACTTTTCATTAAAATAATATTATTTCATTAAAAAATGCCACGTGTCACTTTCCCATTGGCCCATTTTTAAAATTTCATCCATTTGTTTCCAAATTTTCACCATACACTTGTCCCACATATCCATAGCTTAGATAAAATTCTCAGACTTATCCAAAGTCTCGGTGGAGTAATTTTTGAAATTTACACTTTTGCCCCCGTAAAAGTCAAAAATTACATTTTTGCCCCAAAAATTGAAAAATTGCCCATAGACATATTTTTCATCCCTTATACTCATACCATTCTCCAATTTGTCAAATTTGATCTAAATTCTCTCAAAATCTCAAATTTTGTCCGCGGGTGGTAAAATTATGATTTTGCCCCTACACTCCAAAAATCACCAAAAGTAAACTTTTTCACTTCCTATCATTAAATTATACTCCAAATAGTTCGTCTTGGTCAAAAATTTCACTCCATGATCAAATTATTATCTTAGATGGCAAAATGACGATTTTGCCCTTGAACATCAAAATTTCCAATTTTACCCCAAATGAACCCTCGAACTCCGAACAATCATTTTTAGTCATTCCTGGACTATAAAATATTAAATTATATCCTACAATTCCTATTTGAACTAGTTCGAGGTTAAATCAACTCAAGTGTACCGTTAGGTACGATATCGGGTTTCGTCTTTTCTTAGGTGCTTTCCTAGCATAATAACATGCTACTCAGTGCATGTATGTCATGACATGTATTTATAGGGTCAGGTTTTACAGAAAATGTGAGGATGATTTTGCCATATTTCAAGTTATTTAATTTGTGTTTGATGATTTGGAGTATTGGGAGAAAATGGAATTATTTGGAGTTGAATTGGACATATTGGCTAATTAATCGGGTGATAGATCGAATTAGGTCAATACTATTTTATTTAGATACACAATTGCACTTATATTGAATACCGTATTTAAATGGTTACCCGAGCATTTCACATCCCATTTCATGCATTAGTAAAGAGCTTGAAATAGATTTATAATGGTATAACACAGTATATTGAATTATGTGTTGTGTATTGTATATAGGTGGTCAGCCCTCTAACAAGGGTAAAGACATTGTGTTAGAGGACTGAGAATAGGAGTATTTCAAACTCCTGATACAGTGAGTAACCCTATCATCATCTTGATTATCTGAAGTGCATTTTAATTCGTTTTTGTGATTTTATGGAAAATGAGTTTAAATGATAAATCTTTATGTTTTATAAGCAAAAATGTGATTAAATGAAATGATTTTATAAAATTGTCTTGAAATTGAATGATGGTTTTGAAAATAAAGTAATTGGAGACTAATTATTGTGTTATAAATTCATGGTTTGAATCGAATGGCTTATGACAATATTTGCATGAATTGCTGAATTGGTAAATGTGCTGAAAATGTATGAACTGTTGATTTGCCTTAAGAGGCTCTAAAATAAAATAATTACCATGTCATGCTATTGCAAATTTTATTATATGGTGGGTTTAGCTTGTTGCAGTGGGCGGGTTTTGTGGACTAGCCTTTTTGAGGGGCACGAAATCCTGTTATATTCTTACCTCATTTGGGGAGGCGC
Organism: Theobroma cacao; assembly: GCF_000208745.1. Classification (NCBI taxonomy): domain Eukaryota; kingdom Viridiplantae; phylum Streptophyta; class Magnoliopsida; order Malvales; family Malvaceae; genus Theobroma; species Theobroma cacao. The sequence goes on along the minus strand of NC_030854.1, from coordinate 17,998,903 downwards.
ATAGGGTAACTCCCGAGGTACAACTTTAGAGTTCACTTCATGCCAAACCACCACGTGAGGATGAACTCAGCCAATGCTAAGGAACGGCTATGTTTTCAAAATAAAAACATGATTTATGCGTACATGACTTTTTAACAGCCTTGGCGGACTCGGTTGGGATAACCCCAAGCCAAGGTATCCCTGATAACTGAGTATGAGAATGATTTTGGCACGAGCCAAGCTTTTCAGAAAATCATAAGCTTCGTTGTTTATTTTGGTGAAATGAATCTATTTTATCTTATTAAAATGAATTCGAAATGCTATGAATCATTTTTATGCTAATCTATTTTATCTGTCTCCATTTACTCAGCTTTAGATATTTTAGATGGTATTTGTTTACTCACTGGGATTATATACTCTCACCACCCTCCTTTTTACCCCTTTTAGGCTCAGGATAGTTGGTAGATAGCTCATTTCGTTGAGGGCTACAGTTGAAATTGCATCCTCAAAAACTATAAGTTTACCGTTTTTGATACTTTTGGTCGTTGTGGGCCCACGTGTCACTGTAAATTAAATCTTATGCTTTGGTTATCTGTATTACAGTATGTATGAATTTATTTAGCTTTTATGCTACAAAAATTATTTACCGGTAACTCTATAAATATTGTTTTGTAAGAAAATAAAATATTTTATTGAATATTTTTATTATATTCAAATAGGTATAGTTTCACTTTAAATGAATGTTTTAGACATCTAAAATTATTTTTTATTATGAAATATGTGTTTTCCACTCGCATACTACATTTTTAGCTGGTTTCGAGGTTTTTAAGGAAAAATGACCAAAATGCCTCTATGAGAAAAAAAATATTTTTCTATTGTTTTGATTTGGAAATAGTTTATAATCTCTCAAAACATGATACTTAACAACTGTTGCTCACAGGGGAGGTGCGAAAATTGATATTAAAGCCTTGTGAGGTTCCGGTTGGTATTTCGGGCAATAAATGTCTATAGGGACGTCGATACGGTTATCACAGGCTCGAGGGGAGTACTGGGTCGTGACATTTGTATCGACCTTCTCCCTGATTGTTACGAGCATTTGAGACTTGCAAGTGAACTGGCCAAATTCTGAACAAGCCTTAGTTGAGATTTCGAATAATTAAAATAAACTAGCAATATTAATACTATCATTTACTTAAACCAAATAAACAGTTGTATTTAAAAAGTAACATCTAGATACCAATAACCAAACTTAATAAACCCCAATGAAATTTCAACATCACACGTGGTATTCGTTACACAACCTCAAAGTTTTTAGCGAATACATATCCAAAAGGCTAATAATAATTTTATTAGTCTAACACTTTTACATAGCATGACCTCTATGCAACGAAGCAACTCGGAGTGGAAATCTAAGAGATGCCATTACTTATGTTGCAGCAAGTCTCGATGTGCAAAAAAAAAGATAAGGGGGTGAGTCTCACTTACTCAGTGATCATCAACTCCGTGAGTAGAGCGTAGATAGGAAACAAGCTAAAGACAAAAGATTTGACTATTAAAAACATGTGAATATATGTAAATGCTTTAAAATCAATAGGGTATTTGTGCCTTATATGTAAACTCAAAAGTTGTGTTGTAGAATAATCGCTTCAAGCAATATAATAAAAACAAGTGCAAGTAAAAGATTTCTATTGTCGAAATCATGTAACAACTTGCTCAAAACAATTCAACATAAACATGCATGCTCCCATAAAATCGAGCAATATTGATGTTAATACGCAAATTTATAAATGATCTCATCCACAAGATATTAAACACAAATCCATCGTATAAATAAAGGAGCAGCAAAAAGTCACGTATTTCTCACCATATGAAAAAAAAATACATGTTTGAAAACCCAAAGAGATGCCGCTCTCGAGTAAGTAATCGCAAATATCAACCCGTGGACCCACTTCCACATAATAACAATCTGGGAGCACTGCTTCACTGGATTCCCACAGCCATGATAGTCTAAACGATGTTGGCTGACATCGAAGAAATCAGGTAGTCGCAACCTTGTATATCAACTTATGGCCTAGCCACATATAACAACCAGTGGCCTTGCCACGCACAGTCACAGATTGTGCCCCTTTGCCACATCTAATAGCTCGTCAATGATCGAAAGATTCTCTAGCTAGAGCTCACTTGTGCACAAGGGTCACACTATCCCAATGTGACATTTGGCCTACTTTCGAATCTCCTGATTTGACAAAACCATTTAAAAATCAAGTTGGGTTCTCGAAAGCTCATTTCTAACCATTTTCCAAAATGCCAACCATGGTAACATGCTAAAATCCCGTTTTTGTAAAACTTTGCAATATAAAACCTTTGCATGAGGTTTAGATGTCAAATCAGCATGGTGAATATGAAATCTATTCATAAATGCATATCACACAGTCAATAATGCACATTTTGACATAAACCGTGTTAAAAAGCTTGTTTCCCAATTTTTAAAACCCTTTATGTATATAACATATATATATATATATATATAGTCAAAACAATTTCAAACATTATGTCATCCATAATTGCCCAGCATTTCTATCAGCTCATGCTTTGCACAATAGCAGTTTATAATCTATCACGACTAGTAGTATACAAAATATTATTCTATATATAATACAGAATCATTTTGAAATAGACACCTCCTACTCTTTTTACAATAGCAGAACACTATGTCACTATGACTCGGATGCGTATCTAGCTAATTCTACTTGCTGGTCACCCTTTACCTCCTTCGGTGCGCCACCACAGCACACTTTCCCTACTTATACATTTCCTAGCAACCATTCAAGCCCAATACACTTAATTATATTGATATATGGGCAGCACATCAATCAATGAATCCTTAACCCAATTTCATAGTTTTCATCAACATTGTTCACAATCATTTAAAACACAACCCACATACTTTCAACCAATCAAAGCCAACACAACACAATGTAGTCACATTGCATGCTTACCTTTTGGTTTTTGCTTGAATTCTACATATGATTCACAACTTCCTCATATCTTCGGCCACCATTGCTACCACAAACATAAACAATCAATATACATCTCATTTTTCCTTTTTACTTGTGATTTCAAGACTAAAACACTTACCCATTGCTTATCTAGCTCAAAATCACCATGCATTCCAAGATCCACCTACATGCATGCATCAGGTTCTTGAATCCTTGAAGATTCTTGCTACCACAAGCAAAATCTCACATTATTATCAGTTCAAAGAGCATGCATTCAAACAAAAGGATGATTTTTTACCTTCCTTACCTAGAAATCTCTAAGCCGAACCACCACGCTTTTGTTAAACTTTAAACAATGGTGTGTGGGTGGGAGGAAAACCTCTTGGTTTTTCTCTAGCTCCTCCAAAACGAACCTTCCTTTCTCTTTTTCTTTTTTCTCGTTTCTTCCTTTCTCTTCTTACTTTGTTATGGGTCGACCTCTCAAAGAAAAAGGCTTGAAAATAGCTTTCACTTTCTCATTTTGCTCATACATGGGCATATTGCCCAAAGTCACTTCCTTTTTCTATTATTTTCTTTTCTTTTCTCTTTACATGTCATGCCATTCAATTCCTCTCTTTGTTAATAATGCCACTTTTCATTGGTGGCTCATGCATGCAAGGTTTTCCTTGTCCATTTCTTTATCCTTTGGCTAAATTACTTTGCACATGCATTGATTCACATGGTATCCTTTTTGGTTTATATTCTTTGCCACCTTATTCCTTCAGTCACATTTCATGCACATGCTTCATTTTGTATTTTAATTGGTCATTTATTAGACCATTGAAGTCACATGCATCCCACATTTTACCTTCCTCATTTGGCCACCTAATGCACCAATCTCCTTATATGCAAACAAACTTAGTCTTTATTCTTCCTTTTTCTTCACATGGTGGGGGTCCCACATGTTACCCACTAATTTCTCATTTTTTGCATGCTATAATTTGTATGTAGTAGTGAATTCACATGTACATCTCATATCCCACATAATCTAACTTCCCTTGGTTAGTAAATTCACATTTAACTTCAAATGTTGAAGTTGCACATAAGTCCTCAAACTTTTCCTTATTTACCATGTGCCCCTCCAAACTTTTCATTCTTCACAATTTGGTCCTTTTGACATTTCTTTAATTCCAATTTCCTCCTATTTTCTTTCATTTACACGTGTACAAACAAAATATAAAATTTGCACTTCACCAAGGTATCACCATAACATTTAAATATATACTTACCCACTCTAACTTTGTTTAATAAAGACACACGGGTCCCACTAACGTCGTTTTTCTTCAAAATTCTTTCTTACTTCTTCTCCCCCAATTAGATTAGTCACATAATCCTCCTCCATGACTAATCTTAATAATAATAAAATATTAATATTTTAATATTATTTTATTCTAAAATATTCTTTTCACCTACTATCGCTCTTTGGCACCTAAATTTATGTCAATTGGCCCTTCGTTTTGTCGATAGGCTATTATTGGCTTCTACACAAGGGTACGGGGTGTTACAAGTTTCATGCCATTTCAACACAAGTATGTCAAAATCTCTCTCTTTTGATTTTTATAGATTAGTTTCAATTAAAGTGATCCATAGCTTAGGAGATTAAAATTTTAATAATATTACGCTGCGTATGATCACCTTAGCATGATTTGAATCCCCTTCACTAGACACATCAACAAAGTGATTTTTCACTCATTCTAATATCAAATCAATGATCATCAAGACTGTCACGACCCGGAACTCCCCATCGGGCCAGTGACAACCGCCGCGAGGCCTCGACAGACATTCTTCACCCCGAATGTCGATTGAAACCCCGCAAGGCTTAGCATCAACTTCCGCATCTCCCCGGTGAGCAACAGTTATTAAATCTCACATTTCAAAAAAATCATAAGTCATTTTTAAATAAGAACAATAAAATATTATTTTCTGGCTCACAGGGGTATTTTCGTAATTTTTCGTCAAAAATCTCAAAACTTGCTAAAAATGTAGTAGGTAAGCATAAAATATATATTTAATGATTTAAAAACAATTAAATATCTAAAACGTTCATTTGAAAGCAAATTATTGACAACTGTACTATTCAAAAATAATAAATAAAATATTTTATTTTCTCATAAAATAAATTTTTATAAAAATATTCGTAAATAATTTTTCGCACATGAAAGTAAAGTAAAAATTGTATGAATAGAAATACAGATAACCAAAATATAAGTTTTGATCTGCAATGACACGTGGGCTCCAATTGACCAAGAGGATGTAAGACTGTGAACTCTTACTTTCTATAATGCAGTTCCGAGCTTAGTTCTCGTCCTACTCGACTATCTACAAACTGTCCTGAGCCTGAAAAATGTATAGGAAGAAGGGGTGAGATTTTATAATCCCAGTGAGTAAACAGATACCATCTAAAGTATCTAAAGCCGAGTAAATGGAGACAATTAAAATAAGTCATCATACTGTAATTTCATTACCTTTCAGTTCATTTCAACCAAATAAAATCAATCCATATAAATCGAGTAATCAACTTGGCTTATGAATTTCTTAAAACTTTGGCTCGTGCCAAAACTCATACTCGGTGATACCTTGCGCAGGGCATCTAACCGAGTCCGCCAAGGCTATTAAAATTTTGTATACACTTAAAATATATTTTAGTTTGAGAAAAATACAGCCGTTCCTTGGCGTTGGCTGAGTTCCCCTTCACGTGGTGGTTTGGCGTGAAGTGAACCCTAAGCTTTACCCCAGGAGATACCCTACGCGCCTCTCCGTTCGAGGTAATAATATAATGGAGTTTACCGTGCCCCTCTAATAGGCTGGTCCACGGAACCCCCTCTGCAGTAAATAATTAATATATACTCCACCAATTCAATAAAATTCATTCTAGCATGGCATGGCAATTTATCGCAATCTAGCCTCTCAAGGCTGAATACACAATACAAATAATTCTGACACCAAAATCAGTTTAGCCATTCATGCTCATATATTGTCATAAGCCATTCAATTTAAAACCATAAATTTACAACACAAGCAGGCAGTCTCCAATTACTCTATTTTCAAAACCAATATTCGATTTTTCAGAAAATTTATAAAATCATTTTATAAAATCACAATTTCTCTTAAAACATAGCAATTTACCATTTAAACCCATTTTTTATAAAATCACACAATTGTATAAAACTACTCTAGATAATTAAGACGATAATAAGTTTACTCACAGTATTAGGAGTAGAAATACTCCTATCTTCCGCCCTCGGGTGCAGTCTCTTACCCGAAACAATTGACTCACCACCTATCCATAATCCATGACACAAAATTCAATAAATTGTGTCAATTTATCATAAATTATTTCAGGCTCTTATCCATGCGTATGCACTAGATAGGATTTGAAATGTCTAGACAATCGCTTAATTGCGGTGTCCGACCTAACTCGCCTATACACGGTGTAAATTCCTAAAATCCCCAATTCGACTCCAATTCCATCCATTTCAATTTCAATTATCCAATTATATCCACAATACCTCAATGACTGTGAATTTGGTCCAATTTATCAGTCCGGACTATAAATTACGCTTTTACCCCTAGTGGGTAAAAATTTCAATTTATTGCACCGAAAATTCCCATTTAATTTCCAACCTCATAATTCATCATTTTTCCACCCAATTCTCTTAAAATAAAGTCAACCTCATCCTCACATACCATTGGCTAGATTCGGCCTAGAGAAATTCATGGAGAAGATAAATATTTTTCTTGTTGTTTTACTCATAAACATGCTAAACTAACACTAAACACTAACATAGCTCAAAATCAAATTTATCTAACAACTTTCTCTCTCTAAACCCATATGACCAGAATTGAAATCATCCTCAAATCACATGATTCAACCATGAAAAATGATGGAAAATGCATGGGAAAGGTAAAGCACAAGACAAATTTAAGAAATGTTACCTTTTTTCACTTGATTTTTGAATTTCCACCTATTTTCCCTTTAAATTTCTTAGCTAGGGTTTTATTTTCTCCTTTCTCTCTCTTGTTTCTTGCTTGGCCGAATGTTGAAGAAGAAGAATGGGTGTGGGCTGATTTTCTTATGCCTTTTTATTGTTTAATGAAATAATATTATTTTATTCATATTTTAAATATTTTATTAATTCATTTTTTTTCTAGCCATCCACTTGTCCTACTTTTTCCACCATGCATTCCCTTTGACTTATCCAAGTCTTAAGTGAAATTTCTAGATTTTTTCAAAGTTTTGGTGGAGCAAATTCTTCAAAATTACACTTTTGCCCCTGAACTTTTTAAAAATGACATTTTTGCCCCAAAAATTGAAAATTTGCCATAATGCATAATTTGCACTCCTCATACTCATTTCACACCCCAAATAATTAAATTTGATCAAAATCCTTTCAAAAATTAAATTTTCGATTTTGGGTGGTAAAATTACCATTTTACCCTTTTACTCCAAATTATACCGAAATTAAAATTTTTCACTTCTAAACCTCAAATCTTACTCCAATAAGTCAAATTATACTCCAATAAGTCAAATGGGGCCAAAAAAATCTTTTCTAAAATTCCCATTTTGGCCCAAGTGGCAAATGACTATTTTGCCCCTGGATAGCAAAAATTCCGGTTTGACTCCAAATTGATCCTCAAACTCCGAATTACCATATTAAACCATTCTGTGAGTTTAAAATTCTTAATTTCATCATAAATTCTCTATTTGATCTAGTTCGAGGTTTAAATCAACTTTGTTGTACCTTTAGGTACAATACCGACTTTTGTAAATTTTTTTCGGGACTCTCCTAGCATGCAAACATGCTATCCATCATGTGTATGTCATGATAAGTATTTTTATAGAGTCGAGCTTGTCATATTCTCCCCCACTTGAATCAACCATATGATCCTTCTTCTTGACTGATTTCGACATCTAGCTAAATATTAATATTTTAAAAATTTTATCTTGTCTCCTTGGTATCTGAAATACCTTATTATGCCTCACTTGACTTCTGAATCACCTTTTATCTCACAAATTCTCCTTCGATAAAATTATTATTATTTTATTATTATTTTATCACTTGCGAAATATTTTATCCTAAACTACTCCTTTCGTCTTTTATCACTTCTAAACATTTTAATTGCCCTCAATTTGCATTCGATCAACTTTATTTATCACCATATCAAAGTATGAGGTATTTCAAAGACTGCTTAACCAAGTATACTGATTACTGCCAAAGCAAGACATGTTAATAGGTCTTAAGTGGTGACCAAGGATTGCTAAAAGATAAAGACTTTTGGCATTTCCTAGATTTCTTGCGAAAATTAAGGGAAATTGAAAAGGTAAAAAAATCCCTAAACTTGATACTTACGATTACCAAGGTTGATTGCAACACACAATTACTAAAAAAAATTATACTGTAAATTCTCTTATAACTATTCCATCGAACAAAAGCTACTGAATTTAACATTTATAAGCTAAGTCCTCAATCTTAATATAAAAGCTAAATACCAAAGATAACTCTAAAGTCCATAAAATGTAAAATAAGTAGCAAAATTTATAAATCTTAAATAATTTAACCTTATAGTAGCTTCTTTGCATTTTTCCATTAATATATCAGTCATGCAATGTTCCCAAAATATCCTAATATTTGTACAGATGATGCCTTGAACAAATTTTGAAAAGAAATAATACTATTAGTGAAAGCAAGTCCACAAACATAGCTTATAAATTCTAGAAACTACATGACTACTTCATACAATAGCATCAACATGGCAGCGACCAACTCCTACACACACCAGAAAAGAAAAAGAATAGATGAAAACAAAAATATAGAAGCTTATATACTCCAAGGCTTATTCTTGACATCAGAACTATTTTAATAAGCCAGTGTTAAATATAAAGGATTCTAATCAATGTAGTGGATGAAGATGTTTTGCAAAGACTATCATCTCCCACATAAGCCTTAAGGATAAAAAAATGAATTTTTTTCAATGTAGTTATGCATGATGGTACACTGAATACATGGCACTGACATATGTACTACCCCAAAAAAGCTTTTAGGCTAAAACTAATAAAGCGCAAATCATATAAATAGTTCTCTCATGTTTAAATTGGTAAAATTGACAATACCCATTGCATAATAAAATTTATCAAATCATTTGTAAGAAAATTTACAGATTACAAAAAATTTATGGAATAACTTTACTCTAATTAATCAATATTAGACTCTTATCTTTTCAAAACTAAAGCACAAAAATTCAATAGTAGAACCATAGCCTAACAGTGGAGAGAGTGTGCTTTTTTTTCTCTATAATGAGAGTTTTCTACTCTTGTATTTTAAGAATATTTTTTAAAATTAAGTTAAAACTGTTTGGTAAATTTACTTTTATAAGTTTTTTTTACAGATAAGTTGTTTGGCAAAACAACTTATACAAGCTCTAATTTTGGTTAACATTACCATAAATGGTATTTAATAAATAACTTTCTATTAATTACAAATTTCTTTGTTTACAATGGAAAAAAGTTAACCTTATTTTTTAGTTATGAATGAAATTCCTAGTTTTCCACACTTACAAATCTCATCGGTACAAACTTGAAGTAAAATTTTGGTACCAAATCCTACTTTGCATTATGTTTTGGTTTTTTAAAAATTTCAAAACTAGGTGGAGGCATTTTTTGGCTAGTCATAAACTGCAACAAGACATATAAAGCAATAAATCTTGCGTCATAACTATCAAAGAACTTATCATTCAATCAAGATGGTCCATTAGGACCACATATGCATTACACCAAATACAATTAAACCAAGATGCATAACAAGGTGGAAGATGCTCGAAATTCACACAAGTATATGTCACTCATAAATCATCCAACATGACCCAAAATCCTACATAACATTCAGGAATACTTCTAGCAAAACTCAAAAATAAGCAAATTACCATGAGTCATATCCACAAAAAACAATAGTTTCTAGAAAAGTTTATATTAGTTATTTGGATACAATTTTAATCATTTGCAACTTTAATAAAGTTTGATACAAATCAGACCTCATATAATATTTATACACTATTACTTAATTAACAACAGAGTGCCACCTTATATAAATATATAAAAATAAAAGTTAAATAAATATTGTTAAAATTGTAAATATGGTTAATAAAGATCATATTGGAACAAAAGTAGCCAAATAAAACAACTAGGATGGGGAGCTACCCCATACTATTTCATCAACCATATGGTGATTTAAACCCAAAATAAAGGACCCCTCAATCAAGATCTTACACCAATTTTAATGGGTCTAGGATCTTTACAAGGAAACCAAAATGACAGCTTTGATTCTTTAAGCTGTTTAGTAAGAACTCAAATGCATGTTTCAAAATTAAAAGATAATTAAAGTGAAAAATAAAGTGAGACTCTAAAGCCCAAAAAAAAAAGAAAATAATAGAAATAAATTGAAAACAAAACAGAAAGAATAAAAAGAAATGATACCTAAACACAGTTTTAAATTTTGAGTCTTAATTTCTCTTAATCTTTGCAAAGACAAAAAAAAACCCAAATTTCACTATTCTATTGCTAGGTCTTCTGTTTTTTTTCTAGTAGTCTTTGCAAAGAGAGGTAAACGAGAGAGAGATCGTGATTTGTGTTAAATAGGGCTAATTTGCAAAGAAAGAGGGAGAGAAGAATGAGAGTAGCTAAGAAAGAGGGCATTTTTTGATAGGGTAAGGTTGAAATTATTTTTAATTGATAAGGACATTTTTGAAATAAAGAGAAAAATTCTCCTAAAAAGTTGATTACTCTATAATATAAGCTTGTTTGGTCTTAATTTTGAAAGTAAATTGTCTTAGTTCTTGTAGTAATGCATAGAAATTAATTTGGTTTTATTTAATTATTTTAAATTAGTTAATTAGGTGAGTCAATCTAATCTTAGTTAATCTTGTGTTTAAATAGATGGTTATGTGCCTACGATAAGTTGTTATTAATTTATTTTTGCCTTTGTAGGTGTTTATTGAATAAGGACTTTTAATGGAAGAAGGAAAGAAATTTTAGGATGTAAACTTCCACTACATATGTCTTGGTGTTTCAACCATAACTCTCTACAGAACTCCAAATGAGGTGATTCTTAAACCATTGGAAAGATAAGAGAATAATCTACAACTTTCATGTTTACCACTTTACCCAATTCAGCTTGGAAGAAGGTTAAAAATCTTTCCGAAATTGAAGTACTACAACAGTCCTAAAGAGAAAAATTAAATCATAATTTTTCTAAATTAAATGATAGAGGCCGCAGCCTTAGTGAAGGTAGGTCGTGGCTCACATAGTTTAATGAGGAAATTCCAATTAGAATTGACTTCTTTTTTCACCCAACTTGGCCCAACTTCAAAGTTTTATTAAAATAACCTTTCAGAGGACTTTTAGAGGAATGAGACACGTAAGATTTAAATCTAAGATTCAACCACAAAATCATTGAAGAAAAGTCTCATTGGAGTGGAGAAGAAGTTGAAGAATTCAAGAAGATTTGGAGATCAAGATTTAAACTCTTGGAGTTTCTTTATTCTTTTTGTTATTTTTTTTTCTTAGTTTGGTTTCAATGTTTAAACTTTATTTGATGATGATTTGTGACATTATGGGGAACTAATTTAGTTATCTAAGATTATGATTGAACTCAATACATAGTCTGACTTATTTGTCTCTCCTTTGCTTATGTTCAATGGTTTTAAGTTGTTTATTCTATTCCATTCTTAATGCTTCTAATTGCCTGACCACCAATTAGATTGAATTGGATATCTGAGTTAAACCTTAAGGAATGAGATTTAAAGTAGACCATAAATAGAATAGCGTATGATTGAATGCACTTAGCTGATTAGATGGTTTGATTTGTATATAGGGTAGACATACACTTATAAGCCATACATAGTCAAGATTACCGCATGAACTTAATGAGTCTTTCTTCAATTTAATTTGCATATACATATAGTAAGTTAATTGGGAGAGAGATATAATATTTAGTTGAAGTATTGAGGGATATCATAATATTGGTCTGATAGTTGATTGAGTTTTTAAAATAAATTTTCTGATTAGTTTTGTCACGACCCGGTACTCTCCTCGAGCCCGTGACAACCGTCGCGATGTCCTGATAGATATTCATTACCCTGAATGTCAACCGAAACCTCACAAGGCTTAATGTCAGTTTTCGCACCTCCCCTGTGAGCAATAATTACTAAATATCATATTTTAAAAGATTATAAGCTATTTCCAAATCAAAACAATAATAAAAAATATTTTCTGTCTCATAAGGGCATTTTGGTCATTTTTCCTAAAAAATTTGAAACTTGTTGAAAATATAATATATAGTGGAAAATACACATTTCATAACTAAAAACAAGTTTTTATGTCTAAAACATTCATTTAAAGTGAAATTGTAGCTAATATAATAAAATAAAAATATTAAATGAAATATTCCATTTTTTTATAAAACAATATTTATAGAACTCTGCGTAAATAATTTTTGTAGCATAAAAGCAAAATAAATCCATACATACAGTAACACAGATAACCAGAGTATGTAATTTAATTTACAATGATGTGTGGGCCCCCGAATGACTAAAGGTAACAAAGGCTGTGGACCTACAATTTCTAAGGTGGCGAGTCCAATAATAACCCTCGACTTAATCAGCTATTTATGGACTGTCTTGATCCTGGAATGAGTGAAAAGGAGGGTGGTGAGTTTATATAAACTTAGTGAGTAAACAAACATCATCTAAAATATCTAAAGTCGAGTAAATTGAGACAACTTAAAATAGTTCATCACACTATGATTTAATAATGTTTCAAACTCATTTCAATTCATATAAAACAATTACATTTCACTCAAATAATCAACATGGCTTATGTATTTCTTAAAAATTTGGCTCGTGCCAAAACTCATTCTCAGGGATACCTTGGCCGAGCCATCCAACCGAATCCTCCAAGGCTGTTAAAGAAAAGTTCATATGAAATACTCTATACTTTGATACGGTGATAAATGAAGTTGATCGGATGCAAATTGAGGTCAATTAAAATGTTTAAAAGTGATAAAAGGCTATTCGGAAGTCAAGTGAGGCATAATAGGGTATTTTGGGTACCTAGGAGACAAGATAAAATTTTTTGAATAAAATAATATTTTATTAATAAAATAATATTAAAATATTAATATTTAGTCGGATGTTGAAATCAGTCATGAAGAAGGATCATATGGTTGATCCAAGTGGGGGAGAAGATGGCAAGGCCGACTCTATAAAAATATTTGTCATGACATACATGTGATGGATAACATGTTTGCATGCTAGGAAAGTCTCGAAAAATTTACAAAAGTCGGTATTGTACCTAGAGGTACAACAAAGTTGATTTAAACCTTGAACTAGATCAAATAGAGAATTTATGATGAAATTAAGAATTTTAAATTCCCAGAATGGTTTAATTTGGTGATTCGGAGTTCGAGGATCAATTTGGAGTCAAACCGAAATTTTCGTTATTTAGGGGCAAAATGGTCATTTACCACCTGAGGATAAAATGGGAATTTTTAAAAAATATTTTTGGCCCCATTTGACTTATTGGAGTATGATTTGAGGTTTAGAAGTGAAAAATTTTAATTTCGGTATAATTTGGAGTATAGGGGTAAAATGATAATTTTACCACCCTAGGGGCAAAACAATAATTTTTCATCACCAGGACATTTTTTCAGCACATGGTCATCCCTTATCCTCATTTTGACCATTGACTAATTGTGTGGTGGAGATAAAAAGGATTAAAATTTTAAAAGTTTTAAAAACGGGCCAATGACATGATGCCACGTGTCATGCCTTTATTAATTTATTATTTTCCTTTTTAAAAGCCACAAAGATAAGCCCATCTTCCACCCCATGGCCGGCCAAACCAGCAAGAAGAGAGAGAAAATAAAAACAAAACCCTAGAGAGAGAAAATCAAAGAAAAAGTGTGAATTTTCAAGGAAATTAAGTTAAAAAGGTGAGATTTTTTCTATTAAGCTTGAGTTTTCTTATGATAGCATTTCTCCTTATTTTCCATGATTAAATTACATGTTTTCATGATGAATTGATGGCTGATCAAAATGGGTTAGGAGAGAGAAAGTTATTAGATTAATTTGATTTTAAGTTATGTTAATCTTTTTAGTTAGTTTAGCATATTTAGGAACAAAACAACAAGAAAAGAATTTATTTTCCTCCATTACCATTATTGGCTGAATTTTCTAGGGGAATATTGGCTGATGATCTTGATGTTTATTTGAGGAATTATGATGAATAATGATGAATTATGAGCCTAGAAAAATAATGGGAATTTTCGGAACAAAAATATGAATTTTTACCCACTAGGGTATTTTCGTAATTTGCTATCGGGACTGACAAATTGAATCTCATTCACAGTCACTAAGGTAATTTAAGTACAATTGGAGTGTAGAAAGTGAGAAGAATTGATTTGGAGTTAAATTGGAGATAATAGGTCGAATTAGGTCAGCATCGCATTTCAGTGGTAGTTGGATAAGTTGTATATCATATCATGCATATATACCGAGCCTGAATTGATTTTATAATGGTCAAGCATTGATGTGGTGAATTATGTATTGTACATTGTGGATAGGTGGTGAGCAAAGTACACTGGTAAAAGTACAGAGATTGTGCTTGGAGACTGGGATTAGGAGTACATCGACTCCTAGAACTGTGAGTGAACTTATTATCGTCTTAATTATCTAGAGTAGTTTTATACAGTTGTGTGATTTTATGAAAAATGGGTTTAAATGGTAAATTGTTATGTTTTAGGAGAAATTACGATTTTATAAAATGATTTTATAAATTTTCTGAAAAAATCGAATACTGATTTTGAAAATAGAGTAATTGGAGACTGTCTGCTTGTGTTGTAAATTTATTGCTTTAAATTGAATGGCTTATGACAATATATGAGCATGAATGGCTAAACTGATTTTGGTGTTAGAATTATTTGTACTGAGTATTCAGCCTTGAGAGGCTAGGTTCTGATAAATTGTCATGTCATGCTATAATGAATTTTATTGATTGGTGGAGTATATATTAATTATTCACTGCAGAGGAGGTTCCGTGGACCAGCCTATTAGAGGGGCACGGTAAACTCCATTATATTCTTACCTCGAATGGAAAGGCGCGTAGGGTATCTCCTGGGGTAAAGCTTAGGGTTCACTTTACGCCAAACCACCACGTGAAGGGGAACTCAGCTAACGCCAAGGAACGACTGTATTTTTCTCAAACTAAAAATATATTTTAAGAGTATACAAAAATTTTAACAGCCTTGGCGGACTCGGTTGGATACCTTGCGCAAGGTATCACCGAGTATGAGTTTTGGCACAAACTAAAGTTTTAAGAAATTCATAAGCCAAGTTGATTACTCGATTTATATAGATTGATTTTATTTAGTTGAAATGAGTTGAAAGGTAATGAAATTACAGTATGATGACTTATTTTAATTGTCTCCATTTACTCGACTTTAGATAGTTTAGATGGTATCTGTTTACTCACTAGGATTTTATAATCTCACCACCCTCATTTCCTCACATTTCAGGCTCGGGGAATTCCATAGTTAGCTGACTTTGATAAGGACCTTCATTTGGACTCGAATAGGTAAAAGCTGTAGGTTTCCAACTGTCGATGCATTTTGATTAGATGTGGGCCCATGTGTCACTGTAAAAGAAATTTTATGCTTTGGTTATTTGCTTTATAGTATATATAAATATAATTAATTTTTACGCTATAAGAATTATGTACCGATAGTTTTATGAAAATTATTTTACAAGAAAATAGTTTATTTTATTGAATATTTTTATTATATTCAAATGGTCAAATTTTCACTTCAAATGAACGTTTTAGATACTTAATTTGTTTTTAAATCATTAAATATATATTTCTGCTTACCTACTACATTTTTAGCAAGTTTCNTATTTTTAGCAAGTTTCGAGATTTTTGACAAAAATGACGAAAATGCCCCTGTGAGCTAAAAAACAATATGTTATGTTCTGATTTGGAAATGATTTGTAATCCTTCGAATTTTGATATTTGATAACTATTGCTCACCGGGGAAGTGCGAAAGCTGATACTAGAGCCTTGCGAGGTTTCAATCGACATTTGGGGTGAAGAATGTTTGTCGAGGCCTCGCGGCGGTTGTCATGAGCCTGATGGGGAGTTCCGGGTCGTGACATCATATACGCATAAAAAACATTTTTACGTTTAAAAGCATAGCCGTTCCTTGGCATTGGCTGAGTTCACCCTCACGTGGTGGTTTAGCGTGTAGTGAACTCTAAAGCTTTACCTCAAGAGATACCCTTCACGCCTCTCGTACCGAGGTAAAATATAACCGAGTTTACCGTGCCTCTCTCTAATAGGCTGGTCCACGAAATCCCGCCACTGCAGTGACTAATCAATATCCCACCAAATCAATAAAAATTTCGACAGCATGACAGTGCAATTATATTACTACCCAGCTTGTTAAGGCAAAACAAATAGTTCATACAATTTCAACACAATTTCCAATTCAGCCATTCATGCCAATATCACCATAAGCCATTCAATTCAAACCATAAATTTACAACACAAACAAACAGTCTCCAATTACTCAATTTCTAAAATCATCATTCAATTTCAAAATGATTTATAAACGTGTTTCATTTAATCACATTTTACTTATAAAACATAAGGATTTACCATTTAAACTCATTTTTCTATAAAATCACAAAAACGAATAAAAACTACTTTAGATAATTAAGACGATAAAAAGGTTACTCACAATATCGAGAGTTGAAGTACTCCTAGTCCCGGTCTTCGGGTACAATCTCCTTACCCTTATCGAAAGTTTCACCACCTAAACATAATGCACAACAAGCAATTTACTATATTTGTACTAAATCGTTATAAAACTAATTTAGGCTCTATATGAATGCATGAAATGGGATGCGAAATGTTCGGATTATTATCTAAATATGGTGTTCTACGTAGCTTCAATTATGTATCAAAATAAAATGGTATTGGCCTAATTCGATCTATACACCGGTTAATTGGCCAATACATTCAATTCAACTCCAATTAACTTGATTCCACTTCCAACACTCCAAGTCATCAATTACAAGTTAAATAATATGTAATATCACAAAAATCCATCATCAATATCTTCCTTGTAAAATTCGCCCATTGAAGGTTTAGTGTAAAACATGTAATTTTCATGCTTGATTTTTACACCTAACATCATAAAACAACTAAAAACACCTAAATAGCATGAAATTCATCAAAGTCCATTATCCAATTTCTCTCTTGAAAATTTCAGCCAAGGAGTGTGGGTGAAGGGCTTGAAATTTCTTGCTTGTTTTTCATGCTAAACATCACCAAACAACTAAAAACACTAAGATACCTTAAAATCTAACCAAATAAATCATCAAATCTTCTCTCCCTAAATTTGGTTAGTCATGAATCCTTCATGAGATCTTGAATTTTAACCATGGTAATTGAAAAAGAATGCATAGGAAAGGTAGATCACAAGCTAGAATTAAAAAATTTTACCTTGCTTAATTCCTTGAAATCCAATGAATTTTCTCTTGGTTTTCTTTTTTAGGGTTTGTTCTATGCTTTTTCCCTTTTGTTCTTGCCTTGGCCGGCCAAGAGAAATGAGATGGGAGAGTTTTAGTTGTGTTTATAAAGGAAAATATAAAAATATTAAAGCTTGACACTTGTCACCACGTGATTGGTCCATACATAAAACTTAATAATTAAGCATTTCTTCTCCACCACATAAAATTCCTTAATTATCCAAAGTATAAAATGAATTTCATGGGTTTGACAAGTGTCAAGGTGGTGTAAAATTCCAAAAATTCTAATTACGTCCTTGTGGACATGTGAAATGACCTTTTTGCCCTTATGTTCGAAAAATTATCGGAATTAAAATTTTTCACTTCTCAAGCTCAAATTATGTCCCAAATAGTCAAAATTGATCAAAATTTCATCCACCATCCCAAATTTTCCCTCGAGTGGAAAAATGACCATTTTACCCCTACATTATGAAAATTCCAATTTAACTCCAAATCAATCCTCGAACTCCGAATCACCATATTAAGTCATTCTAAGATTCAATAACTATCAATTGTATCTTAAAATCTTTATTTGAACTAGTTTGAGGCTTAAATCAACTTAGTTGTACCACTAGGTACACTACTAACTTTTGACGATATTTTTGAGGTATTCAAGTATGCAAGCATGTTGTCAAATACATGAATGACATGGCAAGTATATTATAGGGCTGGGCTTGACAAGTTTTAGTTTGTTAGATTTAATTTTTCTTTTTACTAATTTAAATTTGGTTGTTTGAATAAGATTAAGATGTGTTAATTTTAGTAGTTAACAGTGGCAATTAATTCAATCCTTTATGGGATCAACGCTTTACTTTTCACTATATTGCCTATTTAGTGAAACATGCATTTGCGTGGATAATTCAACAACAAAAGTTGGCATGTTTTTAAAAAATGAGAAGAGAAAGCTCTTTTCTGGAAAGCTTCTCTCTAGAGCTTTTCTTGAAGCTCTTTTTCTTTAGATTTTGTTCTTTAAAAAAAGTTGTTTTTTTAAGAGCTTTTCAAAATTTTGTTTGGTCCGGATTTTACTTTTAAAAAGTAGAAAAGTGAAAAAAAATTGAGCCAAACAAGCAACCAGTATAACAAAACCCTTTTCCATATTGTTGGTGTGTCATTTGGTGGAGCACTCAAACCTATTTATAATTCATTAAACAACACATGATAATTAACTCTTGACAAAATAATCTTGTTCACACACTATAAAAAAAACAAGGTATCACCGATGGAATTTTTCATTCAATAAATAAGATTTTGTCGATATTTTCCATTTTCAATGAAAATGCAGACAGAAGTTTTGGTCAGAAATGCTATTGTTGGTAGTGACAAATTCGTCAGTGATGGATTATTCCATCGATGCATTGACAATCATAATTTTTGTCGGTCATTTCTATGGCAAAGACTTAAATTCATTGGTGGCGTAGTCGTAGATATGGGTTAAAATCGATCAACAAATTCTGTTGGTAACATTACCGAGGGAATTTCATCCTTTTGGTAGGTCCATCAGTGATTGCTAACAAATAGATTCTATTGGCATTTATCGAAGAAATTTCTAACAAATTGCCGACAAAGTTGGCTATGAAGCTTACAAGTTTATTCGTCGATAATGGCAATAATTTCGTTGGTATTTCATATGAACTCCATCGATGATGTGATCAGTAACTGATGAATTTTGTTATTAATAGATGAAATCCATTGACAATACTTGTAGAGCTGGTTTAATTTTATTTTTGGTTTGGAATTAAATTTTATCCTATTCGTAATAAAATTATTACATGATGCTATTATTGATAAATTAAACATATAGCAAACATATATATGCATATAGAAAATAGAAAATCTAATACAAATCATTATTGATAAAAAATATTCCAATGTAAACATCTAATAATAATCCAAATGTAAACATTTAATATAAATACAACTCTCACTGAAGGGATGGTGGTGGCAACTACCGCTACTGTGGTGGAGGCTGCAGATCTAATTAACTGTGATGAGGAAGCCTCAAAGGCGTCTGGCTCAAGTTGCGCTCTCTTTAATCTAATTAACTCCATCAACAAGTGATTAAGGGTGTTGAAACCTATCATCAAGGTCTTAACGTCGATAAGCAATTGTCAATATCCCTTGAGCTCAGGCGTAGGAGGTGCGTAAGAAAGTGGAGCATCTTGATGGCCATAACCAAACTTAGATGTCACAGTTGCAACCAAAAGTCTCAAAGTGAGGACTCTGGTGCCAAATCCATATATGTGAGTCTGAGTTATGGTGGGCCATCCAATGGCCTTAGTCTTTGCCTTTGGATCAAACTGTGGTTGGCTCAACAACATTGCATCATACTTTTGCGATATTTTCAAAGTGTATGATTCCTACAAATAGAAAAACAATTAAATTAATGATTAATTAATTTAATCAATAAGCAACATATATATCGAATATATATAAAAACACATATTACTTACACAGACAATCTTGGACTTAATGCCCACACATTCTCTGATACCCTTCTGCAGTTGGTAAGTGCATTCGGAGAGCTCAACGAACACCATCTAGCATTGATTTTCCACTTCCTATAATCATAAAAACACGTTAACAACATAAAAAATTATATTATTAAAGTGAATGATTGTTTAGTATTAAAATAAAACCATCCTCTTCTAGTGTAGGGCAAAAAGCAAAGAACCACTAGTATGTTTAGTAACGCTGCCATCATTCTCTGTCAAGAAGTTCTACCTAGCCTTGCATAAGCGTGACTGCCACTCAAGCTTAAACCAAACGTCATCAATTAGCTGGTCCCATACCTCAATAATTATCCAAGATCATGACTTACCCTTCGCCAATATGTGATCAACATTGAGGCCATTCACTTCCCATTTGGGCTTGTCACATTCATCTCCTAATAGGTCCTTGAGGCGATCCTTGCAAATCTTCTCCCATGTAGACCAAACCTTTGTTGCATTTACAGCAACCCATGTAAGAGATTCCTGCATCAAAGAAAAATATATATTAATACAGGAAATTATCCAATGTTATAAATTAATACTATATCCTTATGTTACCTCGAATTTTCGCCATATGTTATACTTGTGTTTCTAAGGAATCTGCCTTTAAGTTGGCCAAGGTCCACTACAGTTACTCTTGATAATTCAAGTAATCGTCGGAGTAGCACTAGTCTCTTCAAAAGTACCACAAAATAGACTTAGTGTTTGTAAAATGAATAAATTAATTAAATAAGTTGACTACATCTAATTAATTATCTACATTAGAGTAAAAGAACTTACCTCTCTCTGAGAGGATGTAAAAGTATCCATCGGTCTAGATGAGTCAGAGTTGATAAACCAAGACTCGGCCCTCTGCCCTTAGATTACGACATGTTGAATGAAATATCAACGTCTAGAGTAAAGCTTCCTACTAGAGTAGTCGGACTCAGCATCGATACCTCTGGTTGTACCAGAGTAGTATCTGACATTGCATGTGGAGTCTGTGGTCTGGTGCGAGGAGGTGGTAATGGAGTTTGCAACAAAAAATGTTATGCAGCCAAAGGGCCCGCACTTCTACTAGCTAGAAAGTGTTCATATTTTTTCTTCACCATAACTATGTCTGTCCAATAAGAAGAAAAATGTACAACTATTGGTATAACTGTAAAAAATATATAAACATTAATTTAAATGTTATACTGCAAACAACAAATTTATACTTTTTTTTTTATGAAAAATAAACAAATCCATCAATCATCATCAGAACAGCATAACTCATTTTTTTTGTTCTCATATTCATCAACATCGATAGCGTTTTCATCTTTTTCATCTAATTCTCTTTGCCTCATCGTATTCTCCTTTAGATTCATCACCTTCATCATTTTCTTCATCATGTTCAACATCCACAAATGTATTAACCTGTTCATATTTACCACCATGAAGAAATGCATTATTGTCAAGGTCGATCGAACAATGATCAAATTGTGAATTAAAGGAGACTTGATCTTCTTGATACACCCCTTTGTTAAGGTTGATCATTTCCCCATCACTTTGCTCATTATCCTAATGGAAAATCGACTTTGAGCCTTCATCTTGAACACTACCCACGAATCACATTGATCTCTTTTGTTTGATGGATACGAAGTGTAGTACACTTGAGTTGCTTGTTCGACTAAAACAAAAGGCCCATTACTAGCAAGAATTGATTTGTGCTTAATGTCGACCAACCCATGAATAGAATCTACTCGAACACCTTTGTCGATATCAAACTAATGGCATTTGAGCAACATAGCTCAATAGTTGACACTAAAGAATTCAATCTCAATGATATTGACCAACAATCCACAAAAGTCACGATCATAATCGTTATAACAACTTTCCTTGATGCAAACACCATTGTTCATCGTTTTATAATTGTGACGATAATCCAATGTGTGAAACTTGTATCCATTGACATAATAACCTTTAAAACACCTTGCCATACAACCAGGTCTGTGACAGATGTACACAACACGAGAATCAATTTGACTCGCATGTCAGTGGACCTACGAAAAAGTTACATGGCTTTCAATTATTTGAAGTATTAAATTAACAAAATCAAATTAACTTATTAAATATAATTTAATATTATTTAAACCAATTACAAAAGGATGCGTCACGGACTTTTTCTAATTCTTTCTCTAATATATCATACTGTTCTCTTTCAACCATATTATCAAACATCTTATAGATATGAGGAACATTAATCACGAATTAATACCATTCTCCAAATTACAATTTTCTAAATTATTACTTAAACTTATATTTACTTTATGTGTGGTAATATCTCATCCTAGTTCATTAGTACATTTAGTTTAGTCATGTAAAACTCATCTTCCTTTAGGTATCAATGTTTTTCAAATTGACCTAAAGGTCGACCAAGATAAGTGAAAATCGAAAGATGACTGGCTGCATCAACATCTCCATCGTCGTCATTCCATGGGACTTGATTCATTCTTGTTGGGATTGTAGGTTCAAAGTACATCAAACAAAACAATGATATTTCCTCGAGGATATATGCTTCACAAATGGATTCTTCAACTATGGATCAAATTTTCACCTTTTTTTTAGATGATGTAAAAACCTAAAAATCACATTCATTTTTAGATTCTAATTGTCAATATTAATAACTAAAAAAAATTTAAATTATATGTATGGGTTTAAGGGTTAACGTCTCGAACGGATACATCCATTGATAATGGATTGGTCCTCTAACCTTCTTGATAATGAACAAATACATACTTTGTATGTCAAGTGCATCAGCAAATGCTCTATTGTGTTTAAAAATTCGAAGGAAAATTTTTCCTAATTTGAAAGTAATTTCCGTGATTTTCTTTTCCCATGTATTGATATGTTCAAAACGTAGTTTGGTTGCACATACATCATGAAAGAAATGTGAGATCTAAACAATTGCACTTCAAATTTCGTGAAGGACCATATCACGCAAGGCAATTGGGAGCAACCATTGCAAGAAAACGTGACAATCATGACTTTTCATCTCATAAAATTTGTATTTCTGCTCATTCACATAATTTTCTATGTTAAAGGTGAAACCATATAATAATCTAAACTGTTTCACCCAAGCACACACAACTTTTCGTTGCTCCTTAGTCAAAGTGTATAAGGCTTTTGGTTTAAAAAGTTTATCATTATTTCAATTGAGTACAATTTTGGATGCTTGCCACTCACCTTCAAATCATGACGAGCATTGATATTGTTTTTCATCTTTCCGGAAACATCCATCATCGTGTTGAATATATTTTCAAATACGTTACGCTCAATATCCATCACATCCAAGTTGTGATGAATGAGATTCGTCTACCAATACGATAACTCCCAAAATATACTTTTCTTAGTCCAATTTTAGGTTTGACTAAAACTTGATAATTTTTTGTCACCTTGCTTTGTCCCACAAATGATATTTGGAATTGACTCGAATCGTTTCAAGACCTTGGTAGTGGATAACTGAAGAATTGGAGGGTCCCATTCAACATGTTTCTTAAATTTATCTCTTTGGCGACGAAAAGGATGATCCATCGGCAAGAATTGCCGATAACAATAAAAAAAACCAAGGCTTCCTCCTGTACTCCAAGAAGAAACTCTTTCCATGTTTCATGCAATATGGACATGATAAATGTCTATGAGTGTTTCACCTGGACAACATACCATACATAGGGAAGACATTAATGGTCTATAGGAGTGCTGCTCATAGAAAAAATTATGCCAAGTAAAAGCATCGTACATGACTACCTCTTCATCACACAAAACTTTTAACTCATCAATCAGAGGTTGGAGGAACACATCAATGTTATGTTCAAGACTTGTCCTTCCCAAGATGACATACTTAGAAAAAAGTATAGTTGCTTGATGCACATCCATGGAGGTAAGTTATAGACAATGAGCATTATCGGTCAAACAGAATACAATTTCGTTGTTAACCCAAATCAACTGAAACCATTTGAACATAAACAGAGTTTGACGCTTCAAGACTCAAAGGCAAAAGATTGATAGGTGCAATTAAAATGTTGTCAAGCCTCACCATCAACAGGATGCCTAAGCACTCCATCATTAGATTGGTGTATGGCATGCCATGTCATGTGTTCTATATTTTTGCCTGACATATATAGCCTCTGCAATCTCAGTGCTAGTGGAAAGTATTGCAATATCTTAAAAGGAATTTTTTTCTCCCTTCCTGCCAATAATTTATCTGATTTATACAGAGGATGACCACAACATGGACAATAAGATAATTCAGAAAATTCGTTATAAAACAACACACAATCATTCTTACATGCATGAGTTTTCTAATAGCTAAACCCAAGTTCCTTCAGTTATGTTTTCATTTTATAGAAGTTTTCCAATAATGATTCATCAAATGGCAACATCTCCTTCATTAGATGCATTAGACAATTAATGCATGCCTCACTGATGATAAATTCGAACATCACATTCAATATATAGGACATAGCTTACAGTTTTGTCTGCTTATTGCATCTGACCCACAAAGTTGCATCAGCATCATTTAACAACAAGAAGAAGGATCTAACGTTTGAATTTGGATCTTCAGGAATAACCAATTCATCTCAAGCCTCATTATTGAACTGAAACTATGGTCATAAAGCATCCATAACCATTTCAACATATGGATTTTCTACTCTGACTTCATTAACTACTTTGTTTTACTCACCAACAAAATGTCCTGAAGATTCATCCGTATGAAACAATTCACCATGTGCATCCCATATTGTGTACACACTGGTAAACCCTTTAAGAAACAAGTGTTCTTGAACCTTACCAACAACCAAGAACTTGCTATTCATACACTAAGAGTAAGGACATCTAATCTTATTTTCGGTCAAGTATCTTGGTTGACTGAATGCAAATGAAATAAATTCATCTATGCCATTCACAAATTCTATTCTAAGAAATCCACTTGAATCCACTCGGGAATACATCCAACACCTATCTTGTTCCGTTCTGAGAAAAATTATCATAACGGACATATGATGTCATCCGTTATCACATGTTAACACAAACATCAATTGAAAAGATTATTTTATAGTGCTAGAATGATAAAAATTTTATTGGTTATCAACATATTATTTTATTAAAATCTTTCTCAATTTAAATGAATTTAAAAACACATAATATTATTTAATTAATTTACCCTAAACCCTAAATTAATTTAAATAATTTTAAAATTTACTAAATTTACTAAATTAAGGTAATTGATTACTTACTAATACATGATTCTTTAAAATTAGTAAAATTATGTAATTAATTCCATAAATACTTAATTAATTTAAATAAATAAGTTATTATAAAATATTACTAATTTAATTAATTACTTAATTCTTAATTATAACACATTACATTACGTAATTAACTAACTTATTTAATTAACTCATTCAAACCTTAATTAATTAAAATATTTTTAAATTAAATAATATTACTAATTTAATTAATTACCTAATAACTAAAACATTTTCTCATTTGATAAGTTAAATTCTTTAATTAATATAACACAACCTTAATTAATTTAAATAATTTTAAATTTTACTAAATTTGCTAATTTTATTAATTGCTTAATTGCATAATTATAACACATTACATTACTTAATTACTTAACTCATTAATTCATACCTTAATTAACTTAAATATTTTTTAAATTAAAAAATATCACTAATTTAATTAATTGCTTAATAACTAAAACATTATTTCTTTTATTTAGTCAAATTCTCTAATTAATTTGCATTTGGGTATTGCCATTTCCATTATATACAGATTATCAACAACTCATTACTCAACACCCTAAAACCAAATCATCAACTTATACCCTAAACAAGAACACATAATCTTCACCAATAGATTAATTACTAAACTAAACTAAACTAAACTAAACTCATTGCATTACTCAACTCAACTCAACTCAACAACAACAGATTACTAAAGCAATCTTCACCATTAGACTACTAAATAGATTCTTATTAATTACTAAATTTTCAACAACATACACAATACCTTAAACAATAAACCCTAAACCCAAATTAATACCCTAAAAAACCAACTGCTAAATGGTAGAAAGCTTACTGCATGGTTTAAAACTTCAATGGGCGAAGAAATCAAACGGTCGGACCTCAAATCAAAGGGGCTAGTGAACTCAAACGGGCTTTTCCAAGGGAGAAATCAACTAATGGATAGGCCAACCCTTTTATCAGTGTCATTCTAATGAGTGGGAGAAAAGTTGGGAGAAAAGAGTGAGAGTGAGAAGAGAGGAATGGACTTTTCAGGCGAGAAATCAATTGGCGAATGGGTTGACCCCTTTGTCTGCGTTGGCCCAATGAAGAGTTGTCTGCTAAAGGTGGCATTGGGTGGGGTTGTAAGCGGGAGAGAGGCAAAGGGTCAAAAAGTTGGGGGAAAACAAGGAAAAGAAAGAAGGAAGAAATGAGGGAAAAACCCACTTGGGGATTTTAATTTAGCTTACCAAAGGAAATGTCGACGAAAAATATCGTCAGTAAATCTTTTTTTTGAATATCGATCAAATTTTTGTCAGTAATTCTATCGATAAGTTATTAAACTTTAAACTAGTGTCACCCCTTTAGTTATCAATGAAATTTTCATGGACAATTCAGTCGCTAAGGTTCAAAGACATTATCAATGAAAATTTCATCCATAAATCATCCGTCAGCAATCTGATACCTATGCTAACTGAATGATCTGTCAACAAATTTGGTTGGTAAATATTATCGATAAAGAAGTTACCAACGAAATATCTTGGTCAGCAATCTTAACACCCCTTTCAATCATTTTGCACCAACGTATTGTCAACGAAATACTGATGAAAAATCTTTTGTCAGTAAATTTCATCGATATTCCATCGGTAATACTATAAGGACAATTTCGTCGGTAATCCGTCGATAATTACCGACGTAATTTACTGACATAAAATTTTTTGTCAGTAAAGCTCTATTTTTTTCAATGACATTTTATGCAATGGTATTGATAGATATTAATTTTGATAATTTTGATTTATCAAGATAAAATGGTAAAGCATTATCTTAGATAGTCAAAACCAAAAAAAAAAGATAGTCAAAACCAAATAAGATGGCCATCATGGATGTCATCTCATAAGTCCTACATCTCCCACTCACACATGATGAGGAGGTTATCCTACCACGCTTGCCATCTTATTCCCATGCTCGTATTGGTCAATGGGCTATGGAGTACACTTAAATTTTTGGAGATCTATACTAAGAACTCATCAGAGCCAACATAGGGACATCAACCCTTTATAAAAATATAGTGTCTCGTGTGCTCCAAATTTATTTGCTCGAGTCTACAGTTTTCCCTTATTTTATCCCATCTTAAATCCTTCACATGGAGAACACCAACTTTGCAAAATCTGAAAAGCATTAGACGCCAATTCTAATAATACGAAGGAGCCAAAGTATCAACAAGTAGAAAATTTATTTTTCTACTGGTAAAAGGTGATTGGACCTGCGATGCTACCTCCTTCCACCTATAAGTATATTTTTTGAAACTATTAAAATGACTATTTTTCATGTTTTAAAGGGTCACTCGATTAGGAACTATTTCCAGCATATGCATGTACTACCCAAAAATGCTTGAGCCAATCTCTCCATGTGCAGATATGGTTTTTGTCCAACTTAAAGTACCACTTAGTAATCGCTCCCATCAAATTATGTTGAAAAAAATGAATAAGTAATTTCTCATCATAAGCAAATGCAATCATTTTATTGTAATAAATGATCAAGTGTGTCTTGAGACATTTAGTTCCATCATATTTCTCAAAATCCAAAACCTTAAATTGGGGTGGAATGGTCATATTCAGAACCCAGCAAAGTTCTTTCGCATTCAAAGATTCATGATTATCCATTCCTTCTAAAGCTCAAATCCTTTTTTCCATAAGTTCACACTTATGTTGAATGCTTGAATTTTCTTTTAAGTCTTGCAATCAATTTTCTACCTTTGCTAATTCTTTTGGTCAAGTAAAGTTTGAGATAATGATTGGGCTTGGATGACACCCTCCATAAGATTGCATCAACTGAGCTTGACATTGTTGTAGCCTCATAAATTGATGTAACGAGATAAGTGAAGGGAATTGGGTATCATTGTTTCATTGGAGCGGATTGTTGTCTTGTGTGAACAGAGTCTATCCATAACTCTTTTTTCCTTATTCATTGTCACCATTATGTCCCTCAATTTAGATATGTGCTCCTTGATTTCTATTTGAGCTCGTTCCACTTTATTCATATGAGCTGCGTGTCCTTCTTCGTAGACCTAAAAAGAAAATGAAAAAGATTAGTTCGAAGGATAACCTGAGCACTATCAATCATGATTCGTTCTTGCAAAGGTTTAGGAAGAATTCTTTACCTCTAGAGAGCAATAATTGTTGATAACAATACTAACGTCTCCATCATTGAAATTGATAGAATTTTTGTCATACACAGATGAATGAAATGTCATGGAATGAAAGAATGCATGAATAGGTGAATCCAAGGACAAATTTTGAAGAATAATAATTAATTGAATGGATTTATAAAAGAAATTTACCACAATAGAGACAAGGATGGAAAGAATTTCCGAGCAAGATTCAATCATTCAATTTTGCAAGCTCAATTTGACCCATGGCAACAATTTGTAACATTCCAAGTGTAATCGCAAACAACAATTTCAGATTATGTTACATTCCCAAATTTGCAAATTTCAACTTTGTTTTTACTCCTTTTTATGTTACATATTTTCCAACGTAGCAGGATTTTATGTTAGGAGGATTTTAAAGAGGGGTTTG
This sequence comes from Theobroma cacao, assembly GCF_000208745.1. Classification (NCBI taxonomy): domain Eukaryota; kingdom Viridiplantae; phylum Streptophyta; class Magnoliopsida; order Malvales; family Malvaceae; genus Theobroma; species Theobroma cacao. Next base: position 17,969,954 of record NC_030854.1, on the reverse strand, counting down.
GTGCACAGGCCCAAGCCACCCTTTCAAGTCCTCATCGGTGGTCAGTGTAGCCCAGCCCATGATCAATTGCAAATTACGGGGGTGTAATTGTCAAGAAAAGAAGAAAGGAAGTCAATTCAGCTTACAAGCTGCTCGAGATTAAAAGTGTTAATGGACCGAATTGGATATAGTTAGTCAATTTTCATTTTAAAATATTAAAATCTTTAAAATGATTTTCAATCATTTGTATCAACTTTTCAAACATTACAGTAAAAAGGGCTTCGATGAATAAATTTGGTAAATTGTTGTTTGAATAAATTTGTTAAACACTAATATAACTTTTTTTTTTGCCATCATGGATAAAGAAGAATTTTTGACGAAATATGTTTTATTGTATTGCCTTTAATATATTCTTCCTTTAACTATACTATGCAAGCAATATTATCCTTCTAAAATGTTGTTGAAATTTTTTTTTGGTTGACAAGCCACACATTTCTCAACTATGTTTAGTTACAGATCTTAATTAAACACATTCATAACTTCCCTCATGAATTGTCAAAATTTTTACAAGGTTAGAGGAAGTAACAAATATAATTTGTTTTACAAAACACTATGAAATAGTCATACCTCTATATGTAAATAAGTAACCTGTCTAGGATAAAGCTTTGTGAGGATCATTTAAATATTCTGCATCTGCATAATCAATTAAATTTAATTTTGATACATTTGAGTAATATAAAACCATGTCCATTATTGCTCAAAGATATCCAAGTATATGTTTAATTTCATTCCAATGTTTTTGAGTTGGAGAAAAATTATATCTTGCTAATATTTATAGTAAATGGTATATCAGGTTGTGTATATTAGCAAGATATATTAGTGCTCTAATGCAACTAAGATATGGTACTTTAGTACCAAGAAATTCTTCATCATCTTCACGAGGTCAAAAAGGTATGTTCTACTTCTAATGACTTTACAACCACTTGTGAACTCAATGGATATGTTTTGTCAATAGAAAATCGTTTTAGCACTTTTGCTATATAATTTGATTGATGGACAAAAATTCTATTTGTCAAGTGTTCAATCAAAAATACCTAACAAAACTTGTTTTTCTAAGGTCTTTCATCTCAAATTATTTCTTTAAATAATCAACGACTTTTGATAACTTTTCTAGAGCTCCAATAATATTTAAGTTATCAACATAAATAGCAATTATCACAAATTCAAATCCAAATCTTTTTATAAAAACACATGAGCATATAAGATCATTTTTATAGCCTTCCTTCAACAAATATTCACTAAGACAATTATACCACATATGCCTAGATTACTTTAATCCATATAAAGATTTATTTAATTTAATCAAATAAATTTTTCAGGAATTCAAATTATGTGCTTTAGGCAACTTAAATCCTTAAGAGATTTTCATATATATATATATATATATATATATATATATATATATATATATATAT
>NC_030854.1:17957985-17968476 GCF_000208745.1 Theobroma cacao | reverse complement strand
ATATATATATATATATATATATATATATATATATATATATATATATATCGATATCAAATGAATGATATAAATAGGTTGTAGCTACGTTCATTAAGTGCATTTCAATCTTCTCATTTATTGCTAGACTAGTTAATATAGTAATTGCATCCACCACAGAGAATATATCTCTTCATACTCAATACCAAATTATATTTGTTATAATTTCATTAAGAGAAAAATCTTGTGCGACAAAGTCGTGCTTTATATTTCATAATCCCATTTTTCTCATTTCGTATTCGCACAAATACTCATTTATATCCCATTGGTTTTACACTATTTGGTGTACGGACTATAAGTCCAAAAACTTAATGTTTTGCGAGTGAATTGCACCTCGATTGCGTCTTTCCACATTGACCAATCATTTTTATGTCTACATTTTTCAACAGATGTAAGTTCATTATCTTCATTTTCTTTTATAATATTGAGCGCTATATTATATACAAAAATATCATCGACGTTTATTTTATTATGGTTCTAAATTTTCTCGTCGTTACATAATTTATTGAGATCTCTTCATTTTCACTAATTTCAAGTACCTAAATTTCTTTTAAAATTTTATCAATTATGTTAGGGGGTCTTTTCCAGAGTTTCTATTTCCTCATTCTAACCATCTTGAATATTTTCTCCTTCTTTTTTTTGAGGATTTTATCTTTTGAACGATTGGTTTCTCATGCTTCTGGCATGCCTTGTCTTACAAGGACATCAATTCTAATAAGAGCATTTGCAACTGGTATATAAGATTTAGTTATTCTTTTTAGGTCAGTAAATACGTCTGGTAACTAATTTGCTATTTTTGCAAATAAATTATATTTTGAACTTCAAGTTACATATTAATTTGTGTAAGGATCAAAACTAGATAATGATAATGCATTCCAAGATAATTCCTTTTCCAACTGCTTATTTTTCTCTCCCTAATGTTGGAAAAATTATTTCATCAAAATAACAATCCGCAAACTTTGTCATGAATAAATCTTCTATTAATAGTTTTAAATATTTAATTATAGATGTAGATCCATATCTAACATATATTCCCACCCTTCTTTGAGGACCTATCTTTGTGTGTTGTGTTGGAGCAATTGAAACATATATCACACATCTAAAACTCTTTAGATGGGAAATATTTGGTTTCTAATGATAAACCAATTGTATAAGGGAGAATTTGTAATAACTTGTAGGCATGATGAATACAAGTGCTGCTACATCCAAAATGGCATTCCTTCCAAACAGAAATTGAGAGTTTAGATTTCATAAGCAATGGCTTTGCAATCAGTTGGAAGTATTTAATAAAAGATTTGTGTATGAACATGAGCAATAAGTTATTCAACAGTTATTTTAACTAATATGCCATATTCATTAAACACTTGAGATGTAAATTCACCAACATTTTAAATATGAATAATCTTAATAGCATAATTAGGAAAATGTGCTTGCAAACGAATAATTGCAAATGTTGAATTGTAAGTTGATAATGAGCACACATGTGGCCATCTAGTCAATGCATCGATTAAAATTGTAAATATCTAAATGGTCCACATGGTAGATGTATAAATCCATATATATCACCTTGAATATGTGTAAAAAATGTAAAGGATTTAGTCCCAACTTTAGCTACTAATGGCTTTATAATTAATGTGAAACCTCGACCTCCATAGACACATAACTAGAAGTAGACGCGATAACACGGATTAGGGATAATTTCGTCATTTCCCTTAGTGAGCTCCTAGAAGTGGGTTTTCTAATATTATTAAGGCCTAATTAGGCCTAAGGAATAAATGAATGATGCATGTAATAATGAAATAAATGAAGAAAAATTGAAATAATGATGATTTCCATGGTAAGGGCAAAATGGTCATTTTGGGTCTCGAGTCTAAAATTTTAAGTTTTCATGAACCCGAGTACCTCTAATCTATTATGGACCTTTTCTTAGTGTCAAAAAAGTAAAAAGTTTGAACCAAGTGGAAAAAAAAGGCAAAGTCAACTATTGAATGGCATTTTTGTAAATAAAAAGGAACTTTAGTCAACTATAGGATAAATATCAAAACTTCCAACAGCTTCTTCAAACTTCCAGCAGCTTCTTCTTCTTCTTCCCATCTCTTCTCTCCATTTCACGTTCTTTATCTTGCATGGAAGCCTCCTTAAAAACCTCCATGACTTTCTCAAGTTAAACCCTAATTTTCATGCTTTTGTGCACCTTTTCACAAAAGTCCTTTGTGCTCTTTTACTCTTTCACCTTAAAACCCTCAAAAGTCTTACCTTAATACCTTCTCTCACTAGTTAGGTGTTTTAGAGAGAGAAGGAGAGACTTTCTATAATTGCTTAAGAAATTTTGAGAAGGAATTCAATTACAAATCTACCAAGGTGAGTAATGAAATTGAGTTGATTTTTGAGTTGTTGAGAATGGCTAGTGGCTAGATTTATAAGTGTTTCATAGTTAAGGTTGTTCATTCATCTTTAGTGTGACTAGAATAGTGAAAATAAATAGCCACTTAATGGTAATTGGAAGCTAGTTAGAAATAACTAATAGAACATGATTTAGGAGATAGCCTTTAGAATTTATAGTTATGTGAATTGAGTTGACTATGATGCTATTGTGTGTGATAGGTTCCAACGAGGCCTCACACCTCCACACGAAGCATTAGTCAAAGTTAGAGTTGATCCACAAGCATTAATGAAGACATGTGAGTGAACTTGCATTAAAAATGTTTTGGAATAAATGATTATGTGCTTGATTGAGCCACTTGAAATATTTTATTGGTTTTTCTTTAAAATTGCATGGGAACAAGCCCTTGATGAAACGTTGTATGTTGTGAATGTGTAATATGATGAATCCTTGTGCTCCTATATTATGTGGATATATACATAGATATATGTTGTGTATGGATAGTTAATATTGTGTGATAATTATAACTGCGCATGTGCGGTGTGGGAGTGCACATGCAGGTGATGATGGGGTGCGGGAGTGTGAATGATGATATTACCTGTGTGCGATGTAGGGGAGCACACAATGGCATTAACTGTGCGCGATGTGGGGGTGCACACGATGACTTCCGCTATGTGCGGTTTGGGAGTGCACATGAGCTGGGTGAGGAAGTGGTGGTATATGTGTTTATATATGTATATATATATATATATATATATATATATATATATATATATATATATATATATATATATATATATATTTGCTATATAGAGAGGTTTCGAATTAATATGTATTTGCATTGAATATTGAATGTTGAAATTGTTAAATGCTTCCAAATTGAATTGTATTGTAGCAAAACTGGATTTTTATTGTGACAAAAATTCTTCTAACTTAATTGCCCTGTTTCTCGCTGCAGCGAAATTCATTCTCGCTGCAACGAGAAACTCTCAAGCGCTGAGGAATTTCATGGCTCGGGTTTTTGCTGCAGTGAAAATGTATTCTCACTGCAGCGAGAAACTCTAGGGGGTGGTTGGGTAAAAATGCTGCCCAGATTTTCGCTACAGCGAAAATGCATTCTCGCTGTAGCGAAAAACTCTCGGGTTGTTGGTTCACAATTTTGCCCTAAAGTTCACTACAGCAAAAATTCATTCACTACAGTGAGAATGCCTTTCTGCTGTAGCGAGATTCGTTCTACTATGCTTGCCTTGCTTGAACTCTACTGTACTTTCACTCTTTAACTTTTTTATTGATCATGGATTTTTTTTCAATACTAAGGCACTAAATGATCAAGAGTTGAATGAAGGGTTTTAACAAGAAATTGAGCTAAATTGCATTGTTTTCAACATAAGTGCATCATGTTTTCTAAATCTTCTCGTATTAATGCTTGTTTCCTTCTTATGTTCACTTACTGAGTTTATACTCACTCTTTTAAACTTTATGTTTTCAGACTCAGAGGTAGTTGGGACCTAAATTGAGGCGTTCACTTGCATTCACCCTTTAGTAGTTATTTTGGCATTCAGTAGCCGTACCTCTCACCCAAGGTCACTTCGCTGGTCGTCAAAAGTCTTTTGTATGTATATATATATACTCGATGTGAATTGTTAAGATTTAGGTTACAAACAATAGATGTATATTTGGATTGATAACGCCTTTATGAGATGGCAATGAATGAATGACAATATTTTGGGTTAATACAAATATAAATATTTAGTTGTCATGTACGTTACTAAAATACACATAGTTGAGAATCAAGATTTATGGTTTAGGAATGGTGACGTAAGGAAATGATGAACAAGATTTCATAAAGAAGCTTGCTGTCACGACCCAAATTTCAGGCCATGACCGGCAAATGGACCCAATGGGCATTGTTGGCTCCATTAGTTTTTGATGATAATAAAACATTCCCATTCATTTGTGTCTAATATTTTTACTTGAGTGTGCAGGACAAAAATTGTATGCAAATAAATAATCAATCATTCAAATGCACGTATCAAAGAGCATAGGAATAAGAAAGTCACAATTGATTAACAAAACAGAAACCCATTAGTCGATTAATGAAGAGTTAGTCAACTAAGATTTAAATCAAAAGTTTACGGGCTGAAGAGTGTTGAGAAATAGAACCAACTTAGTCAACCAAGGAATGAGTTAGTTGATTAAGTGCACACTGCCAGAACTACCAAAAACTGGGAACAGAAGATAGAGACGACTTAGTCTACTAAGATATCGGTTAGTCGACTAAGAGCATCCTGCCAGAAATTTTGAATTGTGCACTATAAGATAGATTAATGGACAGAATTGCTAACAAATTGTTCCTAACGATCAAAAACTGTCTAACTCACATCAGAGCTGATTTTTCAAGTATAAAATAGGGTTCCAACGGCTAGAAAGAAAAAAAAGGCTTCCAAGAACAAAAAGAGCTCAAAATAGCAAAAATTCTCTACAATACTCTCTGCAGTTCACTCCAATCTTTGTATTTGAGATAGGCACTTCACTTGGTACCATTCAGATCAAGCTAGTGATCATAGGTACATTCTTATTTCTTTTCTCCTTGTATACTTAAAATGTGCGAGACACTCTAAAGGAATTTATTCAAGCTTGGATTGCTTGATTGAGTGTATAGGTTCTAACTTAACCTTGAAGAGTTAGGTGTTGGGTTTTGGTTGATCCCATGAAAAACCATTATTGTAGGTTGTGGTTGAGCCTTTGAAAAACCACTTTGGGTTTTGGTTGAGCCCATGAAAAACCATTATGAAAGGTTGTGGTTGAGCCTTTGAAAAACTACTTTGGGTTTAAAAACCATTATGAAAGGTTTTAGCTAAGCCTGGTAAAAGCCATTGTAAAAGCTTGGTGAAAGCTTGTGAATTTCACCGGTTCATAGTGGATTAGTTTGGAAAATCCTTGGTTGGATAATTAAGGTAGTGGATGTAAGTCTTGGACCGAACCACTCTAAATTCCTGTGCATTATTTACTCTGTTTTTATTTTCATTGCTTTTCAAATTAGTTCTTCATCTTGCCAAGATCTTAAAAGTGCTATTCACCCCCCCTCTAGCACATTTATTTGGGACCAACAAGCATAGTATAATACCTTGTACTTTGATATGGTGACTAATAAAAACTTACTGGATGCCAATTGAGGTTAATTATGATGTTTAGAAATGATGAAAGATGAAAGGAATAGTTTGGGATAAAATATTCTACACATGAGAAAATAATAATAAAATAATGATATTTTTATCGGAGAAGAATTTGTGAGATAAAAAGTGATTCGAAAGTCAATTGAGGCCTAATCAGGTATTTTGGGTACCAAAGGGACAAGAGGAGACAAGAGAAAATTTTTAGAATAAAATAATATTTTATTAATAAAATAAATATTAAAATATTAATATTTTATTCAGTGTCAAAAATTTCCATGAAAAAGGAGTATAAGGTCAATCTAAGTGGGGGAGAAGAAGAATGAGAGAATTTTGGAGAAAAATGACGTTAATGGGACCGCGTGTCTTTATTAAGTAAAGAGAGCGCGGGCAAATAAATATTTTAAATATTATAAGGACACCGTGTTAGAGTACAAACTTCATACTTTGTTTGTACATATATAGAAGAAGATAATAGAAGGAAGTTTGAGTTAAATGAGTGTTGGGAGGACTAAATTAAAATGGAAAGAAACAAAAAGGACAAAATGGTAATTTTACACAAAGCTTGGTCAAAGCTTCCAAAGGAAGCTTTGACTCTCATCCTTATCAGCCCAAAATAGTCCTCATAGTCCAGCAAGATGTTTCTTCTTCATTCTTGAAGCTTCCAACGCCATTCTCTCATTTTCCCATGGAAGCTTAATTTTCTTTCATTTTCTTTCCTTGTTTTCCTTCCATTTCCTTTCTCTTCTTGCTTCTTTCCTCTCCCAACTCCTTGTGCATCAAAGTTACAACTTCTAACCCTAATGTTCAGCACACCTAAACCCTATGAGGAGAAGAAAGAAAAAGAGAGAAAGGAAGAAAAAGCTTTGTTTTGGTGATTCAACCAAGGAACGGTAAGAATTCTTGTTTTTGGCTTGAGTAGTTTTTGAAAATGACTTAGTGACTTAGAGAAATGTCTTGTGGCAGCACAGATTGGCTTGATTGGGGAAAAATTGGTAACATGTAAGCCAATAAACCCATGGGTACATGAAGGACTCAAAGTGGGAAAAAGGAAAACGGTAAGCATAAAACTATGTTTTAAAACCTATGGTTAGTTGAATATTGTGAGGAATTATGGTTGTTCAAAGGATTTATTTGCCTAAGCTAGTTGAAAATTATTAAGATTGTATGGCATGTTGTTTGAAAGAAATGAAAAAGGAATATTGTGAATGGAGGATTGAGAAACAAAGTATTGAAAGTTAGATAGATAACAATGCATGTAAACTAGGAAATAATCGAGTGAAAGTGAGAATGATTGTTACTACCATATATGTAGATTATGTGTGGAAATATAAGATAGATTTGGGTGAAAATTATTTAGAAAGGTTGAAATAGACACGTGACATCATAATTAAGTTGCCGGTGATATAATCTAAGGAATTTCATAAGCAATGATATAAGTAATTTTGGTAAAAATGTATTAAGATGTGAGTTAATTGAAGATGGTTTCATGATAGGATGAAAAACATAAATTTGAGTAAGGATTAATTGATTGAAGTGCTGCCCGTATACATATGTAATTAAATATATTAAGTTCATATTATTGTTAAGAAGTGCAAAGATAAGGTTAGAGTACTGTGGTGGCGTGCTGAAGTAAATAACGAGCGACTGGCCAGTGAAAATAGTTAGAGACACCTCCGATCAAATAGATATGTAATATCTCACTACAATAAGGTGAGTGAACTGCATTTCAAAATCATTTTGGGAATGTGACTGTTTTGTACAAAGCATTTGAATGATTTTATACAACTTTATCTTAAAACAAGTGCCTTGGGAACAAGCTTTTACTAAATGGTTTTATGTTGTGATATGTGGTTGTTATTGATTCATACACTATTTCATTATGATGATATATATATATATATATATATGTTGTGCATGATAGTTGATATTATGTATGATGACTATAATCGTGTGTGTGCATGATGTGGGGGGATGCACATGCCGGTGATGATGGTAATGTGGGAGATGGATGATGATAGTGCCTGTGTGCACGATGTGGGGGGATGTACACGATGGCACTGATTGTGCACGATGTGGGGGGATGCACATGATGGTGCCGGCTATGTGCACGATATGGGGGGATGTACATGAGCCGGGTGTGATTATGCTGATATTGGTGTTATCATGCATTTATATATATACATCTATGTTTATGAAATCAAAGTTCATGAGTATGGTATTTGGTTTTGCATATGTGAATCTTGCATGTTGAACTTTGAAAGTTGCTAAGTATTGTCAAATTGGTGTTCATTGGAACAAGGAATTTGGCTGTAGCGAAATGGATTCTTGCTGCCGCCAGAAACTCTCAATGGTGGTGCAGTGCTGTCACTTTGACAGTGATTTTGACAACTTTTCGATCAAAACTGGGCAAAGTGGTAAACACTAAAGTCGTAGCCCTGCCTCTTAGCTTTCTAATGATCTAACAATCATGTCAATTGGACCCATGTAGTGGAATATATGCTTGAAAACCTGAACCCTATGCAAACCGAGAATGCCTTTTACTGCGGCAAGAATGAAACTTTCTATTTCGCTTAGCGTTTGGCTGGTTTTTGCCATATTTTCCACTTCTCCAATTTCATGTTGAATATGAATTCTCTATCGTCACATGATTTAGAGACCAAGGGTTCAATTGAGGGTTTTAATAAGGACTTAAGCTAAAGTGTATCATTTTTAAATAAGTGCATTATGATTTCAAACTTTTCCTTATTATATTGCTTGTTCCCTTCCTATGTTCACTCACAAGTTTAAACTCACGTTTTCAACTTCATGTTTTCAGATTCAGTGGTCGTTGATACGTAGATTGAGGTGTTCACGTACCCCCATCCCTTGGGTAGGTATCTTAACACTTAGTAGTCATATCTCCCCATCCAGAGTCACTCCGTTGACGGTCAAAGTCTTTTGTATATGTTTCATGTGAATTTGCAAAGATATATTGACAACTATTTATGTATGATTTAAATTATGATGCTAATGTGAGCATTCACTTGGGTTTTATGAGTTGCGTTGGAGAAATCGGCATTTGAACACTATTAAGTACAAATCTTAAAGAAATATGCTAGATAGATGGGTTAATATACAAGTGCATATCGAGAGGCTTGCTTGGGCCTAGTGTGCTATGCCTATTGGGTCTTTGCGTCGGTCATGGCTCGAGAATTGGGTTGTGACACATAGCCTACTAAGCCTAAGCAAGCCTATTTATATGACATGTTCATCATTCTATCAAAAGTTGCTAATCATATTTCATAATTCTAATTCAAAATAATGCTAACCATTGCCAACTCATAGTGGCATTACCAATCAAAATATACGTATATTGTCTAAAACATATATCTTAATAGTTTACATCAAGTTTGTCTATACACAACAAAAGGGATACTTGATTTCTAGCGGAGAGTCTAAGTGAAAGTACAGCTATTGAATGTCGAGATACCTACCAAGGAGACGAATCTATGAGGACACCTCGACCTAGTTACCGACTGCCTCCTGATATGAAAACATGAAGTTGACAACAGTGAGTATAAACCCAATGAGTGAACAAAGGAAGGGAACAAGCAAGCGATACGAAAGTTTAAAGAAATCATGATGCACTTATTTTAAAAAACAATGCAATTTAGTTTAGTTCTTATTAAAACCCCTCATTAAACCCTTAATTGGTTAATCACTTCATGATGAAAGATCCACGCACAATAAAGAATTTGAAGAGAGAAAACTTTAGTAGCATTCAAGCAAGTCGAGCGAAATGACTTGTGAGACCTCAACCCCTATAGGCTCATAACTACGCATAGACGCAATAACATGGGCTAGGGGTAGCTTCGTCATTTCCTCTAAAAAGCTCCCAGAAGAAGGTTTTATGATATTTTAAGGTCTAAATAGGCATAAGACCGAATAAATAATGTGTAATGATGAAAACACGAAGAAAACTAGAAGTTTCAATAATTTTCACCACATGGGCAAAATGGTCATTTTTCACCTCGAGTCAAAAATTTTAAGTTTCATAAACTCGAGTATGTCTAGACCATCATTGACTTGTTTTAGTATCAAAAGAGTAAAAATATTGCACCAAGGATTGAAGGAGAACAAGTTAATGTGCTAAGGGTATTTTCGTAATTTCAAGTGGAATGGATAAACTTGACCTATAAATATGTTTTTCTTCCAGCAGCTTCTTCATTCTCTAGTAGCTTCTTTTCCTTATTCTTCTTCCATCTCAGGTTGCTTCCATCCTCCATGGAAGCTTGATATGAAACTTTCACAAATTTCTTTCTCTAGCTCTAATTTTCATAACTTTATGCCCTTTTGACTAGAACCTTTGTGCTCTTTCACTCTCTCACTTTAAAACCCTAAAAAAGTCCTTGTTCAGCACTTTCTCTCACTAATTGGAGGTTTAGAGAGAGAAAGATAGATTTTCCATAATTGTTTGGAAGCTATTGGAAGAGAATTCAACTACAAAGAAACCCTAAGGTGAGTGATGAACTAGGCTTGGTTTTAAGTTGTTGATAATGGCTAGTAATTGGGATTATGAGCTGTTTTATTGTTGAGTTGTTTATTCATTTTTAGTATGATTAGAGTAGTGCAAGGAATAGCCATTTGATATAGTTGGAAGCCAATTAGGAATGACTAGAAGAATTTGAATTAGAAACTAGCTTTTAGAGTGACATTAATGTAAATTGGATTGGTTGTGATGTTGTGTGTGTATAGGTTCCAACAAGGCCTCACTTGCCCATTTGAACCATTAGTGGAGGTTAGAATCGATTAGAGGTTCAGCAATACCGGTGAGTGAACTGCATTTCAAAATAGATTTTGGGAATGTGACTGTTTTGTACAAAGCATTTGAATGATTTTATACAACTTTTTCTTAAA
>NC_030854.1:17949337-17957917 GCF_000208745.1 Theobroma cacao | reverse complement strand
ACAAAGCATTTGAATGATTTTATACAACTTTATCTTAAAACAAGTGCCTTGGGAACAAGCTTTTGCTAAATGGTTTTATGTTGTGATATGTGGTTGTTATGGATTCATGCACTATTGCATTATGATGATATATATATATATATATATATATATATATGTTATGCATGATAGTTGATATTGTGTATGATGATTATAACCGTGTGTGTGCACGATTGGGGGGGATGCACATGCCGGTGATGATGGTGGTGTGAGAGATGGATGATCATAGTGCTCGTGTGCACGATGTGGGGGGATGTACACGATAGCATTGATTGTGCACGATGTGGGGGGATGCACACGATGGCGCAGGCTATGTGCACAATGTGGGGAGATGTACATGAGCCGGGTGTGATTATGATGATATTGATGTTTATCTATGTATTTATGCATATCTATGCTTATGACATGAAAGTTCATGAATATTATATATGATTGAAATACATGTGAAATTTGGCATGATGAATATTGAGAAATTCCCATTTTCTTGCAAAATTGATCTTTATTGCAGCAGCAAATGGATTTTTTGTGCAAATGAGGTCCCTTTTTCACTTAGGTGCCTTGCTTCTCACTGTAGCAAGAATGCTTTCTCTCTGCAGCGAGAAACATTTTGTTTTGGCAGTAGAAAACTCGCTGCAGCGAAAATAAATCTCGCTGCAGCTAGAAACTCTCGAGTTCTAATGCAGTGCCTTCACTTTGATGAAGATTTTGACCTTTATCCCATCTGAACTAGGAAAAGTGGTAAAAATTAAAGTTGTAACCCTACCTCTTATCTTTCTAATGGTTGAAAAATCAGGTCAATTGAACTTCTGTAGAGGAAGATAAGCTAGAAAAACTGAAACACATCCAAACTGGTACTGTTTCTCACTGCAGCAAGAATGAACTTCGCTACAGCGAGAAACATTCTGTCTTGCATGCTACCCTATTCAGTTTTTGACATATTTTTCACCCATTTAACTTCATGGATTGATCATGAGTTGTTGCAACACTATGAGGTTATTAATCAAAGTTTGAAATGAAGGGTTTTTTAGTAAGAAATTAAATCAATTGCATTGTTTTTGAAACAAGTGCATCATGATTTCCAAATTCTTCCTATTGATTGCTTGTTCCCTTCTTATGTTCACTCACTGAGTTTCGTACTCACGTTTTTTTAAAATTCTTATTTTTAGATTTGGAGGCAGTTGGGACCTAGATTAAGTTGCATACATATGCTCGTCTTCTTGGTAGGTACTATGGCATCTCAGTAACTGTATCTTCACCCAGAGTCACTCCGCTGACAGTCTCGAGTCTATTACTTGTGAACATGTATATGTAATGTAAACTACTAAGAGTCATGTTATAAATGAAGTATGTATATGTTGGATTGATGATGACAGTATTTTGATATAATATAAAAATGAATATTCAATTGTTATAAAATATTACTGGAACATTTACTTTTGAGAGTTACGGCACTTCATTTTAAAGATGATGGATGGGAATGATCATCGAAATTACATAAGGAGGCTTGCTTGGGCTTAGTGGGCTATGCCCATTGGGCCCATGCGTCGGTCATGGCTCTGGAATTTGGGCCGTGACATGACTGATCCTCGCTGCAGCGGAAAGGCATTCTCACTGGCTGAGTTTTTCTCTAAAACCCCTTATTTCAAACTTAATAAATTAATTCTTTGATGTTGGAAGTCCATGATCAACTATGATGTTAAAGAAGTGGAAAATAGGGCAGAAACCAAACAAGGTAGCAAGCACGACAGAAGGTTTCTCGCTGCAGCGAGAATAAATTCCCGTTACAGCGAAACCACTTGTAGACATCTCGCTGCAACGATAATGTATTCTCGCTGCAGTGAGTTACAGGACTGTAGCTAGCCTCCCAACCTGAGAGTTTCTCGCTGCAGCGAGAAACAGAACACCAAAAAGAAAGTTCTCATTATATCAAGAAAAGGCCATTCTGCTGTAATAACAAAATCAACTTGAAAATACTTAGCAATTTCCAAGGTTCAATATGCAAGATTTCACATACATTACAACTATATACCATATTCATGAACTTTCTATTGCATATATATATATATATATACACACACACACACATATAACCACCAATACCACCACCGCCTCACCCAGCTCATGTGCAACACCCACATCGTGCACATAACTTAAGTCATCGTGTGCATCCCGCACATCGTGCATAGCTAATACCCCCGTGTGCATCCCTTAAATCTCGCACAAGCAATATGATCATCCACACTCCCGCACCGATCATCACCGGCATGTGCATCCCCCACATCGCGTGCACGCGCGGTATGTTTAATACACATTATTAACTATCGATACACAACATATATATATATATATATACATATATCAGCATCCTATAGGAGCACAAGGATTCATCATGTTGCACACTCACCACATAAAATGTTTTAATAAAGGTTTATTCCCATGCATAATCTTCAAGGAAAAATCAAATAAAAATCATTCAAATGCTTCATCCAAATACCAATACATTTCCCAAAATATTTTAAATGCAAGTTCACTCACCTTAGTGGATTTGTAATTGAATTTCTTTTCAAAATTCTTCCAAGCTAATATGGGAAATCACTCCATCTTTCTCTACACGTCCAATAAGTGAGTGAATGTACTTAAGAAAGACTTTTGAAGGCTGTTGAGGTGTAAAAGTGGAAGAGCATGAAAAACCCTATGAAAGGGTGTAGAAAAACATGAGAAATAAAGCTAATTTGGGGAAGTTTTAAAGGTGTCAAAAGATACTTCTATGAAAGGTGTAAAGAAACATGGAATGGAGAGGAGGCTAGGAGGAAGAAGAAGAAGAGAAGTTGTTGGAAAACTGAAGAAAAGCTACTGGAAAACTGAAGAAAAGGTGCTAGAGATTAGATATTTATAGTTAAAGTTTATCCAATTTTTGTGCAATTTACAATAATGCCCTTAACAAGGCCACCTATCTTCCTCATTTCCTTTATGCACTCTTTTTACTCCTTTAACAATGAGACAAAGTCCATAATAGTCTAAAAGTACTCAAGTTCATGAAAACTTAAAAATTTAGGCTTAAGGTGCAAAATGACCATTTTACCCTTACCGTGGAAATTATCAGTATTTATATCTTCTTCATTTATTTTACCCTCATTTATTTATTCCTTAGGCCTACTTAGACCTTAATAATGTCTGAAAGCCTACTTCTAGGGGCTCACCATGAGAAATGATGAAATTACCTTTGGGCCCGTGTTATCGCGTCTACACCTAGTTACAAGCCTATAGAGGTCGAGGTTGTAAAATCTCGACCTTCATAAACACGTAACTCGAGGTAGAACTTATGTTTAAAGGTTTAATTTGAGCTAATGATGCTAGTTTTATGGTACTTATAATTATTTTATGTCGTTATAGGAGTAGGATTAAAAAATAATTTCAATTGGTGAAGAAAGGTGCATAGTGGGTTGTTGCTTTATTTGCATATGTTTTGGTTTTTTAAGCATATCTCCCACTACAAAAGTTAAAATAACATGATATTTAGACCATTAGAAAGCTAAGAGGTAGTGCTACAACTTTTATGTTTACCATTTTGCCCAATTTTGACGAAAAGGTGGTAAAAATCCTTGTCGAAGTGAAAGTACTAAGCTAGAAGAATAGATTTGGACAGAACATTTGAGCGCAGTGACGCTGGAAATTGAGAGTCGCGGCCCTCACCATAATTTCCAAAAATAACGAGTTTAGGGATTTTTGAAGCTAGCACTTTTGGGGGCTACTTAAGGGACCTCTTTCAGAGGATTTTGGACATTTTCCCAATGTCAAAAGAGTAAAAAGATTACACAAGAAAATGAGGAAGACAAGTGGCCTTGTTAAGGGCATTATTGTAATTGCATGAGAAATTAGATAAGCTTTAACTATAAAGATCTCATCTTTTCCAGCAGCTTCCACAATTCTCTAGCAATTTCTTCTTCTTCCTTCTCCCATCTCATGTTTTTCTCCTCTTCCATGAAAGTTTCTCTCAAGCTTCCATCACTCTCTCAAACTAACCTCAATTTTCGTGCTTTACACACCCTGTTGTAGGGTTTTTCATACTCTTTTACTCCTTCACCTTAAACAAACCCTTAAAAGTCTTTCTTCAATACTTTCTCTCACCAGCTGAACTTTGTAGAGAGAGAAAGAGAGGTTTCATGATAGCTTGAGGACTTTTGGGAAGAAATTGCATTACCATCCACCAAGGTGAGTGATGAATTAGGATTGGTTTTAAGTTATTGATGATAGCTAGTAATTAGAGTTATGAGTTGTGTTATTTACTGAAATTGTTTATCTATTTCTAGTGTTACTAAAGTAGAGAAATGGAATAGCCGATCAAATGGTAATTGGAAGGTAGATAGGAAGGGCTATTGAAGCTTGAATTGGGAAATAGCTTTTAGAGTGATATTAATGTAAATTGGATTGGCAGTGATGTTTTTGTGCGTGATAGGTTCCAACAAGGCCCCTCAGCCCCATTTGGACCATTTGGGAAGTTAGAGTCGATTAAAGGTTCAACAAGTATCGGTGAGTGAACTTGCATTAAAAAGGTTTTTGGATATACACATGTATGTTTGATTGAATCCCCTAAAGTGTTTTATTGCTTTTATCTTCAAAACTCGCACAGGAACAAGCCTTTATGAAATGTTTTTATGTTATGAAATGGATAGTGTGATGAATTCGTATGTTTCTATATAATTTTGATATATATATATATACTATGTCATAAATGGTACCATTGTGTGACAAATACAACCGTGCATGTGCGGGATGAGTGTGCGTATATATATTTTTCATACTTGATGTACTTGTTTTGCAGTGGATATCATTCCTTTCATTTATTTATTTAAAAAAAAATTAAGGCAAGCAACTAATCAAGTAAGAAACGAGTTATTTCTTTTTTATTAGATTGTTTATATTATATTTAAATCATCATTTTTTTTTATTTCATGAAGGGTAAAAAGCATATCACGTGATAGTTATTCACACATAACTAATGGAAAAGGAAAGGATGTTTTAACCACAAGATTTGCAAAACTTGTTGAGATGATTAGTTTGGGACAAGATGTCTATTTTGAAATCAAATAAATCTGAGTTGAATTATGGTATATATTAGATAGTTTGTAATATTTGAGTTTATTGGAAGTCTCACATTAGAAGTTAATTAATTATTCATATTCTTTTTCAATATTTTTCAACAAACACAATTGTTGAAACACACTGGTTAATTGTTCAGTGTTTTCAACACACATTATTGAAACACATTGGTTCAATGTTTATAAAAAAGAACATTGTCACGACCCGAAACTCTCATAGAGCCCGTGACAACCGTCGCGAAGCTTCAACAGACATTCTTCACCCCGAATGCCGATCGAAACCTCGCAAGGCTCTCACATCAGCTTTCGCACTTCCCTGGTGAGCAATAGTTATCAAATATCGTAATTCAAAGGATTACGAGTCATTTCCAAATCAGAACATAATATATTGTTTTCTGGCTCACAAGGGCATTTTTGTCATTTTTCGTCGAAAATCTCAAAACTTGCTAAAAATGTACTAGGTAAGCAGAAAATATATATTTAGTGATTTAAAAACAAATTAAATATCTAAAACGTTCATTTGAAGTGAAAATCTGATCATTTGAATATAATAAAAATATTCAATAAAATAAACTATTTTGTTGTAAAATAATTTTTATAAAGCTATCGGTAAATAATTCTTATAGCGTAAAAGTTAATTATATTCATATATACTATAAAGCAAATAACCAAACCATAAATTACTTTTATAGTGACACGTGGGCCCACATCTAACCAAAATGCATCAGAAGCTGAAAACCTACAGCTTTTGCCGATTCAAATCCAAATAAAGGTCCTTGTCAAAGTCAGCTAACTATGGAATTCCCCGAACCTGAAATGTGAGGAAATGAGGGTGGTGAGATTATAAAATCTCAGTGAGTAAACAAACACCATCTAAACTATCTAAAGGCAAGTAAATGGAGACGAATTAAAATAAGTCATCATATTGTAATTTCATTACCTTTCAACTCATTTCAACCAAATAAACAAATAGGCTTATGATTTTCTGAAAAGATTGGCTCGTGCCAAAAATCATTCTCATACTCAGTTATCAAGGATACCTTGATTGAGGGTTATCCCAACCGAGTCCGCCAAGGCTGTTAAAAGTCTTTACATTCGAAATTTTAGCCATGCCTTGGCGTTGGCTAAGTTTCACTCTCACGCGGTGGTCCACGTGAAGTGCACTCAAATCTTTACCTCAGGAAATACTTCATCCAACATCTCCCCTCGGAGGTAAATATATAATTGGGTTACCGTACTCCTCTCATAAGCAGTCCACGGAAACCCCCACCACTGTAGTGACTATGGATTATTTTATCTATCGCCTGATTTATATAATCTTTTTCTGCATGACATGGCAATTTATCGCAATCTAACCTCCCAAGGCTGAATACATAGTACAAATAATTCTAACACAAAAAATTAGTTTAGCCATTCATGCTGATATATTGTCATAAGCCATTCAATTTAAAACCATAAATTTACAACACAAGCAGGCAGTCTCCAATTACTCTATTTTCGAAACTAGTATTCAATTTTCTAGAAAATTTATAAAATCATTTTATAAAATCACAATTTCTCCTAAAACATAGCAAATTACCATTTAAACCCATTTTTCATAAAATTACACAATTGTATAAAACTACTCTAGATAATTAAGACGATAATAAGTTTACTCACAATTCTAGGAGTCGATGTACTCCTAATCCCAGTCTCCAAGCACAATCTCTGTACTTTTACCAGTGTAATTTACTCACCATCTATCCACAATGTATAATACATAATTCACCACATCAATGCTTGACCATTATAAAATCAATTCAGGCTCGGTGTATATGCATGATATGATATGCAACTTATCCGACTACCTCTTAAATGCGGTGCTAACCTAATTCGGCCTATTACCCGATTAAATGATAATTGTGTCCGATTTGGCTCCAAATTGATCCATTTCATTTCTAATATTTCAATTCACTAAATACAATTTCAATAATCTAAAATTCAACCTAACAACCCTCACAATTCTTCTTGAAAATTTCAGCCATTGTGGTGCATTATCACTAAAAATTTTCCCATTCCATTTTCTCATCATAAATCATCATTTCATCAATTTTTCAACCAATTCACTTGATCACAAAATCAATTCATTACTTCTGCACTTCACATAGGGTTCGGCCATTGAAGATTCATGGGAAAAATGGATTCCTTTCTTGTTGTTTTGTTTCTAAACATGCTTAACTAACTAAAAACACCAACATAACTTAAAATCAAATCAATCTAACATCATTCTCTCTCCATACCCATTCCAACCAGCCATGAATTCATCATGAAAACATGTAATTTAACCATGAAAAATGAGGAGAAATGCATGGGAAAGGTAGATCACAAGTCAAAATAAAAAAATTTTACCTTTTGTCACTTGTTTCCTTGAATTTTCACCAATTTTCTCTTGAATTTCTCCACCTAGGGTTTTTTGTTTTTCTTTTCTCCCTTTGTTCTTCTTTGCTCTTGGTTTGGCCGGCCATATGAAAGAAATGGACTTATTTTTATGCCTTTTTTATAAAGAAACAATAAAATAATAAAAGCATGACACATGACATTTCCTTATTGGTTCAAATTTTAAATATTTGACTTTTAATTCTTTAATTCTCCATCACAAATTTCTCATGATTATCCATTTCTATGATGAATAAAATTCCTTGATCTTCACAAGTGTCGGGGGTGCAAATTTACTGATTTGTCCTCGGGGTGGCAAAATCACCATTTCGCCCCTATACTCCAAATTATACCGAAATTAAAATTTCACTTCTAAACCTCAAATCATACTCCAATAAGTCAAATGGGGCCAAAAAAATCTTTTCTAAAATTCTCATTTTATCCCCAAGTGGCAAATGACCATTTTGCCCTTAAATAGTAAAAATTTTGATTTGACTCCAAATTGATTCTCGAACTCCGAATTACCATTTTGAGTGATCCCTAGACTGTGAAACTCTTAATTTCACCTCAAAATTCCTATTTGAACTAGTTCGAGGCTTAATTGACTTAATGATACCATTAGGGGCAATATCGTCTTTTAACGATTTCTCAAACTTTCTAAATATACAACCATTCTATTGAGTATGTAAATGATGTCGTAATTATTTTATAGAACAGGGTTTGTGTCACGACCCGAAACTCCCATCGAGCCCGTGACAACCACCGCGACGTCTCGATCAACATTCATTATCCGGAATGTCAACCGAAACCCCGCAAGGCTTTAATATTAGCTTCTCATTTCCCCTGTGGGTAACTGTTTTCAAATACCACATTCTAAAAGATTTTAAACTGTTTCCAACTTAAACAAATAAAATAATAATTTTCGTCTCACAGGGATATTTTGGTCATTTATCCCAAAAATCTCAAAATCATCTAAAAATATAGTATGTAAGTGGAAAACACATATTTCATAATCAAAAATAATTTT
>NC_030854.1:17877693-17946973 GCF_000208745.1 Theobroma cacao | reverse complement strand
CCCCCGTAAAAGTCAAAAATTACATTTTTGCCCCAAAAATTGAAAAATTGCCCATAGACATATTTTTCATCCCTTATACTCATACCATTCTCCAATTTGTCAAATTTGATCTAAATTCTCTCAAAATCTCAAATTTTGTCTGCGGGTGGTAAAATTACGATTTTGCCCCTACACTCTAGAAATCACTGGAATTAAACTTGTTCACTGCCAAACCCTCAAATTATACTCCAATAAGTCAAATGGGGCCAAAAAACAATTCTTTTCTAAAAATTCCCATTGTGTCCCTAGGTGGCAAATGATCATTTTGCCCCTAGATAGTAAAAATTTCAGTTTGAGTCCAAATTGATCCTCGAACTCCAAATCACCATATTAAACCATTCTGAGACTTTAATATTCTTAATTTCATTTTAAATTCTCTATTTGATCTAGTTCGAGGCTTAAGTTAACTTAATTGTACCATTTGGTACATTGTCGTCTTTTAACGAGTTTTCTTTCGGGGCTTTCCAAGTATGCAAGCATATTGTCAATCATATGAATGACATGGAAAGTATTTTATAAGGTCGGGCTTGACAGTTTGACAAACACACTTTCAAAGCAGACTTTCAGTTTTAATAAAATTTTTCAATGGGCTTGTTCCCCATAGTAGGCAATAACTCTTTAACAATAGTATTTTACAGCATGCCTAAACCTTTTTTACTTTTTTTCTTATATTAAATTTCTAACAATTTTAAAGAGTTGTACTCAATAAAGTCTAATTCAAATTTGAGGTTTTAAATCATGAATCAAGAATTCATCAAAATAGATAGGTTTGATGTAACCAATTTCAACTGTTAGAGGGATAAGATGGTATTTTTGCTTATGACTCTGAAGATTTATTATGTTTTGGATCCAAGTCTTATTGTACTTCTAAAACCAACTGATGAAATTTTGATGCATAAAAAACAAAGAGGAAAAAATGTGAAGAAGATGAATTGATATATCGTGGACATATCTTAAACACTTTGGCAGATTGTCTATGTGATCTCTACTCCAATCTAAAGACTCCAAAGGAAATATAGGCAACTTTGGAGACTACTTATAAGAACAAAAAATAAGATACTAACAAATTTCTGTCCTTAAAATATTTCAAGTTTAAGATAAGTGGTAATCTACTTATCATGGATCCAGTGCATGAACTACAATTTTTAGTTTCAAAACTGTTGTTGGTTTTGCACATGCAAGTATACATATCGAACAAATAACATAAATAGTAAGTCCAGATTATCATTCTCATAAGGATTTGTTTTAAAGTTTCACTAAGTATTAAAATTATATAACAAATTAGTTTTATTTAAGTTAATCGAAAATTGAAAAGCTAATCAAAGACAAAATTAAAAATAAATAATAAATTAACCAGCAAAAACTAAATATGTTGAGAAAAGTAGTAGATTAAAGACCTAGGATTATGGGTTGATTCAACATTTCATCTAATACTAGCTTTTCTTGTTATTTATCTTTCTTGGGTGATTTTATTAACCTAGAATCCAAAGTTATGGATAAGTCTCCGTCAAGATGCTTTTATAAATACCTAACTTAACCAGTTCACTATATGTCTATAGGAATGAATTAAATTAAGTTCATTAAACAAGTATTCTAATTTAACTATGTATGGCAATTAGCGTATGTCTACCCAAATCGCGAATCAAGTCACCTAAGTGACGTGAACATACACTATTTAAATCTTAGTCTAACCTAAAATCTATCTGTCGAGTTTCAATTAAATTCACAAATTAATTAATTATTGATTAGGCAATTAAAGGTATTAAGAACATATTTGAATAAGTAAAACGATACCCATTCATGATAAATAACAGAAAAACTAGTATTTAGACTACATGTTGAAATTCACCATAATCCTAGATAAGCAAATTAGTTTATAATATCTAAATAAAACACTGTTAGGATGAGCCCTGTAGCCAATTGGGATTGGTTAAGGCTTGATTCCAATCATGCAACAATATCATTCATGTTGATAGATTAGAGGTTTTCCTTCATCAATAAGATGATAATTATAATGAGTTATAAGTTTAATTGGATAAAGTCCATGAGATTAATATGCCTTACAAGGGAACTGTAATGAGTTACAGTTATGAGATCCCTATGTATCAAAGCATAATCTCTAAATATTTTTTATCGATGTATCATTGAGACTGGACATCAATGATACTTAGCGATTGATACATTCTATGTTTCTTACTTGGGAAGTAAGCAACCGATCTGATTTGTTAAAGTATAGAGATATTAGGAATTAGAATGTAGGTGCTTGCTTAGGAGAGCAAGTTCATTGAACATGACTCGCCATGAGAAGTGCATTTGGTATTTCACTCAAGGTTCTATGCAGTACTTCTCATATATTAGTTGCGTAAATACTGCCTAGACTTAAGACACCATGTTGTCTTATGTGTGGAGTGCTATGCTTTGATTTCATCCCTACATGTGCCAAACCAAGGATGCCAAAATAGGATGCTTTTGGGTATAGCATGAAGCATGTAAAGGCAAATGAGTGGTTAAGAAAGGAATCATCACCCCAAGTGATTTAGGGGATATATCCTAACAACTCTTGGTTGATATTAGCTTATTGAAGTCTTTGGCCAAGGCGACTTGGAGATTATGAAAAGAGTTTCATAAGTCTCCATAAAGCTAATGATCTAACTACAGGAACGAATATGGAGGTCAATAAAAGTAGACACTGCACCATGCTTTTATCATTTCTTGGATATATGATGTGAGAATGAATTACACTGATAGACTGTATACTGAAAGGTTGTTGAAGAATCCTTTAACTTTCCTAACAATTGGGTGGCCATGATGCATTGCTAAATGCCAATCTTGGTCTATGGAATTGAATTAATTGATTAATATTAAAATTTAATTCCAGTGCCAACTTGTTTAGAACCTAATGGGTCACACACAAAAGTTGTAGCATGAATTAAATTGGGAGTGTGATGATTTAAGTTAGACTTAAATCATGCTCTAGGTTTTAACTTCTAAGGATTTAATTAAAATAGTTTAATTAAGATTAAGGTTAATATTATAAATAGTTACAATATTAGAACCTTAATTGCAAACATGACAAAAGGAAATTAATTTGATTTTAATTTTCAATGACTAAATTAAAAGGATTTAATTAAGTGTTGGGCCACTATTATAATGGGTTATAATATTGGGCCTTTAGTTGCAATTATGGGAGTTGTTTAACCTAGGTATGAATATCATCTTTAACTACTCACATATGACTATAAAACCTAGTTGTCAAAAACAACAAAAAATTCTCTAGCCACCTCTTGTGGTTGACAGAAAAATCTTGTGATGAATTTCGCTAGAGTGATCTGGCTTATAGTTTGTGTGAAGAAAAAGACCAATTGTTGTCAACTCTGCTAGTACAGAGAGTAGTTAAAAGCTCCTACTTTGCTGAAGGTTCAAGTGCAATTGTGTGGATATCATTAAAGGCCAAACACTTTGGTGGCTTGGGTTCTTCCTCCCTTTGTGGTGTAAACGGGCTTGAGTCAAAATAAGAGTAGTGTCGTATCTTCTCTCAATCAAGAGGATTTACCATCGTGATTGCGACATTACTAAGGGTGTGCAAATGGTTAGTTCGATTTTGGATATCCAATAACCGAACTAACTGAACTCCTTTCTAAAAATAACTGAAATCGAACATACTATATAACTAACCGAAACTAAACTAATTTGGTTAGTTCGGTTTGATTTTCAAAAATCAAACTTAACAATTTTTTTTGTTTGTATATATTTATTTATACTGTATTTTTTTAAATAAATTAATATTACAAAAATATTAAAAATGACCCTAAAAATTATAATAAATAAAATGAACACTCATATAATTTATATGATATAAACAACAATAAATAATTTAGGTTTAGGATTTTTTTCATGTAAAATCTCCATAATACCCTTATTTGGGTTCGGTTAGTTCGGTTAGAAATTTTCTTAATTGAAATCAAACTGAAATAATTTTACTAACCGAACTAATCGAACCAAAAAAACCAAACTCATTTCGATTTGGTTCGGTTGTTCAGTTCAGTGTATATTTGCTCACCCCTGATTTGAAGCCGCTTTGAAGCATAGAACTATAACTACACCATTATTGCCAGTAGCAGCAAATAGTCACTGTTTTAGGGTGATTGGACCAAGCAATTTGCATCCAAAAATTATGCAAATTTGATATGGAATAGTTCCATATGTTGGCTAATTAGAAAAAAATTTAGGAATTTTAATTCCTAAATTTAAGGCCCCATAAAAACCAAAAATTTTGACTACACCAATGCTGCCTGCAATTGACTAATGCCACTGTTTTGGCATTAATTACTTGCCTAAATTGCATCTTTGATTGGTGCAATTTAAATTACAAATTGGCTATTTGAATAATTATGGAAAGGTTCCATAAAATATAATTTTGACATAATTAGAATTAAGGAATTTGATTTCTTAAATAAAGGATATCAAGATTTAATTTATGACACCCATAAATCATGGAGTTTGATTCCTAAAGTTATGGGAGTCAATAATATTCAAAAGTTAATTGGATAATTATGGAAATAGTTTCTTAAAGATAATAAATTTAGATATTTCGAATTAAGGAATTTGATTCCTTAAATTAAGGATATCTGAAATTATTTCTTAACACCAAAAATTAAGAAATTTTATTCCTAGAATTATGAAAGTCAAAGATAAATGAAGACAAGTCTTTCATCATGAATAAATTTCCTTAATTAAGGAAGGAAGTTTGAATAAGATACTAAAACTAAATTAAAGATTTTCTTGTCTTAGATTTGATCTAAATTACCTAATAAAGATTAGGTAATAGCAGATATGCAATCTTTAATTAAAAAATATTTTAATTCATAATGAAATTTAATTCTAATCCTAATAAGATTAGGAATGGATAAATTACTAATTTTGATTGGTAATACTTACCATATATGAAAGAAGTTTCCTTACATAAAATTACTCAAACGTTTGAAATTGACAAAATTCAAATGTTGAAAATTACTAATCTCAAATACCTCATATGACTAACAATTTGAATGAGACATGTCTTTAAATTTTATTCATATTGATGAATATATGTGGATGATTATGGACTTAGGCCCAATATGATTATGCTATGGTTAAATGTGTATTCTTGGTATTTTTGAAATAGGGCTTGCGTGACCTGCCTTATCTTTTTATCTCGGTTTGTAAAATTCTTTCCTTATCTCACTCCCCTTGAATGTAACTTGAGGTTTCTACATTCAAATGTAATTAGAATTAGGATAGATTAGGAATTGAATTTTGGAAAAATTGACAACGGAGATTCGAGGTGCCAAAGAGGACAAGGAGATTACAAGCAGATTTTGAAGATTCTTATATGTAATCCCTTAGGTTTGACCAAGCTAGTTTCCTTTGACGGCTCAAGGAAATTAGTATAGTTAAAGTCCATAATCATCCGAAGTAGTTTGCATGTGATAGATTTATTTATGTAATTTAATAAATGTTATGCAATGCAAAGTAGTATGCATGTGATATATTTATTTTATGTGATTTAATAAATGCTATGCATGCAAAGATGAGACCTTAATAAAATCAAAAATGAAATCCCTCATTATATATTGAGTCGCATGCCATGCATGACCAAGTTGCCTTCATCATATAGTAAGATAACTTGTCTGCTTTTTTAATCGGAGACTTGTTGAGCACACTCAAGGTCACACTTTTACACGAGTATATTTGAGCTATTGGTGGGTTTTACTCAATTAGTTTCATAAAATCTGGATGCTTGGAAACTTGATTATTATGGAAATTAAAAGCTAAGGCCAAGCGAAATATATATGATATGTTTAGGCAATGTGTTGTCACCTAGTTGATCTAGGAGTTGTATAAAGATACAATTGGTAAGCTCAGTTGCCTACCTAATTCACCTACCATGGTTTGTTGAGCACACTCAAGGCCATGACTAGATGGATGGGATCCTAACCTACTAAGAGAATCCTAGTATAGATGTAAAACCCAACCCTATAAATACATGTCATGACATACATGCACTGAGTAGCATGTTATTATGCTAGGAAAGCACATAAGAAAAGACGAAACCCGATATCGTACCTAACGGTACACTTGAGTTGATTTAACCTCGAACTAGTTCAAATAGGAATTGTAGGATGAAATTTAATATTTTATAGTCCAGGAATGACTAAAAATGATTGTTCGGAGTTCGAGGGTTCATTTGGGGTAAAATTAGAAATTTTGATATTCAAGGGCAAAATCGTCATTTTGCCACCTAAGATAATAATTTGATCATGGAGTGAAATTTTTGACCAAGATTAACTATTTGGAGTATAATTTAATGATAGGAAGTGAAAAAGTTTAATTCTGGTGATTTTTGGAGTGTAGGGGCAAAATCGTAATTTTGCCACCCACGGACAAAATTTGAGATTTTGAGAGAATTTAGATCAAATTTGACAAATTGGAGAATGGTATGAGTATAAGGGATGAAAAATATGTCTATGGGCAATTTTTCAATTTTTGGGGCAAAAATGTAATTTTTGACTTTTACGGGGGCAAAAGTGTAAATTTCAAAAATTACTCCACCGAGACTTTGGATGAGTCTGAGAATTTTATCTAAGCTATGAATATATGAGACAAGTGTATGGTGAAAATTTGGAAACAAATGGATGAAATTTTAAAAATGGGCCAATGGGAAAGTGACACGTGGCATTTTTTAATGAAATAATATTATTTTAATGAAAAGTCAGCCCATTTAAACCCAAATTTTGAGTGCTGGCCGGCCATAAGGAAGAACAAGAGAGGAAATAGAGAGGAAAGGAAGAAAAAAAGAAAAACCAAAGAGAAACAAGAAAATTCAAAGGGAAATTCGCGGTTTTCGACCGTTTACGCGTCTAACGGTAAGATTTTTCGATTTTAGCTTGATTTCTACCTTTCCTATGCCTTTATTTCCATTTAGCATGCTTGAGGAGAGAGATCAAAAAGTGATATCAAGGGCTGGACGAAATTCTAGGGGAGAGAAATTGAAATTTTTAGGTTTTGATTTTTAGTTAAATTGATAGTTTTAGTTAGTTAAATGTGTTTAGAAATTAAATTGGGCAAGAAATCATTAAATTTTCACAATACCCACTCTTGGCTGGATGCTCAATGCTGTACAATGATGATGAATTGATTTTATTCTAAGGGAAATGAAGAGAAAATGATGAAAAACGATTAAACGTGATAGAAAAACAAAGTAGAAAATTAACCGAGTTAATGTCCCATTTTTGGCCGAATTTTCCAAGGAAGGGAGTGAGCTGATTTTGTTGTTTTTAGAAGGTTATTGGCTGATATTTAATGGTTAGAAATGTTGGAGAGAGAATGGGATGATTTAGAGCTAAAATGGAGCGCGTTAGCAATTTATCGGGCAAAGTGCCAAAAATAGGTTAATACCGCGTTTAAGCCGTTTTAGGCTATTGCATTTCATACCATGCATTAGTATAGGATTTAAGTTAATTATATAGTGATTTAGCATCAATGTGATGAATTGTGTAAATTTTTGTAATGTGTCTAGGAGGAGAGCCTTCCGGAAAAGGCAAAGAAGTCGTACCCGACGAGTAGTGATCGGGGCGCTTAGAAAGCTTTTAGTTTGTACAAACGGTGAGTAAACTTATTATTATTGTAAATTATCTAGAGTTTATTTTAAATGCCCTTTATGTATTTTATGAAATGAGAACGAGATTAAAACGGGATTTTTGATGTTTTAGGAATAAATGTGACAAATAAAAATATATTGTATTGATTATGAAATTGAGTAATTGGAGGCTACAAATTGACTTGAAAAATATATATTTTCCTAGGAATGGCTTATGAGAAATGAGTATATGTGGCTATATTTTGTGAATGCATTGGGAAATTTATGTAAGTTGTTTTACTATGCAGGCTGGATAAATAAATAAAAGCCACGTTATACTGTCGAAATTTTATTAAAATTGGTGGGTTAGTCACTGCAGTGACGGGTTTCCGTGGACTGCCTATTAGAGGGGCACGGTAAACCCAGTTATATAGTTACTCCGGTTGTAGAGGCGAGGAGGGTAACTCCTGGGGTAGTATTAGAGCTCACTTCACGTCGAACCCCCACGTGAATGTGTAACTCGGCCAACGCCAAGGAACGGCTGGTTTTAAAAATAAAAATGTGTTTCACGTGTGAATATTTTAACACCCTTGGCGGACTCGGTTAGATGCCTCGGCCAAGGTATCCCCGAGGATTAGTTTTGGCTTGAGCCTTGTTTTAATAAAAGACATAAGCCTTAACAACTGTTTTGGTAAATTACAAATATTTTATGGTTTAAGAAATAAATTGAAAACATTATGAAATGGGTTGAAATTTGTTGTTTAAACTTGCCTCCATTTTACTCGCCTTTAGATATTTATGATAATGTCTGTTTACTCATTGGGATTGCAAAATCTCACCCAACTCCTTTCCACCCATTTCAGGTTCAGTATAGACTGTAGATAGCTGATCTCATCGAGGACTACCATTGGATCTGCATTTTCCAAACCGTAGGTTCACAGTCCTCTTTACTTTTGTTTATTCGGGGGCCCTCTTGTTATTGTAAATTAAATTAAATATTTTGGCTTACTGTATTTCAGTATGTATAAATTTATTTAGCTTTTACGCTATAAAAATTATTCACGTATAACTCTATAAATATTGTTTTATAAGAAAATAGAATATTTTCCTTAATATTTCTTTTATTTTCTTATTATATTCAAATAACCGTAATTTCGTTTTAAATGAAGATTTTAGACTTTTAAACTCATTTTGAATATGAATTATGTGTTTTGTACTTGTATATTACGTTTTAGCCAGTTTCGAAATTTTTGAGAAAAAAATGACCAAAATACCCCTGTGTGGCGAAAATTTTATTTTGATTGTTTTTGATCTAAAATAGTATATATTCTCTAAAAACTCGATATTTAACAATGATTGCTCACAGGAAAGGAAAGAAACTGATATGTAAGCCTTGCGGGGTTCCGGTTGGCATTCCGGATAATGAGTGTCAATCGGGACGTCGCGGCGATTGTCATGGGCCTGAGGGAGGTTCCGGGTCGTGACAATTCTATTGGTATCAGAGCTTTTGGTTTTAAAGATAAGAGTTTTTGGTTTTAAAGTGGTTTTAAAAAATTACAATATCAGTGTGGCCCCGGATTAAGTTAAGTTAGGTTGAATAGAATGCATGCATTTTCATATAGAGCCTAAGGTTCCCTAAGCTTGCTCGTTTTCTCTTATAGATTATTATGCCTCCTCGACGCGGACGCCCACCTCTCACTAGATCGGTTGGGAGGGGAAAAGGTCGTTCCCAACGTCGTCAGCTAGATGCAGTAGGGGAAGAATCGGCTGCGTCTACCATTCGGGCAGCACCTACTGCTGAGCAGGCCGATAGTCCTCCACATCCTCCACCTCCTCCGCCACCTACGGGTATTCCCACCATGCCTACTGAGGCAGCACAGGCATTGGCAGCTTTCTTTACCGCAATGGCTGGTGGAGCTCCGACTGGTCAAGTTCCACCTATAGTACCACCAGTTACTCCTTTAGTTCCACCACCGGTACAAGATGTATCCATTTCCAAGAAGCTAAAGGAGGCTAGACAGCTCGGTTGTGTGTCTTTCACGGGTGAGTTGGATGCCACTGTGGCAAAGGACTGGATTAATCAGGTTTCAGAGACTCTCTCTGATATGAGATTAGACGACGACATGAAGCTGATGGTGGCTACGAGATTATTAGAGAAGAGGGCTCGTACTTGGTGGAATTCGGTGAAGTCCCGTTCCGCTACTCCTCAGACATGGTCTGATTTTCTCAGGGAATTCGATGGTCAGTATTTCACTTATTTCCATCAGAAAGAAAAGAAGAGAGAATTTCTGAGTTTGAAACAGGGAAATCTAACTGTAGAGGAGTACGAGACTCGTTTTAACGAGTTAATGTTATATGTGCCGGATCTGGTGAAATCTGAGCAGGATCAGGCCAGTTATTTCGAGGAAGGGCTCCGTAATGAGATTAGAGAGCGGATGACAGTGACTGGTAGGGAGCCGCATAAGGAGGTGGTACAGATGGCTTTACGAGCTGAGAAGCTCGCGACTGAGAATAGGAGGATTCGGACTGAGTTTGCAAAAAGGAGGAATCCTGGTATGTCTTCTAGTCAGCCAGTAAAAAGAGGCAAGGACTCAGCGATTTCAGGGAGTACTACTTCTGTTTCCGTGACATCTCCTCGACCTCCATTTCCACCATCACAACAGAGACCTTCGAGGTTTAGCAGATCTGCTATGACTGGTTCTGGGAAGAGTTTCGGAGGTTCTGACAGATGCAGAAATTGTGGGAATTATCATAGTGGGCTATGTAGAGAGCCAACAAGATGTTTCCAATGTGGACAGACGGGTCATATTAGGAGTAATTGCCCACGGTTAGGACGAGCCACGGTAGTTGCATCATCTTCACCAGCTCGCACTGATATACAGAGGAGAGATTCTTCTGGGTTGCCACCGAGACAGGGAGTGGCCATACGGTCCGGTGTGGAGAGTAATACCCCGGCACATCCACCTTCGAGACCACAGACTCGTACCTCGACAAGAGTTTTCGCTGTGACGGAAGATGAGGCACAGGTCCGACCTGGAGCAGTGACAGGTACTATGTCTTTATTTGATAAAGATGCTTATGTTTTGATAGATTCTGGCTCAGATAGGTCTTATGTGAGCACCACATTTGCATCAATTGCTGATAGAAACTTGTCACCATTAGAGGAAGAAATTGTAATTCACACCCCTTTAGGAGAAAAGCTAGTTAGAAACAGTTGTTATAGAGACTGTGGGGTAAGGGTAGGCGAGGAAGAATTTAGGGGTGACTTAATTCCTCTAGAGATCCTGGATTTTGATCTAATATTGGGTATGGACTGGTTAACTGCACATCGGGCGAACGTGGATTGTTTCC
Organism: Theobroma cacao; assembly: GCF_000208745.1. Classification (NCBI taxonomy): domain Eukaryota; kingdom Viridiplantae; phylum Streptophyta; class Magnoliopsida; order Malvales; family Malvaceae; genus Theobroma; species Theobroma cacao. The sequence goes on along the minus strand of NC_030854.1, from coordinate 17,935,965 downwards.
GAAAGGAAGTTGTTCTTCGAAATTCGGAGGGAGCAGAGATTGTGTTTGTAGGGAAACGCCGAGTATTACCGTCCTGTGTAATCTCGGCCATCAAAGCTTCAAAATTAGTGCAGAAAGGGTATCCGACTTATTTGGCATACGTAATTGATACTTCAAAGGGGGAACCTAAGTTAGAGGATGTCCCGATAGTAAGTGAGTTTCCTGATGTATTTCCTGATGATTTACCGGGACTGCCTCCTGATCGAGAGCTTGAGTTCCCTATTGATTTACTTCCGGGTACCGCACCTATTTCTATCCCTCCATATAGAATGGCTCCGGCAGAGTTGAAGGAGTTGAAAGTACAATTGCAAGAGTTGGTGGACAAGGGTTTTATACGCCCTAGTATATCTCCATGGGGAGCACCGGTTTTATTTGTGAAAAAGAAAGACGGTACACTTCGGTTATGTATCGATTACCGACAGCTTAACAGAATGACCATTAAGAACAAGTATCCGTTACCGAGGATTGATGATCTTTTCGATCAATTACAGGGAGCTACAGTGTTTTCCAAGGTTGATCTAAGGTCTGGGTATCATCAGTTGAGGATTAAAGAACAGGATGTACCCAAGACAGCGTTCAGGACTCGGTACGGTCATTATGAGTTCTTGGTCATGCCTTTCGGGTTAACTAACGCACCGGCAGCTTTTATGGATCTCATGAATAGGGTGTTCCACCCTTACTTGGACAAGTTTGTTATTGTGTTCATTGATGACATACTGGTTTACTCGAGAGATAATGATGAGCACGCTGCCCACTTGCGTATAGTATTACAAACTTTGAGGGAAAGACAGTTGTATGCAAAGTTTTCGAAGTGTGAGTTTTGGTTACAGGAAGTGGTATTCTTGGGACACGTAGTATCGAGAACTGGAATATATGTTGATCCTAAGAAAGTAGAGGCAATTTTACAATGGGAGCAACCTAAGACAGTGACGGAGATTCGTAGTTTCCTCGGATTAGCCGGTTATTATCGGAGGTTTGTTCAGGGGTTTTCCTTAATAGCAGCTCCTTTGACCCGTCTAACTCGTAAGGGAGTTAAGTTTGTGTGGGATGATGTTTGTGAGAATCGATTTCAGGAGCTAAAGAACCGGTTAACCTCCGCTCCCGTTTTAACACTTCCTGTTAATGGTAAGGGATTTGTAGTATATAGTGATGCCTCAAAGTTGGGGTTGGGGTGCGTATTGATGCAGGATGAAAAAGTTGTGGCTTATGCTTCTAGACAGCTAAAGAGGCATGAAGCAAATTACCCTACCCATGATTTAGAGTTAGCAGCAGTGGTGTTTGCTTTAAAAATCTGGAGGCATTACTTGTATGGTGAGCATTGTCGGATATTTACGGATCACAAGAGTTTAAAATATTTGCTCACCCAAAAGGAGCTTAATTTGAGGCAAAGGCGATGGTTGGAGTTGATAAAAGATTATGACTTGGTGATAGACTATCATCCGGGAAAGGCGAACGTTGTAGCTGATGCCTTAAGTCGTAAGTCTTCATCGTCTTTAGCAGCACTTCAGAGTTGTTATTTTCCAGCATTAATAGAGATGAAATCTCTTGGGGTCCAGTTGAGAAATGGTGAGGATGGATCCTTATTGGCAAACTTCATTGTGCGACCTTCGTTACTTAATCAGATCAAGGACATTCAGAGGTCTGATGATGAGTTAAGAAAAGAAATTCAAAAACTGACCGATGGGGGAGTTAGTGAGTTCAGATTTGGAGAGGATAACGTCTTGATGTTTAAAGATCGAGTTTGTGTTCCTGAGGGAAACCAGTTGAGACAGGCGATCATGGAAGAAGCCCATTCATCTGCCTATGCATTACATCCCGGAAGCACCAAGATGTATAGGACTATCAGGGAGAATTATTGGTGGCCGGGTATGAAGCGAGACGTAGCAGAATTCGTAGCAAAGTGTCTCGTATGTCAGCAAGTTAAGGCGGAGCATCAGAGGCCAGCAGGTACACTTCAGTCTTTACCTGTTCCCGAGTGGAAATGGGAGCATGTAACTATGGATTTTGTTTTGGGATTGCCGCGGACACAGAGGGGAAAGGATGCGATCTGGGTGATCGTAGATCGGTTGACTAAGTCCGCTCACTTTTTAGCTGTCCATAGTACATACTCTATTGAGAAGCTGGCTCAGCTCTATATAGATGAGATTGTGAGGCTACATGGAGTTCCCGTTTCTATAGTGTCAGACCGAGATCCTCGATTCACTTCTCGATTCTGGCCGAAATTTCAAGAAGCTCTCGGAACCAAATTGAAATTTAGCACTGCTTTTCACCCACAGACGGATGGTCAGTCAGAGAGGACTATCCAGACCTTGGAGGATATGTTACGGGCTTGTGTCATTGACTTTATTGGGAGTTGGGACAGACATTTGCCATTGGTGGAGTTCGCGTATAATAACAGTTTTCAGTCTAGTATTGGGATGGCACCATACGAGGCTTTGTATGGAAGGAAGTGCCGAACTCCGCTCTGTTGGGATGAAGTAGGTGAAAGGAAGTTAGTGAGTGTGGAATTGATCGAGCTAACTAATGACAAGATCAAGGTTATACGAGAGAGGCTAAAGGTAGCCCAGGATAGGCAGAAGAGCTATGCAGATAAACGGAGAAAAGACTTGGAGTTTGAGATCGATGATAAAGTTTTTCTTAAGGTTTCTCCTTGGAAAGGTAATAATTTGAATACTTTGAAGTATTAAATCTTATTGATTATACTATCATGATAAATTATGGTGTTTTATTGGATAATGAAAGGTGTGATTCGATTTGCGAAGAGGGGAAAGCTCAACCCGAGATATATTGGACCATTCCGAATCATTGAAAGGATTGGACCAGTGGCTTATCGGTTAGAATTACCTCCGGAGTTAGATCGGATCCACAACGTTTTCCATGTCTCCATGCTTAAGAAATATGTACCAGATCCCTCTCACGTCCTCGAAGCACCTCCGATCGAGTTGCATGACGATTTGAAGTTCGAGGTACAACCTGTGAGTATCTTGGATCGAAAGGATCGAGTACTGAGAAACAAGAGTATTTCAATGGTCAAAGTGTTGTGGAAAAGTGCTCGAATGGAGGAAATGACATGGGAAGTAGAGCATCAGATGAGGAACCAATACCCGCATCTATTTGTCGAATCTGGTAAGTGAAATTTTGAGGTCAAAATTTTATTTTAAGGGGGGTAGAATTGTAAAACCCGACCCTATAAATACATGTCATGACATACATGCATTGAGTAGCATGTTATTACGCTAGAAAAGCACCTAAGAATAGACGAAACCTGATATTGTACCTAACGGTACACTTAAATTGATTTAACCTCGAACTAGTTCAAATAGGAATTGTAGGATGAAATTTAATATTTTATAGTCCAGGAATGACTAAAAATGATTGTTCGGAGTTCGAGGGTTCATTTGGGGTAAAATTAGAAATTTTGATATTCAAGGGCAAAATCGTCATTTTGCCACCTAAGATAATAATTTGATCATGGAGTGAAATTTTTGACCAAGATTAACTATTTGGAGTATAATTTAATGATAGGAAGTGAAAAAGTTTAATTCTGGTGATTTTTGGAGTGTAGGGGCAAAATCGTAATTTTGCCACCCACGGACAAAATTTGAGATTTTGAGAGAATTTAGATCAAATTTGACAAATTGGAGAATGGTATGAGTATAAGGGATGAAAAATATGTCTATGGGCAATTTTTCAATTTTTGGGGCAAAAATGTAATTTTTGACTTTTACGGGGGCAAAAGTGTAAATTTCAAAAATTACTCCACCGAGACTTTGGATGAGTCTGAGAATTTTATCTAAGCTATGAATATATGAGACAAGTGTATGGTGAAAATTTGGAAACAAATGGATGAAATTTTAAAAATGGGCCAATGGGAAAGTGACACGTGGCATTTTTTAATGAAATAATATTATTTTAATGAAAAGTCAGCCCATTTAAACCCAAATTTTGAGTGCTGGCCGGCCATAAGGAAGAACAAGAGAGGAAATAGAGAGGAAAGGAAGAAAAAAAGAAAAACCAAAGAGAAACAAGAAAATTCAAAGGGAAATTCGCGGTTTTCGACCGTTTACGCGTCTAACGGTAAGATTTTTCGATTTTAGCTTGATTTCTACCTTTCCTATGCCTTTATTTCCATTTAGCATGCTTGAGGAGAGAGATCAAAAAGTGATATCAAGGGCTGGACGAAATTCTAGGGGAGAGAAATTGAAATTTTTAGGTTTTGATTTTTAGTTAAATTGATAGTTTTAGTTAGTTAAATGTGTTTAGAAATTAAATTGGGCAAGAAATCATTAAATTTTCACAATACCCACTCTTGGCTGGATGCTCAATGCTGTACAATGATGATGAATTGATTTTATTCTAAGGGAAATGAAGAGAAAATGATGAAAAACGATTAAACGTGATAGAAAAACAAAGTAGAAAATTAACCGAGTTAATGTCCCATTTTTGGCCGAATTTTCCAAGGAAGGGAGTGAGCTGATTTTGTTGTTTTTAGAAGGTTATTGGCTGATATTTAATGGTTAGAAATGTTGGAGAGAGAATGGGATGATTTAGAGCTAAAATGGAGCGCGTTAGCAATTTATCGGGCAAAGTGCCAAAAATAGGTTAATACCGCGTTTAAGCCGTTTTAGGCTATTGCATTTCATACCATGCATTAGTATAGGATTTAAGTTAATTATATAGTGATTTAGCATCAATGTGATGAATTGTGTAAATTTTTGTAATGTGTCTAGGAGGAGAGCCTTCCGGAAAAGGCAAAGAAGTCGTACCCGACGAGTAGTGATCGGGGCGCTTAGAAAGCTTTTAGTTTGTACAAACGGTGAGTAAACTTATTATTATTGTAAATTATCTAGAGTTTATTTTAAATGCCCTTTATGTATTTTATGAAATGAGAACGAGATTAAAACGGGATTTTTGATGTTTTAGGAATAAATGTGACAAATAAAAATATATTGTATTGATTATGAAATTGAGTAATTGGAGGCTACAAATTGACTTGAAAAATATATATTTTCCTAGGAATGGCTTATGAGAAATGAGTATATGTGGCTATATTTTGTGAATGCATTGGGAAATTTATGTAAGTTGTTTTACTATGCAGGCTGGATAAATAAATAAAAGCCACGTTATACTGTCGAAATTTTATTAAAATTGGTGGGTTAGTCACTGCAGTGACGGGTTTCCGTGGACTGCCTATTAGAGGGGCACGGTAAACCCAGTTATATAGTTACTCCGGTTGTAGAGGCGAGGAGGGTAACTCCCGGGGTAGTATTAGAGCTCACTTCACGTCGAACCCCCACGTGAATGTGTAACTCGGCCAACGCCAAGGAACGGCTGGTTTTAAAAATAAAAATGTGTTTCACGTGTGAATATTTTAACACCCTTGGCGGACTCGGTTAGATGCCTCGGCCAAGGTATCCCCGAGGATTAGTTTTGGCTTGAGCCTTGTTTTAATAAAAGACATAAGCCTTAACAACTGTTTTGGTAAATTACAAATATTTTATGGTTTAAGAAATAAATTGAAAACATTATGAAATGGGTTGAAATTTGTTGTTTAAACTTGCCTCCATTTTACTCGCCTTTAGATATTTATGATAATGTCTGTTTACTCATTGGGATTGCAAAATCTCACCCAACTCCTTTCCACCCATTTCAGGTTCAGTATAGACTGTAGATAGCTGATCTCATCGAGGACTACCATTGGATCTGCATTTTCCAAACCGTAGGTTCACAGTCCTCTTTACTTTTGTTTATTCGGGGGCCCTCTTGTTATTGTAAATTAAATTAAATATTTTGGCTTACTGTATTTCAGTATGTATAAATTTATTTAGCTTTTACGCTATAAAAATTATTCACGTATAACTCTATAAATATTGTTTTATAAGAAAATAGAATATTTTCCTTAATATTTCTTTTATTTTCTTATTATATTCAAATAACCGTAATTTCGTTTTAAATGAAGATTTTAGACTTTTAAACTCATTTTGAATATGAATTATGTGTTTTGTACTTGTATATTACGTTTTAGCCAGTTTTGAAATTTTTGAGAAAAAAATGACCAAAATACCCCTGTGTGGCGAAAATTTTATTTTGATTGTTTTTGATCTAAAATAGTAAATATTCTCTAAAAACTCGATATTTAACAATGATTGCTCACAGGAAAGGAAAGAAACTGATATGTAAGTCTTGCGGGGTTCCGGTTGGCATTCCGGATAATAAGTGTCAATCGGGACGTCGCGGCGATTGTCATGGGCCTGAGGGAGGTTCCGGGTCGTGACAATAGATCTCTCGAGGTGATATGGAGGGTTATCATCTTGTAGAAAATAGTGGGAGAACTATTTAAAGTTTTAAAACCTTGTTTTAAATAGTTTATGCATGTTAGTTATCAATTGTTTATCTATTCAAACATGTTTATATACATTGCAAATGGCTAAAAATCTATCACTATGGTGCATCTTGGATGCAAATCAAACTCACTAGACCAAACCATTTTGAAAGGTACCAAGACTTGAGAAATGTTCTCAATCAAAAGGTTGTCCATCTATAGAAAGCTTTGCCATAAGCCCATGTTGAGGCAAATGGTGATAAAGCATGGGATGCTTATTAGACTCGTTGAGCCACATATGTGATGTTGGCTACTATGAATACAAAGCTTCAAAAGCAACATGTATGACTTTGCAATCAAAAGAATTGTTCTATAATCAAGGTCATACATAAAGTTATGAGATAACATAGAAATTGTTTCTATGTGAGAAGATAAAAGATAGTTCTATTAGAAGAAAGATTTAAGGTTGCTAGGTTTTATGGTAAAGCTAGAGCAATGTGTTAATCATGAACTAAGTATCGACTTCGTTCCATAATCTCTACCAAATACAATTCATAATTAGGAGTGAGCTTCCATGAGATGGAATTTACATTGCCTTAATTATGAATTAGGAAGGCAACCACGATAAAGGCACTAACTTAGAAATGTTCTCAAGCATTTTTATGGTAAAGATGGATAAATAAGGGACTAAAACTGTTTCCTTGACAAAGTTAAAGAAGAAGAAGCTTATAGAAGTTTCTATTTTGCCAAAGTTTATGATTGAGCTAGAAGTTATTATTATTGTATTAACATCATAAGTATTCAATACTAGATGTTGAATGTATTTAACTAATGACATAAAGCATAAAACAATAGTAGTAAGTCAATGCTCAATATAAATGTCAAGAAAATTGATTGCATATGGTTTCGATTATGGCATTTGATTCTTGGTCATTGAAGTAAGAATTAGAGCATGAAGATTCTTAGATCCTTTTGATTGGGAATCATAAAGGAGCTAGTAATTCTTATCTACATGACCAAATAACTTTCATACAAAAGTGAATGACTTGATATGTTCAAAAGGTCTTATACATATAAATGTATACGAACCATTGAACATAAAATGCTATGGCAAATGTTCTTAATTCATTAAGTTTACATAAGTCCAAATTGAGATTCTGTCTTGTATGCTTAAAGAAATATAATTTGAATTCTTAAATTGCTCAGAGAATTAAAAAAGAAGATCATATGTGTTATATAGTATGAAGTACTCTTATTAAGATATGATCTTAGTGAAGATTACTCTTACTTATTAACTAATCATTTAAAAGATGAATGTAAATTCATGTGGAATGGAACTTTCTTATAAATAGAACATGGAGATGTTTGTTCAAAAAAGAAAGCAAATTTATATAGTGATATGATTTGGTCCATATCTGTCCAATATATATGTAGCTAATTATATTATTCCAAACCAATACGATTCCAAGCATACATTGATATGTATGTATGTAACATCTTGGAATATTCAAAAGAGTTCGAATATTACTCTCACAAAAGATCTTAGATTTAGTGGGAGCATGATGACATTAAGAAAGGAGTTTCTTTAATATTACATGATTACATTGGAATCTAACTCTTAAGATTTTGCATAGAGATGCATAATCATATGTGTGAGAACTCCATGGATTTAGTAGGATACATTGGAGATGTATTACTCATATGAGATGAGCCTACTAAGTAAGTTTTTCATTGGAGTTATACACTTTGTTCTATTAAATGGGATCCAAAGGGTTGGATTTAATAAAATGTACAAGTGTAGTTATCTCATACATGAGGAGGTTAGAAAGAGTGAATACAATTTTTTGATGATATAATTACATGGGATGCAATGTGTATACATCGGAAGTGCCAAAATTTAAAAGGGGCGGATGGCACAATGAAAAGTGACAAATGCATATGATGCATATAGCATAGTTTAGTTGGAATGGTTCCAAAGAAAGAAAAAAGACTATGTACTTCTATATAATCAAAGTCATAGACAACCTATTGAAGGCTCAAATAGGAGGATATTTAGATCATTAGTTCACGGAACTAATATAAGGTTCTAAACATTGTGAATGTAACAATGAAACCATACTAAGAGAACCCGGGTCTCATTAGATCTAGATATAGTAATATGACATGATGTGATGTATGGACATCACGAAGATACATAAAAGCAATTAACCACATTGAAGGGTATAAGCGAGTCTACATGGAGACACAATTGCTATATGGATTAAATCCACATGCGATGAGGTAGCAATTAGCTTTGTGCTAGTGGGAGATGTTGGGATGAACCCTATAACCAATTGGGATTGGTTACGGCTTGATTCCAATCATTCAACAATATCATTCATGTTGAATGATTAGAGGTTTTCCTTTATCAATAAGACGTTAATTATAATGGGTTATAAGTCTAATTGGATGAAGTCCATGAGATTAATGTCTTGTAAGAGAACTGTAATGGGTTATGGTTATGAGATCCCTATGCATCAAAACATAATCTCTAAATATTCGTGGTCGATGTATCATTGAGACTAGACATCAATGATACCTAGAGACTGATACATTCTATGTTTTTTACATTGAAAGTAAGCAATCAATCTCATAAGTTGAAGTATAGAGATACTTGGAACTAGAATGTAGGTGTTTGCCTAGGAGAGCAAGTTCACTTAACATGACTTGCCATGAGAAATGTATTTGGTATTTCACTCAAGTGTTTATGCAATGATTCTCATGTATCAATTGTGTAAATACTCCTTAGACTTGAGACACCAGGTTGTCTTATGTCTTATGTACATTCTTCTTTTATGTGTTGTGGCACTAGGTGCTTGGTGGTTGCGATGTTGAGGCTTTTGTGTGGCTTGAAGTGTCCTTCTTAATCAGGGCGTTACGGTTCTGACTCCTTCCACGGCCTCGGTGCTTAAAACTTTTCATTGCCCATCAAGCTCTGCTACACTGTTTCGAGATTGACATAATTTTTAACCCCATTCCAGGTTGAATTGGGCAAAGTGGTAAATATGAAAGTTATAGATATGCCTCTTAGCTTTCTAATGGTTTAAGAATCACATCAATTGAACTTCTGTAGATATGTTCAAAAAATCGCAATATGTACAGTTGAAGCCTATACCTAAAATGCATATTTTTCACAAAATAGGCCTTCTTTTCAAAGCACACCTACAAGAACATAAAACTTAACTTAAATAATAACTAAACTTAAAATAAAATATCATAAAATAACTTAACCCAATTGAGCCCAATATAATTAAATTAAATTAAATAAATGACTAAAAACTCATAATACTTAAACTAAATCTTAAGAATTTAAACAAAATATATTAAAAATTAAGACTAAATAACTCTGTAAAATATAGTTATGACACCCCCAAACTTAAGATTTTGCTAGTCCTTGAACAAAACAAAAAAGAAAACTAAACAAATCGAAAGAAATTTCAATGATGAAAGCAACAAAAATAAACAAACTAACTAGAGAAAGATAAAACCAAATCAATGATCTACATAATTTCCTCAAAAGTACATCTATAAATCTCCAATCGAAGGAAAAATATGGCTATCATTCAAATTCATGTTTCAATTCAAATGCAAGCTCATTTTGAAATGGATTTCTGTGTGTATGTACAATCTTTTATAAAGAAATCAAACTTGTTTAGAAGAGTTTATGCCAATGCAAATTTCAAATTAGTATTAGAACTCCATAAGTTTACTTTTCATCTCTCTCCCCACTAATGTAGATGAATACTAAGTCAAGGATCAATAGGCTTTTATTAAGCTTGTAATGCATGGCTAGGGTCAAGGTAGGATAAAAGATAATTATTTGGTTTAATTCAGCCTAAGCACATAATCATTTGAGGACCTATATAGAGCTTTATTTTTATTCTCCAACTAACTCCTTTTTAGCTTTAAACTTTTCTTTTGCTCAACACTTCATTTTATTTTTTGTTCTATATATCATGATTTCACACCACTAAACTTATTTCTTTCATTATAGGCAGTGGGGTAAATACTCATACAATTTTAAACTTTTCATCACAATATCACATTTTCTACCATATGCATTTTGTAAAACCTAACCCTATAAACACATGTCATGACATACATGCACTGAGTAGCATGTTATTATGCTAGGAAAAGCACCTAAGAATAGACGAAACTCGGTATTGTACCTAATGGTACACTTGAGTTGATTTAACCTCGAACTAGTTCAAATAGGAATTGTAGGATGAAATTTAATATTTTATAGTCCAGGAATGAATAAAATGATTGTTCGGAGTTCGAGGGTTCATTTGGGGTAAAATTAGAAATTTTGATATTCAAGGGCAAAATCGTCATTTTGCCACCTAAGATAATAATTTGATCATGGAGTGAAATTTTTGACCAAGATTAACTATTTGGAGTATAATTTAATGATAGGAAGTGAAAAAGTTTAATTCTGGTGATTTTTGGAGTGTAGGGGCAAAATCGTAATTTTACCACCTACGGATAAAATTTGAGATTTTGAGAGAATTTAGATCAAATTTGACAAATTGGAGAATGGTATGAGTATAAGGGATGAAAAATATGTCTATGGGCAATTTTTCAGTTTTTTGGGCAAAAATGTAATTTTTCACTTTTACGGGGGCAAAAGTGTAAATTTTAAAAATTACTCCACCGAGACTTTGGATAAGTCTGAGAATTTTATCTAAGCTATGGATATGTGGGACAAGTGTATAATATTTCTTTTATTTTCTTATTATATTCAAATAACCGTAATTTCGTTTTAAATGAAGATTTTAGACTTTTAAACTCATTTTGAATATGAATTATGTATTTTGTACTTGTATATTACGTTTTAGCCAATTTCGAAATTTTTGAGAAAAAAATGACCAAAATACCCTTGTGTGGCAAAAAATTTATTTTGATTGTTTTTGATCTAAAATAGTGTATATTCTCTAAAAAATCGATATTTAACAATGATTGCTCACAGGAAAGGGAAAAAAAACTGATATGTAAGCCTTGCGGGGTTCTGGTTGGCATTCTGGATAATGAGTGTCAATCGGGACGTCGCGGCGATTGTCATGGGCCTGAGGGAGGTTCCGGGTCGTGACAGATTTAGCTCAATACATATTCCCTAGAGCAATATACATGCTTAGGAGTGAACGTTGCAAAATTAGAAATTTTATTTTAAGGCTAGGTTCAATTATTATGTGGTTAAATAAAGAAAATGGAAATATTAGGCTCAAAAGTGTATATTAAGGATAAATTATAACAAGGTTGACTTGAAAGGCTCAAACGATCTAAAGATGGCTTAAATCATCTCCTTAACTAAGTACTGCCTATGATTTCGCCTCGAGAGAGAATCAAGCAAAGTCTAGAATTCTTGACATAATCCAAAATTCACATCAATACAAACCTTCTCTAGATATGCATAATAATTCAAAGTAAAAGATAAAGTGCTCAATTTATGGAAATCACATTCTAACAATGATACTTAGCAAAAGAATTTAGCGTAAACCAAACAATGTCCAAATTTACTAAGAGCTAAAAATACAAAATAACTAAATTCTCATAATTGGATATGGAAATTATTGAAAAATTTTGTACGAAATTTCTAGATTCTAAAATTTTCAAACAAGTATAATGAAAAGTAAACAATAAACTATCCTAATTAACTTAAAATTTAAATAAGCATGCAAATAAAATAAAATCCTAAGTTCCCATAAAATATCTTCCACTAGAAAAATATGCTTTCCCCCTAAATTTAAATCAAACATTCTCCTCAAATTTAGAAAAATAAAGAAAAGGTAAAATACGCTCCCTTGGTAATTAGATGATTTCGAAGAAGCTTCAATCTTCCTTTTTATCTTCATCTGTCTCATTATCGCCCATGTTCGTAGGAGGATTCTATAAGGTAGGAAAAGAGTTTATAACCATTCTTATGAAGCTACCATAGGTTTTCAGCATCTGCTTGTCAAGTCCCATTTTGAGTAAGAGGATGAGTTAGGAAACCCTTAGGTGGGCATACAGATTACATATTTTGAACATCAAACTTAGTTTTAACCTTCAAAAGAATTCATTGACACTTTTGGTTGTCTGTCACTTTTGAAACAGAAAATTTTCTAAGTCTTAAAAGGGTCTAAATATGTGGTTTTTATAGAACAACCTTTTGAAAATAACAATTGGTTGTAATAATTCCTTTGATTTTTAGATGACCAAAAATGAATTTTTTTCATAATTTTTGGAGTACGTTTGTTATGGTAAATAGGAACTGCAAATTTAATTTCAATCGAATTTTTTCGATTTTGTTCTTGAAACCAAAAATTAAATTTTGATTCTTTTATATTTCGATTTTTTTGATATTTTTATTGAATCCAAATGGGGGTTGTTTGCTTATTTACATTTAATATCTTAAGTAAATTGAGAGTAAAAAGTAAAGAGGACATTTGTTCATCAGAAACCCTTTTTGGGTTAAATGCATTGATACATCATGAACATGTATCGATACAATTGAGGCAGATTGCCTATAAAAATATGCCCAGCTTATTTACATTAAATATCTTAAGTAAATGGAGAGTAAAAAGTAAAGAGGACGTTGACTTAAATGGTATTTAATGTAAATAAGTTGGGTAGATTTTTATAGGCAATCTGCCTCAAATATATCGATACATGTTCATGATGTATTAAAACATTTAGCCCAGAAAAGGTTTCTGATGAACATGTATTAATACATGTTCATAATGTATCGATACAATATCCCCAAAACCAAATGTATCGATACATAGGCCAATGTACTGATATATTTCATCAATTTCAAAAAAATAAAAAGGGTAAAAACGTATTTTCACACCCTAGCTTATAAATATACACCATTTTTCAGGGGTTGGCAACCTTCAGTCGCATTTGCAAGGTAAAACCCCAACTCTTAAGCTCTTTCAACTCATTTTTAACTCAAAACTCCATTTTTATGATTCTAAAGCTTAGTTTTGGGTTTTTATAGAAAAAGATGATATTTTTAGCTTTTAAATATTTTGGTCTTGGATTCTAAAATTCAAATAGTTGTTTAATTGCCCAGATTTTCTGTTGATGATTAAAGTTTAAAGGTTTTATGCTTTTTTTAAGAATCTAAGCTTCCTTAAGGTAAGAATGAAATATTTATGGGTTTCTAAGTATGGGTTTTAGTTAAAAAAATTAGTTTAGCTGAAAGTGAGAAGTGAGTAGTTTCGAAAGTACCTAAAATGATTATTACGAGATTTTTATTCTTAGAAGTTATTGTGATGATTATTGTATGATAGGAAGACTTAAAAACTCCACAAATTTCGTCGAGACGGAGTTGTGATTGGAGTTAGGAATTGAATCTCCAACTAGATGAGTTGATGCACCACTTTCAAATTATTTTGATATGTAAAGCTAGCATGATTTCTATGAAAAGGATTATTTATGTATGTTGAAATGATATCTCTAAAATAGTTTATCAAAGGATTTGAGTTTCAAGAATGAAAATGATTTTCTAAGAAAATAAATTGATAGTGATTGTGATATGATTGACTCAATGGTTTTTAAAACATTTTATGAATCTATTATATATGTAAATATTCTATTATGTATTAGTTTTCAACAAGGGGGGACAAGCACCTTATGTTTGAAGTCCACTCAATTACTCTAGTCTTTGGATTAGTGTGGGTACGAGATATTGTATGTTTATTTATAGATGCTATGATGTGCATGTTTGGTATGATGAATGCCATAAGATTTAAGTATATGATGTAAATTCCATATGCCATATGAGATGATTAAGTATGCATGACGTATATTACAAGATTGTGTATATGATGTAAACTCCATATACCATATGAGGTGATTCAGTATGCATGATAAATGCTATGAGATTATGTATATGATATATATTCCATATACTACATGAGTTGATTGAGAAAGCATGATGAATGCCATGAGATTATGTGTATGATATATTTTTCATGTACCTTATGAGATAAGTAAGCTTGTATGTGAAGAACATTCCATATACTTAAAGTTATGAGTATGAGCACTCTATGAGTATGATTGATTCCACTCTCACAGGGTGCAAGTGACGACTTCACTCCTATGATGCATCATAAGCATCCAAGGTGCAATGGGAATATACATTGTCGAACTAAGGCTGATGGGGGACGTACCATCACAAAGTTTGAGTATTATGTTTATGGTATGTTGCATACTAATGTTATTTGAGCATTATTCATGATTTGCGCTCTATCATAGCATGAGAATGTGCTTAATGAAGAAGATTGAGCCTCAAAAAAAGTCCCAAGAGGCAAAGGAATACAAGGAATGGTAAAAATGGAGGATTTTGCCTAGAAATTTGGGTTATGGGCTAAAAGTATCGATACATATAGGTTAAGTATCGATACATTCTAAACAGAATGTTTTAGAAGGCTTTCTATGTGGAATGTATCGATACATTTTACTAATGTATCGATAGATGCTTGAAAGTTTCGATACATTCAAGAATGCATCGATAGATTTGATGCAGAACAGGTTGTTTGATTGAATTTAATAAGAATTTCAAAGGTAAAGGATTCCCAAAGGTTTATATTAACATGTTTTGAAACGAATGTTATTAAAATGTGTTCAACTAACATGTTTTATGAATTCTATGATTAAATTGTTTATGAATGTCATGAGATTACAAGTGCATGTTTACAAATTACTTTTATCCCCTAGCATGACCCCTTCCAGTATCCACTCACAGAGTCTTTGTGACTCACACATTATTTTTCCTATTTATTTTGTTGCAGATCAGTGATAGGTCTAATTGCAGCCATTGTCGCGGATACCGATTCTAGTCTTCATTATTTTGTAGGTGTTTAGTAGCCACTTGATGCCTAGAAGGTCGGTTACGTTTCGCTGACGAATCAATTTTTAACTTTATGTTTGTGTTTACAAACTATGAATATGTTTATGTTAATGTTGCTAATGTTGGGCATTCTATATTGATAATGTTATGTATGAGATTATGATGATGGCTCAAGAGCCTACATGGACACTCGAGGGTGTCATTGACAGCTAATGTTAATGTGCACTATGATAGTGGCATTTTTTTAATATATATATATATATATATATATATATATATATATATATNTAATGTTTATATTAACGTGCACTATGACAGTGGCACTTGTTAATACATATATGGATGTATTAAGTTGAGCTTACATAATTAAGTTGAGAAGTTCTTTAATTGTATAATGAGTTTTATGAGTTTTATACTAAATTCCCTTTTCTAAGTTTATTTAGGCTATCCAATCAATCTAATTGGTGATCAGTCAATCAGAAGCATTAAACACAAAATTGGAATAAACAATTCAAATACCAATTAATTATGAGAAAGAGAGAGTATTAAAAATCCAAACTACATGTTGATTTCAATTGAAATCCTAAAAACATATATTTAGCTCATTCTAAATATTGAAAACATAATCCAAAGAAGTTTAACCATCAATTATAATACAAGAAAAACTAAGAAACAGAGAAGAAAAGAAAACTAGAGATTTGTCGGATCATCAATCTTTCAAAGTCTTTTTTGCCTTTTTGTATGCTTGACGACTACTTTTCCTTTTTAGAAACCCTAGTTCAAATGTGCCTTTTAATTGCTCTAAAGGTGCCTTTAAATAACCTCCAAAAAAAGTTACTTCAAATCAAATACGAAAAAAAAAAATGAAAAGAATATTGTGCTAGCATCATGCCCTTCACTTTTTGGCGCTGTAACGCCCAACTCTCTGATGCCTTGGCACCACAACCTTGCTTCTTTGGTGTTAAGCACCTTGCTTGCTGCTCCATGTACGGCTACCTCATCTTTTTGGCACTGCAACGCCCAACTCTCTGATGCCTTGGCATCGCAACCTTGCTTCTTTGGCACTGAGCACCTTGCTTGCTGGCCCATGTACGACTACCTTATCTTTTTGGCATCGCAACGCCCACTCTTCTGTGGCCACAATGCCCTACACTTTTTGGCGCTGTAACGCCCAACTCTCTGATGCCTTGGCACCACAACCTTGCTTCTTTGGTGTTAAGCACCTTGCTTGCTGCTCCATGTACGGCTACCTCATCTTCTTGGCACTGCAACGCCCAACTCTCTGATGCCTTGGCACCGTAACCTTGCTTCTTTGGCACTGAGCACCCTGCTTGCTGGCCCATGTACGACTACCTTATCTTTTTGGCATCGCAACGCCCACTCTTCTGTGGCCACAATTGCCTACTTGCTGATTTTTGACTTGGCTTCATTTTTCTTCACAGTTTTGGATCCTTTCGATCATGCACCTTCAAGAACAAACAAAACCAAGTTACTAATATAAAAAAATGACTTAATCAACATAAAATCTAACTAAAATCAAACTACTTAAAACAATTAAAACTAAACTTAAAAGAAACAAGAAAAAAGTGACAATTTCAAATCTAAACTCAAGGATTTAGTCAATTTCAATGCTCAAAATGTTACAAAATAACTCCATAAAGTAACGTTATCAATGACATTTCCACAACATGGATCCGTTAGGTTATAATTTATGGGCTCACATTCAATATTTATTTCACCTCTCTTGATTGTCGCTCTAATCAAATAGTAATGCCTCAATACATGTTTAGATATTTGATAAGACTATAAAGAAAAAGCCATGCAATCATATTGTTCCAGTAACGAAAAATTTGAAAGATCACCCTTCAAGTTTTTTTAATGTAAACCGCAACTAAGGGAGGAAGAACAATATACTTTTGGACCTTTGTGTCGAAGTCAAGAGGTCAGCAAATAAAAAATACCAAGCTCCAACCCACAAAGCTTTAGTTGTTGCAAACCATAGGTTGCTCACTTGTTTAGCTTCTAAAAGTTGTCCAAACGAATGCCTTTTTATTGCTAATTGCCATAACTAAAATAAGCTTTAGCCTTATTTAAAATGAAATAAAAATTATAAGGAAAAAAAATAACAATAAATAACCCCTAGGCACAATTTGACGAGGTGTAGGGATCTCTGAGTCCATAGCTAATGGACAAAATAATCTTCGGCAGAGAGATTAAATTGTCTGAGATTCGATTCCCAATATCGAGAGGCTACAATCGGCATTTTAGCTATCCAACTAGTTGCCAGCAACTTGTAATACCGCAGAAACCCGAATATGCTTATTGAAGTCCCTCCTACACGCAACCACTCATGTCTCTGCGATTCCTGTTATGCACTACACGTGATGAGTCCAGTTTCAAGAATTTACCGTGTTTTTAAATCACAGCCTACTGCAGCAAAGAGTCCAACATTATAGAAACTACTAATTCTCAAAAATTCTACTCATATGGTATTATTCAAATATTCCATCTCAAAAAATAAAAGTAATTTTTTTAAGGACAAAAAAAAACTAATTTAACCAATTAAAAGCGCCACCAAATCAATTCAATCGATGACTCATCGATTTTTGACAGTTCAATTTCTCAACGTTTGATATCCTAATCGAACCCCACACATAATCGATTCCTAGTTCACCCAGTCCGCCCAGCCGGTCCGATTTGTTTCAAAAAAAATAAAAAACCAAATGGTCGTGGTAAACATAAAAGTTCTTGGGGGTCAAAAGTGTAACTGGGCTGGCTGCTTTAATTGAAACTTTAAAATTTAAAACGAGCGAGAAGGCTATGTATGCCCCGTGTATTCCACTTTGCGAAGCCTATCCTTCCGAAACTCAGTAAGACTGTAACAATCACCACAGCCATAGACATAAAAGCAGAAAAACACTCTTCAAGTTTTTCAAGTCGTTTGAGAATTGCCACCATGGTCCCGAATTCTGTGGCACTTACCCGCACATTCCCTCGCTTGTACAGTATTATGAGTTTTTCTTCCAAAAACTTGTGCCTTTCTGCACGCCAAACTAGATTTCTGGTAAGAGGGTTTAAGAGCCGCTCCTATTCATTTTTTTTGAGTTCTACTCATGGGTTTAAGGAGTTTGGTAGTCGCAAAACGGGAGCTGGGCAGTTGGGTTTTGATTGTTTCCGGGTTTCAGCAGTTTCGGATGGTGGGTCCCGTGGGATTGGTGGATTCGGAGGCTCCGGTGATGAGAATTCTGGTGGCAAAGGTGAAGGCGCCGATGGAAATGGTGGAAGAAATGATTGGTCCTTGCTTTCATGGTATTGAACTACGGCCTTTTTAATTTATAATAGTATCATTTCGCTCTTTTCGGCCTTTTTCTGCTGTTTTTGAAATTTGATAGAATCAGAATTTTATTGATACCAATGGTGCGGGGTTTTGGTTATATTATTCTTTTGGTGAATGTTCATAGAAATGCTTGTTATTAGGTTGCTTGATTAGAAATTTTCTGTGGCTTAAACTCACAATGTACATCTTGGATACCTTGATTATAATGATGAATGTAGGCAAGCTCACCTGCACAACTAGAATAAAGCAGGTTATTGGTGCTGTTCCTATGCTGTTTATGTATTCAGAGACATTTTAGAATAGAGAGAAGAGAAGAAGAAAGAGAGGAAATGCTCACTCACAAAAAAAGAATTCTACAAATTCCTCAATGACCCGGATCTTTATTTTTAAATATTAGCCCTACAACGTTTGACAAATACAATTGGTGCACTTCATGTTTCAATTATTGACTAAGTTAATCTGGCTTAGCTTGTGTCAGGTTTTGAGCAAGTGCCCGTTTCGGTCTGGAAAGATTTTGCTATTTCTAAGTAAGAACCAAATGGGTCATTGGCTCCTCTAGGATGATACCTAGACTACTGACAGGCTATCAAAAATTGGTTGGATAAATATACAAAACAAAAAATATGGGTGGATGATAGTGCCAATTATCATTGTTGAAAGCCATCATTGGGTTATATATATATATATGTATACACTGATGTCTACAACATACTTGTCCATGACAAATAACCGTGACATGAACACTAATAAATTCTTCCAAACTTACATGACTAGGTGAAATGTAGTCATTTCAAAAGCCATTAAATGGCATGCAGTCAACCTTCCTAGAGAATGGGTATTGAACCAAAGCCGTAAATCCATCCCCTATAAGAAATACAGAATTAGAGAAAATAAACCAATACCATGATGATGTTGTTAAAATATCTATTGGTAGAAGTCTAGACCAAACATGTTCTTAGCTGGTCTTTCTAAACTATTAGGAGAAAAGGTAAGAAACCAAATTAGAGGAAACTTTAAGGGAATTATTCCTATGAAAAACTAACATATGGTGAACTAATTAGTTTTACCCAAAAAGAAGGTTCAAAAAATTTGCCAAGATCTTAAATTGAACAAACAATTAAAGTATATATATATATATATATAGACAAACACACACACACACAAGGCTCTAGTGTCGTATGTATATGATGTAGGACACTATGTGATTAAATTTTACATTCTCTATCAGATTTGAGTTCTGAAAAATATTGCATAAAATTGAATAAGCAGGAGCAAAAAAAAAAATTTTAAGCTTCATACCTAAAGTTCATTGGGATGCTTAAGCTGATAGCTTCACACATTTATGAGAGCAAAAATAGTGGAAACTTTTTTGATAATAATGTCTTTTTTTTTTTTTTTTTGTGCAGCAGTTACTTAAGTTTCTTAAAACATTAACCTCCTATGTGATGCTAGTTGAGCAGTGTGTTTGTTCTGTTGTTATGGAACCTTAGTGGAGGACATCTCATGTACGAAAATGAAAAAATCCTTTTGCAAGACTTTTATGCTAAAGTCCTACTTGAGGTTGCCAAAGTATTTATTTGTTATCTTTTAGTTAGGTGATGGACCTTACCCCCAAGTATTTGATTTGCTTAAGTTATTTTACAGGTATTTAGCTCTTCTAGCAAAGTATCCTGTGTTCACAAAAGCTGTGACATCTGCACTTTTGACTTTTATCGGGGATTTAATTTGCCAGGTAAAATTTCTACGTGCCACCTACAATGAATATGCAGTGTGTGCAATTTTCCTCCTGGTTTTCCATCTGGTTTCCTAGTTTCACTTGATTTCATTGTCGTTTTTGACTAAATGCAACAAAATGATTGCTTCACTGTTCTTTTATGCTAAGTGATGTATTTATGTGATTAATAAATTATTCACAAGCAATGTTAACAGGAGATAATGTGATGTATAACAGAGCAGGGGTTGAATAAAATTAGGCAAAATTGGTCATAGTGAGCAAGAAATGGTGATTTCGAAGCTTGAAATGGATAAGACAATGAGGATTCATTGATTGATCTAAGATGGTTACTAATGATACAAACAGTAACCAAACGTGTTCTTGCCTTTTAGGGAATGTGAAATGGTTTATGGTTGAAATTTGATGGTTGCATTCATGTGCTTTTGGTTTGGTGTAATGAATGAAAATTTAAAAAATTTGATAAGAATTGAAGCTGGAAATAAAAGCAAAAGATGAAAGATATCTATGCCTTACACTTAGGGTTAGGGTTGTTTTATAGAATCAGAAACTACGTCATAATAGCAGCCAAAATTCTCATGAACTTTTGCTCTGTCAAGGGCCTGTTTGGTCTGTCTGAATCTTTTAGCAAAAGTGTTGTTGGAGTAGAGCTGTTCAAGAAGTTCTATAAAGGACAGATGAAACAGCATTTTGTAAGCTTGATGCAATAGGATGTAGAAAGCTTTTCAATAATGATTTTGTGAAAATACTAAGTACTAAAATTACAAGAAAGAAAGTTTAAATAAAGTATATTTATAATTAAAATGACAAAGCACATTTTATAGTTAGGAAGGTTGATTGGCCTTTTTTTTTTTTTGGAATAGTATGGTGTCTTTCTAAAAAATTAAAAGGAAAAAATAAAACAAAAGAATAATGATTCAAATATGAATATAAAATAAAACTAATTAATCTAATTTTTGACAGCAAAAATAAATCAAGTAAAAAAAATTGCTTATATACTTATCGTACTAGTGATTGAATATCTCAAGCCACGTTATTTTGTTTGATAATTAGGAAAAAGAAAGACTATAAAAGAACTAACTGGGCGAAGATTTATTTGGTTTGATGCTTTGTAATATTAGGAAATTTTGAAGGTAAAGCAGGAAGAAAAAGTTTATTACCTCTTTAAAAGAAGCTATAAATAGTGGCTTCAAATTTTAATGATCTAAAAGCAGTTTTGAGCTTCTGAGATAAGTTATTTTAGTGGTGGCAAATGCCTAGCTTTAGCTTTTTTAGCAGAGAAGCCAATTTAAAAGCAGGCCAAACACCCACCTAGTGAAAGAAGTTGCGTGCTTATATACCAAGTTCTACTTATCTTCAAAATAAGAATCTATAAAGGGATCTATGCAAAAACAACTGCTGAAGCAAAAGTAAAGAGCATGATTATAAAAAAAAAAAATAGACCGTGGTAAAGTAAGAAATTTTAATAAGTAGATGAAGTCAAAATTTGTAATTTCTAGCACACTTTGAAATTCAACAGATACCCTTAACATTTGAATGGAAAAAGAAACCAACAACATTCCAGATTTTATAAAGAAGCAGACAAACATGAGAATAATGTCTATACCAGCTCAAATAAGGTCCTAAATTAGTCTGATGTCAAACATAGGCGATTATTGCAGATTTTCATGGAACATTATCCTGACTTTTCTTGACCTTTTGTTGGTAGCATTGTACTCTCCTTGTCGGCAAAAACTTAACCTCTAGTTTTGAAATGAATTAGCAGTAATACTACTTGAGCTAACCCTTTATTCTCAGCTTGGAAGCAATTGAGAGTGCTTGCTCATCTCTATAGATGGCAGCAAGGATGACATCATATATTGTTGAATTACTGAATTCCTCTGGAATGATTAAGTCTTTTGTTGGGACAACTAATGTTGGCAATATAAATTCTTCTTGATTTGCACTAGGAGCAATGGGGCTGGGCTCTCTATCTCCTTTCCTTATTTCAGCCCCCCTCGAATAATCCTTTGTTGCGGCCACTTAAAAGAATTTCTCTCCTACAAACATGATTTGGGATCTGTGTTTGACACAGTAAAAAACCTACAAACATGTCAGCATGACTGGACAACAACTTGTGGTTGAGGAGAGAGAAAGGCAAGTATCTTGGGAAGATTGCAGAGAGAGAAGTGAGAAATCTCTGAGATGGAACAAGAAAAGAGAAGATAAAACAGAAAGGAAGAAAGAAAGATGATAGTGCCTAAGCAATGTTGTTGTCTTAGTGGCAATCTCACAGGATGATGCACAATAAGAGAGAAGTATATCGTGCTTTAAAGGTGGAGAGTGTGGAAATAAGGGTGATGGGCTACACTGGAAGCAGCCTCCAAAGGTGTTTAGGAGGCATTCTAAGGTTGATTCCCCTGCCTCAAATTGGATGTCCAATGATGGGAAGCTGAGTTGGGAGCTTTCATGGAACATCAATTGGAATGTGTTGTCGGCTTTTCTTGGGAATCAAATCTCAGTTTAAATCATTCTTTACTGTATCTTTCATTACTAATGTAAATGGAGTTGGCTAGTTTTTTGATATAAATGTCAGTTTAATTCATAAATTACTGTATCTTTATTATTAATACAATATTAGGCATGACTTGATTTAACAGTAAATATTTTGGCTTCAGCTTGCAATTGATCATGTGCCATCACTAGACGTGAAAAGGACATTTCTGTTTACACTGTTGGGATTGGTGTTAGTGGGCCCTACATTGCATTTCTGGTAATGCTTCACAATTAATGCTTTATGTGTTCTCATGTCTACCTAATTTATTAGTTATCTCTAGTGCTTTATTGTTTTAGTAATTTAGTTTGTAGTTTCTTAATTGTATTGTTTGTTTACTTTTACAATGCGATGCTTTTATGCATGCTTAACAAATCTTCCCATTTTCTATCAAAGTTACTGCAGAAGAGTGTTAATAAGATCAATGACTTGTATCATGAGGATTTCATTTTGGGGCATCATATGCACCATGATTATTGTAATTAGAAATGACTTGTTTCTGCTTGTCAGATTTCTTTCTCTTCAATACATTATTCTTGGTTCTTTGCAGGTATTTATGTCTAAGTAACTTGGTTAAATTGCCTGGAGCATCAGGTGCTTTCCTGCGGCTTTTACTAGATCAGGTGAGCTGTCTCTCTTACTACATCTGCAAAACATTCAAATATTTCTCTAACTCTTGTGCAATATATTGCAGTTTCTCTTTTCTCCTATATTTATTGGAGTTTTCTTATCTACATTGGTGACACTAGAAGGAAGGCCTTCGCAAGTTGTACCCAAACTTCAACAGGTGGTATTAATACATGGGCACATGCCTTACCTTAAATATTTATGCATTCCTTGAAGTTGGTTTTTGATGGCTTTCCCCAGTTTTGCTCTCTCTCACGGAAAATTTTCACCTTGTAGGAGTGGTTTTCTGCTGTTCTTGCGAATTGGCAGCTGTGGATACCTTTCCAATTTCTCAACTTCCGATTTGTCCCACAGCAATTTCAGGTGGAGCTATTTTCATTTTATTAAAATTTCATCCTATTATCATTTATCATTTTTAACGCTGGCTGGATGATTTGGAATTTGCAAAGTGAGGATGAAAAGGCTTCCTACCAAGCTTACCTGTTGGTGGGCCATTGAATCAGAACTGTCTAACATAAACTTGACTGGGTTATTGAACTGGTAACATAATGTGCATGACCACTTTAACAAAGATTGTGTGGCTTGACATGTCTAACTCAAAATTAACATGATTAATCTGTTAAAATGTTTATTAACATAAAATCAACCTACTAAGTTGCTCTATATTGTATATATTTTGGCAGAATTTAATTCTTCTTAACAAGAGTAAAGTTTTCAAATAGTTTTTTAATTTCAAATAATTCTTAGATATAAATTGAGTTAAACTGGTATTTTTCTTGATTGGTTAAAGGAGGTGAGGAATGAATCATGCTAAAAACAAAGTCAGGCACTATGAATATGGTTGTTAATTAGGGTCATTCCATGTTGAGAGGGTTAACTTGGAATGACTCAATTGTAAATCAAGTTAAATGTGCTGATAGAATTTGAGATGAAAGTAATTAGAAAAAACATTAAGGTGCCAATCATTATATCCAGGCATTGGATACGAGTCATGTTAGTGGTTTTGATGCAGAAGCTTTGAAGAAGTTTGCTTGGTTAATTACTATGAATGTGTTCTTTCTTATTCTCTTACTTGACTTTGGTTTGATGTTCTTTCTATTCTTACTATGTCCCAAAACAATTATATTCTTTTCAATCTTGATGTCCCACAAAGGTAAATTTCAAAGCCAAATGTCAAGCCCATTAATTGAAAGATGCTTGTTTATTATCTTCTATTGAGCTCTAGCGCAGGGCAATGGTCTGAGATTATTAAGATTAAAATGATCATTTACATGACGATAGATAGAGTTTGTTTTTAATTATAATTATTTATATTTAGAACAATCTATAAGCAAGCTAGAACCCTTGATGCATTTGGTTCTTTTAGACGTGTATACTTATAATACTCTGAAAGAATTTTCCATGCCTGTGTATGGTCATTTGGGCCTTAAGCTATTTGCTACCTTTGCTCTTTAGTAAGAATTAAACACCGGACTTATGTCTAATCCCTAACTATCATCTCTCTTTTGGCTCCATGATTTCTTTGACTCTCATCCTATTGCTAAAATCCGTCATTGTTCCATTTTCAGGTCCTTGCTGCAAATTTCATTGCTTTGGTTTGGAATGTGATTCTCTCATTCAAAGCTCACAAAGAGATACTGACAAAATAGGTATCGCTCAATGTGATGATAGAATCATGAGTTAATTTCATTAGTGGCTGCTGAACAAAGTAGTGAATTTCAGTTGTAGTAGCAAACTTTTAAGATAAACTAATTTGGTCGCTATCTTTGTGATGTTTACCAAATTTCATAATCCCACACCAAATGCTAGTCACCCCTACGTGGGCCAAAGGGTAAATCTTGTGGGGTTAAGTGAAGTTGTTCAGGAAATTTTCAGGTGGATCATGAAAGTATAAATTCATTTTTAATGCATAAGCATGCATTTCTGTCACTGGCGGTGTAGCCAGATTTTGAGCCAGCATCGCCAAAACCTCAACGGTGGGTTCCATTTTGGATAAACTTGTGGCATTTGCAATTCTTGTCAAGTGATGATCCCACTTGGGCTGCTTTTTTTTTTTTGTTTAAATTTTACGATGTAATCATTCCAGACATCGTTCATTATCATAGCTCCAGTGGGTTTTAATTAGGATTCTCGATTGTAATCGCCAAAGGCAATCAATGCCAACTGGGGAATGTTGTTGCAGCCGCAACTATGTACTACACCTGACAGTAGGAACCCAAGTCAGATCTCACTTTCACAAATTTTTGATTTGTCTCATAAATTTTCCAAGTGCTTTCATTGTTAAGCCTAGTTATCATTCTCTTACAAAAATAGTGTACCATATACTATAATATAATATAATATAATTAAAAAGTTCTATGCATAGATAAATTCATTATATTTAATTAATTATTGAAAGTGTATCGACCGACGATGCAGCTTATGTGTATCCATCAGCACAGTATTTTTTCTTTGGTAATAGTTTAAAAAGTCAAACCTTTCTTTGTATGGCTTTAGGCTTGTAGGAGCTTCCTAGAACTTCATATTTGAGGCAAAAGAAAAAATAGAAATTAATTGACTAAAGACAAAAGATTATCTCTTAGCCATTTTTTTCTCTTATTCAGTGTCTCTTTTAATAACCGAAGCCTAAAGTCTGACTCTTTGAAAGTGAGTATTTTAAGTTTTTCTTCTAAAAATAATAGAAATTGAAAATATCAAATATTTGTAAATTATTATGGAATATACCTCTTATTTAAAAATATATATATATACATACATATTGAGAATTTATATTAAAACGCAATCATCTTGTCAATTTATGCGATATATTTTTTAATCTTATGAATATTTTAATATTTTTAAAACTTTTTATTTTATAAGTATACATAATATTTATAATTAATTTAAAAAAAATTATACTTTATGCTACGATATAATAAGATACAAAACTTAACACTTAAAAATAGAATTTCCATTCATAATTAACTTATCTTGATTTAACAATTAGGCTGTCAAGATCAACCATTGTTTGTTTCCTTCTTTCCCACTTGGACAATTGATTGCCGCTAATTACTTATGTGTTATGCAAGAAATTGTTAAAACATTCTCTGTTTCATTCCCATTTTTGAAAATAAAAATGTCGTCTCATGCGGTTTATGAAGAAACTCACATCCCATGCTTATTTGTTTTATTTGATTCCAAGCTTCAAGTAAAGTTAGCCTCAACATGTACCAAGTTGCTTGACTCTGACCTGTTGCCCAGAATCACTACAAGATATACCCCAAGCTGTCAATACCATTTTACTGGGCCCTCCTCCCGGTAAGTGCCAGTACTGCTAGCTTTCTTTCACAGGTGCTTTGTCCAAGTTTTAACGTGGTTGTGTAAAAACAAAAATTTTAAATAAATCTTATTGATAGTATAATTGTTTAAAATAAGAATAACAATTTCTATTTTTTTTTGAAAGAAAAATTTATAAAACAATAATCCTCTACTGGGATACAGGGAATTACAAGTCATGAATCAATTTTGATCAGTATAATTCTCC
Organism: Theobroma cacao; assembly: GCF_000208745.1. NCBI lineage: Eukaryota > Viridiplantae > Streptophyta > Magnoliopsida > Malvales > Malvaceae > Theobroma > Theobroma cacao. The sequence goes on along the minus strand of NC_030854.1, from coordinate 17,908,977 downwards.
AAACGCCAAAGACAAAGCATAAGCATATTTTCGTACAAATTAAGGCCACCTAAGCTACCTCTTAATTGGACTAGTTAAAAAGTGAAAGTTTGCTTACAAAGATTAAAAATTTTGACAAATAACTTGTTTTTGTACACATCATCAAATGATTTTCAAAAATTATTTTTTTGAATTGAGAAAAAAGATATTCAAAACTTTATTTTTTAAATAAACGATTATACACTAATCAATTAATCAAATACTCGAACATCAAATAATTTTTAACATTGCTTCTCTTCGATACTAAAACTTTGCCATGCTTTTAAATAGAATTTAAATAATTTCTCAAAACAATGCTATAATCACTTTTTAAATTAATTCTTACATAATATTCTCAAATTGTTCCGACATACAATAATGTAATTACAGCAAATAAATTTCATTAAAATTTAAGAGATTATCTCATACCAAACATCATCTTATTAGTGTTATTAACATGTCATAAAACTTTAATTTTTGCCTCTAAATGGTAATCGCAACAATTAGAATTTGAAAAAGAAAAAAAGATTTAAGTGCGTGCTTAATGCGAAAAGTACGTAAATTGTATTCAAGGTGTAAACTCTACAAATAGAGTTAAAAACTTGTTGCACATATTAAGTTATATTTAAAAGTATTAATAAATTAATATCTTAAACTAAGTAAACATATGACAACATTTTAATTTCATTTAAGGATTTAATAACTCCAGAGCCCATTGATTAGAATATTATTATAACAAGTAATCTGAAATAAGTAATTTTGGTTCCAAGGAGAGAGAGAGCGCATGAGTTGGTTGAAGGAATCAAAAGCACTCAAGTCAACCGTGGGCCCCATACCATCACCTAACACGTTAGGCTGTTTCTGTTTATCGTATTTTATTAAACCCATTGACTTAAGTAAGCGTGTGTGGCCCACCTCCTCAATTATTCTAATGCCTTTTTTACGATTTCTAGAAAAATAGTAATAATAATAATAATTCTTTGATTTCGTCTTGCCATGTTGATGTTGGTAAACTAAAAAACTGGAAGAAGAACCTAAAAGAAAATTGACATGTCAAAAGCAAGCAGACGCTACACTTTAAACTTTCATAGTCATTGAATCCAATCAATCAACAAACAGCTGTTAGAATTTTTCTGAGTAAGTAATGTGTTTTTTTATAAGCAATAATTAATGTCTTGACTATATTATTTAATTTATTTATATTTTATTAAAATCAAGCTTAATTCATTTGATTTTGGTAAAAAGATAATATTATAGTACATAATATAATCTAATAAAGTGGGTAAGGCCTCAATTTATATGTCAATTTAATTAATAGTATAGGTTTGTGTAAATAACCTTAAATCTTATGATAAATGGGATAAGAGATTCATTATATAAAGATAAAACCATGTTTCTTTTCTTGTCTATACAAAATATTAAAATCTCACCCACTGACGAGTTGTTGATAAGGTGGAGGAAGATCTCAAAGCAGTTGGAGGGAATGGAATAGCCATTTCCCTACTTCCTAATCCTTCTTTAAAGCTAAAGACCAGCCATTGAGGTAAAAGGGGACTAACCATTGTCGTCCCTTGCCTTTTGGTAATGGCTATTCTTGGAGGCAAGTAATAGGTTAAAAATGTTAATGGGAAAAAAATACCCTTAATCAATTTTAAAGGGTATAATATTCAAAAAAACCTCTAAACTATTTAAAAAAATTCAAATAACTCCTTATATTTTTATTGTGTGTAATTAAGTTTTTATATTTTAATTTTGAACCAAACAAGCCCTTATAACTAATTATCGATTTAGTTAAAATGTCATTTGTCATTCTATATCGTATGGTAATAACGTGGCATGCTAACATATCATAATTAATGATGATGTGTCAAGCTGACAAATCAAAATTAATAATGATATAATATGCTAATTTTGCATGATGATATGATCATTTGGCATTTTTTACCCTTCACATCAATGTCATGTCAATACCATGTGAATATAAAATGATAAATAGTATTTTGACTAACTAATAATAATTAGTCAATTATTAGTCATCAAAGCTTATTTGATCCAAAAAGTATAAGGGCTTGATTGAATGTAATAAAAGAATAAGGCTTTATTTGAATTTTTTTTGAATGGTTTAGCGCTTTTTTGATCATTATACCATTTTAAAAATTACCATACTATATAAAAATAATTTATTCATATTTTTACAATTTCATTCTCTCTACCCATCTCCCTCTCTCTTTCTCTTACTAAATTTTATTTACCATGGAGGATTGTAGAGGGTGGCGACAACGACAGTGGTAGGCAATGGTGGCGGGTGGTTTTAATACCTTCATAGTTGGATTTGGTTGTAGGAAGCACTGATCTGGCATTTCCCGACCAAATCGGGTTGCGAAAGCACTAGATTCAGTGTCCCCCATTGCATTTGGCCTCGAGAGCACCGAATCCAACGCTTCTTCACTAGATTCCTACAACCGGATTTGGCTAGCTTGATTTGAACACATAGCTCATATGCGTTTAATTGACAAGAAGAAAGAAAATAAAAAAGAAAAAATTAAAATAAATTTTTAAAATAAAAAAGGTTTTAAGTTTTTAATTATATATTATAAAAAAAATTAAAATTTTTAATTAAATTTTAATTATATATTATAAAAATAATATTTAAAAATTTAAAATTAAATTAAATTTTAATATTTTAAAAATAAAAAATAAAATAATGATATTAATATTTAATTATAAATTATTAATATTTAAATTATAAATAATTANAAAAATAAAGAATAAAATAAAATAATGATATTAATATTTAATTATAAATTATTAATATTTAAATAAAATATAGATTAATAATATTCTAAAATAAAAATAAATAATCATATTAAAATTTTAAATAACAATTTATTACTATTTTTAATAAATTATTAAAATAATAAATATTTTAAATTATAAATTAAATATTATAATAAAAGATATTTTTGTCTTTTTATCATCTATTCCTTTGTTATTCCAAAGTTATTTTTAGTAACCAAATATTGGAATAAGTCATAATAGCAATTTTTATCCTATTCTATTTCGTGAACCAAATTATATAATAGCTATTTTCACCTTATTCTTTTCCAAGATAATAGTCATTGTCACGACCCGGAACCTCCCTCGAGCCCATGACAATCGTCGCGACGTCCCCATTGACACTCATTACCCGAAATACCAATCGAAACCCTTTAAGGCTTACGTATCAGTTTCTTACCTTTTCTGTGAGCAATTGTTGTTAAACATTCCGTTTTAAACAATTACTAGTTGTTTTCGGCTCAAGTAAATCAAAAGACAAAAATTATTTTATTTTATTTTTTAAAAAAAGATTTATAGAGAAATATTACTATTCAAAGTATTGATTAAAACATAGCATTTTTATATAAAATAATATTTATAGAAACACGTGTAAGTAATCTTTTGTAACGTAAAAGTAAAATAAATTCATACATACAATAATTTACAAAGTTATAATGTACAATAATAATTACAATGACAAATAACCCATAAATACACCAAGTGTTGGTGATAGTAATTTACTGTCTGTGAGATAGAGGGGTCAATTGGAATTCTCGGCAAAATCGGGTATCTACAAGCTACCACAGGCCTAAAATATTTGAAAAGGAGATGGGTGAGATTTTACAATCCCAACGAGTAAACAGACATTATTATAAATATCTAAAGGCGAGTAAAATGGAGGCAAGTTTAAACAACAAATCACAAATCATTTAATAAGGTTTTCAATTTATTTCTTAAACCATAAAATATTTGTAATTTATCAAAACAATTGTTAAGGCTTATGACTTTTATTAGAAACAAGGCTCAAGCCAAAAACTAGTCCTCGGGGATACCTTGGCCGAGGCATCTAACCGAGTTCGTCAAGGTTGTTAAGATATTTACATGCTAAACACATGTTAGTTTTGAAAACAAGCCATTCCTTGGCGTTGGCCGAGTTACACATTCACGTGGGGGTTCGACGTGAAGTGAGCTCTAACATTACTCCGGGAGTTACCCTCATCGCCTCTACAACCGGAGTAACTATGCAACCGGGTTTACCGTACCCCTCTAATAGGCAGTCCACGGAAACCCGTCACTGCAGTGACTAAACCCACCAATTTTAATAAAAATTTGACAGTATAACGTGACTTTTATTTATTTATCCAGCCTACATAGTAAAAGACAGCTTACATAAATTTCCAATGCAATTATAAAATATAACCACATATACTCATATATCATAAGTCATTCATAGAAAAATATATTTTTCAAGACAATTGGCAACCTCAAATTACTCAATTTCATGATCAAAAGTTTCTTATTTCAGATAATCAACACAATATATTTATTTGTCACATTTATTTCTAAAACATCAAAAGTCCAATTTTAATCTCATTTTCGTTTCATAAAATACATAAAGAGTATTTAAAAATAAACTCTAGATAATTTACAATAATAATAGGTTTACTCACAGTTTGTACAAATTAAATGCTTTCTAGGTGCCCCGATCACTATTCATCGGGTACGACTTCCTTGCCTTTACTAGAAGGCTCTCCTCCTAGACACATTGCAAAAATTACACAATTCACCACATTGATGCTAAATCACTATATAATTGACTTAAATCCTATATAATGCATGGTATGAAATGCAATAGCCCAAAACGGCTTAAACGCAGTATTAACCTATTTTTGACACTTTACCCGATAAATTGCTAACACGTTCCATTTTAGCTCTAAATTGTCCCATTTTCTCTCCAACATTTCTAACCATTAAATATAAGCCAATAACCGTCTAAAATCACCAAAATCAGCTCACTTTCCTCCTTGAAAAATTCGGTAAAAAATGGGACATTAACTCGGTTAATTTTTCACTTTGTTTTTCTATCACATTTAACCATTTTTCATCATTTTCTCTTCATTTCTCTTAGAATAAAAATCAGTTCATCATCATTGTACATCACTGAATATTTGGCCAAGGGTGGGTATTGTGAGAATTTCATGCTTTCTTTCCCTATTTGATTTCTATACACATTTAACTAACTAAAACTACCAATTTAACTAAGAATCAAAACATAAAAATTTCAAAATCCTTCCCCTTAAAATTTGGCCAGCCCTTGGTATCACTTTTTGATCTCTCTCCTCAAGCATGCTAAATGGAAACAAAGGCATAGGAAAGGTAGAAATCAAGCTAAAGTCGAAAAATCTTACCATTAGACGCGTAAACGGACGAAAAGCGCGAATTCTCCTTTGAATTTTCTAGTTTTCCTTTGGTTTTTCTCTTTTCTTCCTTTTCGCTCTATTTTCTCTCTTATTTTCTCCTTATGGGCGACCATCACCTGATGTGGGGTTTAAATGGGCTGATTTTCCTTTAAAATAATATTAAATCATTAAAAAGTGCCATGTATCACTTTTCCATCGGCCCGTTTTTAAAATTTCATCCTTTAAACTTCAATTTTTTCACCACTTAAAATACCATAGTTATTCATACCAAAAATAAATAAATCTTATGATTTTGACAAGTTTTGGGTGGTGAAAATTACGATTTTACCCCTAGGTGATAAAATTACCGTTTTGCCCCTATGTTTCAAAAATTGCCGGAATTGAAATTTTTCACTTCCTATCATTAAATTATACTCCAAATAGTTAATCTTGATAAAAAATTTCACTCCATAATCAAATTATTATCTTAGGTGGCAAAATGACGATTTTGCCCCTGAGCATCAAAATTTTTAATTTTTCCCCAAATGAACCTTTGAACTCCGAACAATCATTTTTAGTCATTCCTGGACTGTAAAATATTAAATTTCATCCTACGATTCCTATTTGAACTAGTTCGAGGTTAAATAAACTCAAGTGTATCGTTAGGTACAATACCGGGTTTTGTCTATTCTTATGGGCTTTCCTAGCATAATAACTTGCTACTCAGTGCATGTATGTCATGACACGTGTTTATAAGGTCGGGTTTTACAGTCATTCTATTCCTCTATATTCTATTATGTGAACCAAACATATCATTAGTGTGTTAAAGCCTAATAGTTAATTTAGCTAGTATTGTTTTCACCGTCAAATCATGGACAAAAAATTAGGTACAATTTTTGTGTTCTAAATTCCTATTGTGGTGAAGGTTAGATTAAACATAAATTAATTATATATAAAGTTTAACAATTGGTATAAGTGTTACCACGGTTAGGATTTAGAACCTTAAAAAATTATATATTGATTACATAAATCATGATTACATGTTAAGTCTTATGTAGGTTTTTGAATTTGTGTAATTACACCATTAAAATTCATAATTCTCTTGCGTATAGTGCAATTAAATTCTGCATGTTTGATTTATGATTAATTATCGATAATATGGTGAATTTGTTAAATCAAATTAGTTTAATTGATTGAAATCGTGAATAAGGAATTGGGTTTTTCCAAGGGTCTCAAGTTTTAACAATTTTAAGCCAAGAACAACTTAATTTTATGTAGTTTTTGTAAAATTACCTTGAGGTTACTATTTCTTGATGAATTAAGATTGTTGTTAAGGCCATAAAGCTTAATTAAACCCATCGATTTCTTCAAATCAAGTGTTGCCAATTTTTGGACTTATACCCATGGGTATAAGTCTTCGAGTTAGGCTTGAGTTTGTCTAAAATGTCCCAAATTGACGTGCTTTAATTTGAATAAACATAGGGGAATACAGTAAAATATGTTTGGCATCGATTTTATGGTGATAAAGGCCAAAATAAATGGAATTTGAAGCACAAAATCAAGCGTTAATGAGAAGTTCAAATTAAGTTTTTTCATGGGTATGAAACTTGAAATAATTCATAGATTAATCTCAATTTACTTTGTTTTAATGGAGTTTGAAGTATGGCTTCATAAAACAATGCTTTAATCGAGTTTTGAATAGGTTTAATTGGTAAAATTACTTAAAACCCTAATAATTTAGACAAGTAATAGTAAGAGAATCGAACGGGTTGATTTTGTTCTAGGTAGGTTTAATTGGCCTAATTGGAGGTTGAAGAAGACCCAAATACATACCCAAACAAGGTCTGCATGCAAAGGAGGCACATGGGGCACATGTGCCTCACTAGGGTTGATTTTTGGCTATTTTTTGACAGTTGTGCTTCACTTCCCCAATGCTACCTATTTGTGCAATTTTTCAAATCTTTTGTGCACGTTTAATATTAATCATTTGGGATTCACAAAAGGAAATGAAGCAGTTTACCTTTATAGCAATATGTAGTATTTTGATGTAAGTGTCACAACAAAGGAACCTTTCTCAAATTCTAACGCCAACCTACTAAAGGTCGAAGTGGTATTGAATGTTAGTAATAATGTAAGAATGGAATTAATGGGCTCGAGGGAAGACATAATTAAAACAATGAGGTAACCAAAGGAAGATGAGGGAGAGAAAAAAGATGATCATGCAAGATGAATGGGTATGAGCTCTACCTTAAAGTGGAATTTTTTTTAATTATTGTTGTTACATGGAATGTTAGAGGTTTGTGTAGAGGTGAGAAGTAGAAGTCAATTAGACATGTAATTAAAAAAAATGAACTAAATGATGTGTTTTTGCAAAAGACTAAATTGAATAACAAGTTTTGTTATGTGTTTGAATCACTTTGGTTCAAAAAGAAGATTAATGGGTTTTGTGTTGAATCTGAGGGATGTGTTGCGGGTCTACTAACTATATGGCGGGATGATTTCTTTGTTATGGAAGACCAGCTCTTACATCGAAATTTTATTCCAGTCATTGGTAAGGTACATGGCTTATCTAAAAGTTGTGGCACCTAATGATGAGGCAAAAGAGAGTGAGTTTTGGTCGATTGTTCTACAAGAAATTCAGATTTGGGATATTTGGTGGATCATGGGGGTGACTTTAATACCGTTAAGAATGAGGAAGAAAAAATTGGAAGGTGTGGTGTCACAAGATTGCTAAGGCCTTTGCAGACTTTATAAATGATGTTGCTTTGGTTGACTTATCTCTGTTTGGCAGAAAATTTACATGGTGTAGTAAAAAGGAAGAAGCTACTTTCTGTAGGTTATATAGATTTCTTGTAAATGCTAATTGGTTAAATTGTTACATTGATATTGTGCAAAAATGCCTAGCATGTCTAATATCTGATCATAACCCAATGGTCTTGGGAGGAAAAGACACTAATTAGGGACCTAAACCTTTTAAGGTCTCCAATTATTGGTTAGATGAGAGTAGTTTTAAACAATTGACTAAAGATAAATGAGGGAAGGTGCAAGTAGGTAACACTCGTAGTCCTCTTTTCTGATGGGGACTCAAAAATCTAATACCTTTAATTCAAGATTGGTAGTCGAGGTGAATTGCATAATTTAGATGCCTAGTGAGAGTCATCACAAAATAGAGATCTTGAAAGGTGAATTGTACAATTTAGGTGCCAAATGGTATAAAGTAAAGGGGGATTTTGGAAAAAGTGAAAAATAGAAAATAGTAGAATTATGGTCAATGTATTGACCGGAGGAGAGACAATGGAAACAAAAGTTAAAGGTTAAATGGGTTAATGAAGTCGACAGGAATACAAAGTACTTCCATGTCATGGCTTTAGCTAGAAGGCAATCCAACAGAATTGTTTGTCTTAAGGTGATTGGTTAGTTGATTAAGGAACCATCTAAAAAAAAAAAAAGAGGTCAATAAACACTTTACACAGTTGTATGGTAGCAAGAATGAAACTTATTGACAAGAAATGGGGAATGGGAAGATTGAAAAATGAGTTTGCTGAAGCTTTGGAAAAACCTTTCATGGAGACAAAGGTATGGGAAATTCAGCATGATTTTGATGGTAACAAGACGACGGGTTCGAATGGATATAACTTCATTTTTTAAAAAATTGCAATGGGGAATTGTTAAGCATGAGGTGCTAGGGTTTTTTGTTGAATTTTACAATAGTGGAAGCCTTTGTCATGGGATTGATGAAACTTTCATCACCTTAATTTCGAAGGTAAAAAATCCTACTACAATAGGTGAATACTGTCCAATTAGCCTAATGGGTAGCATTTATAAGGTACTTGCTAAGGTGTTGGCCAATAGACCAAAGAAATTGATGGGCAAATAATTGGGGGAGAATCAATTTGCTTTTGTTAAGGGTAGACAAATCCTAGACTTTCACAACCTAAACTCGAGGGCCATGACTAGCTTACTAACCCAACAAGCAAGCCCACTATACCCAAGCAAGCATCAGAGTTCAAAATCATATTACATATATGCCAAGGGATTTATAATCAAATATTTATAACAAATTCAAATATAAATACATTATCCCTGACGTACAATCCATATAAATATTCAAAAAGCCATACATTGGCTATTCAAATTGGGTTTGTATATAACAACCTTTACATATAGGTTCAAATGGCACGTTGCGACTACATAATATGCGGAAGTTCGTGACGAACTCAGTAGAGTGACAGAAACGGAGGACCTACTGGATGCCAAAATCGGTTTGTCTACAAACAACCTTTGCCACTCTTCTTCGTGGTCTATTTATCTGCACATGGTACATTTATGGGTGAGTACTACAATACTTAGTGAGTGGTGTAGATAACAAAGCCATACATATACTAAACTCGCATATAAAATATATGCACCATCCATGCATCTAGATGTTCTAGTAAACATCTCCAAATGTAGGGCATATCATTATCCCTATAATCTCCCATGTAAGGGCATATCAACATGCTTAATCTCTCTAAAGATCATCACTTATATCAATAGTTTTACCCTCGAAGCCGATCAAGTCATTCGAATCATTCTCCACAGCACACTTTAGTCGCTGGAGTATCACATCATAATTACATCACAATTATCTAAGCCTTCCACGGCTATCTCATGTCTTATGCAAATCAAATCAACGAGTGGTCTTCCCTTGGACATAATTAGATCACGCTTGGTGGCCATCAAAGGAGAATCAAATCACACTCAGGGCAAAGTTGCTGACGAAGAAATAGATCACGTGTTTGTCGAAGCAATGGACAAAGAACAAATCATCGATCAGAGTAAACTCTTGATGTCAGCATCACTTGGAGTAATCTTAACGAATGGCATCACAATCATCATCCAGAGTAATCTCCCAACGGATGGCATTGTACACTACAGCGGGATATCAACCACCGCCTACTTACCACTGTCCCTAAGGCACAGACATAGTCACAAGGCATCAAACTCCACCCATCCAAAAATCATATCAACGTTTGAAATTTATCCCTCGGACGGAAACACAAATCTACAAATAAAGCCATCATGCCTTTATCATTCACATTTTCTATATCAAACCTTAATTCACATTTATTGAGCTTCAATCATCTTAAGCTCAGTTAGATTCTAGGTGTCGTTAAGTCTCCAAGGCCTTATTTAATCAAATCGTCTCGACATATCAATCACCTAGGGTAATCCACTCCTAGGCATTCAACATAGTTTACAGGTCTCTTAGTATAGACTTACACAACATAGGCCACCCATGTGGCTTACATCACAAAACACAATCACATATATACATATACACGTATATTGTTCTCTAGCCTAGGTTTATTCATCTAGGCCTATGTACAAAATCTAGTACCAGTGTAGCGCATCTTTTATGAGTCATGCATTAAATGCATTTTTTTTTTAAAGTAAACTCACTCATGGTGACAATAGGAGGCACTCCTTGCCAAGCTTCAATCCTTAGCCTCCAATCGTCATCTAGCTTGCCAATGAGTTGATTTAACTTCGTTTCTCCCTTCAAATACATCAGAATATCAAAAGATTAATTATTCCGAGCCTTTGAAAAAAGCCAATTTTTCACACAATTAACTAAATCTTAGCCATCCAACTATTCAAGCTCAAATCCTTCATTAATGAGCTAAACCCATACCTTAGAAGCTGGATTGCACTAGTCTTAGCTCCAAATTCTTCAATCCAAGCCAAATAGGGAAAAATACCAAATCTAGAGTAAAGTTAAATTTGAAGTTATTAACTGATCAAATTGGAAAATATTCGGTAAAAACGTTAAATCTTACCTCCATAATGGTTACCTAAGCTCCAAATAGCTTTAAATCACTTCAAAAATCCATTTAGGGCCTTAAGGTTTGGAGTTTCTAAAGAGAGAAAGGGAGAAAAAAAGCTAAGAGAAAGAGTTAGGGCAAAATGGCCCAGCACCCTTTTTAATTTTTTACCTTTCCTCTCTGATGTATCGATACATTTGGGTAATGTATCGATACATTTGCCCTAATTTCGAATAAGTGTATAGATACATTTAGGTAATGTATCAATACATTTCAAGCAGAATGCCCTTAGTGCTCTCTACTTCAAATGTATCGATACATTTGGACAATGTATCGATACATGTTCATTTGTGGCTAAATCTATTGATACATTCTTGCATGTATCAATTGAAAATCCTCTTGGGGCCTTTATTGTTTATCTTGCTAAGAATATATCGATACATTAGAGTATGTATCGATACTTTTCACCCCTGTAGGCAGTTCTAAGCTTCCAAAACTTCCAAAAATTCAAGTTTAACACCAAAAAATCATTCCTTGTTAATATCACACCTCTAATTGTTCATTTAACTTAAACCCATACACATATAAATCCACAAACACAACATCAAACTTAGATCGAAACTTCAAACTATGGAACTTATCACATACTTCATCAAAATCTCATCTAAGCGTCAATATTTACACTTTCAAACACTTGGCATGCATATCATATCATTAAGGTCCTCAAGACTATATATTTCACAAATCATTCTTAGTTTACATTGAAAATTGTGGGTGTTACATGGACTGCTTTTTAATTGCGAATGAAATGATTGATATGCTACGTATGAATGGGAAATGTGGGTTGCTATTGAAGATAGATTTTAAAAAGTCACATGATGGTGTATGTTGGGATTTTTTGTATTTCAGGATGAATCAAATCATATTTGAGAAAACATGGTGTAGTTCGATTATGGAATGTATCTTGTCAGCCTTGGTATCAATTCTCTTCAATGGATCACCTACTAAACTTTTTAAAATGCAAGGGTGCCCATTATCTCCTTTCTTGTGTAATATTGTCGTTGAACCTTTTAGTTGTCTCATGGTGAAAGAAGGAGGGGAGAATATATGTAGTGGTATTCCTATTAGCAAAAAGTGGTATGAGTACATTTACAATATGCTAATAATACTTTACTTTTCTATGAACAAACTTTAAACTGCTTGCTTAACTTGAAGACAGTGTTTAGATATTCTCAAATTGTATCTAGATTGAAGATAATTTTCAGAAAAATAACCATTTTGGACTGGGTGTCAATGCTGATTTATTTGAAAAATGGGTAGCAAAGATTTGGTGCAAGACTAGCACTTTCCTAACCTTATATTTGGGTCTTCCATTGGAGGTTGGTCAAGCCTTAATGAAAATTTGAAAACTGGTGGTGGATTGTTTTTAGGTGACATTTGATAGATGGAAATCCCAAATATTGTCTATGGAAGGTCGAGTAACTCTTATAAAATTTGTGCTAAGTAGTTTACCTATTTTCTTCATGTATCCTTATTCAGCCATGAATGTATGGATAAATCAGTGAATCTATCGACACATTTACTCCTAAACTTAAACTTCTAACACTTTCAGCTCCCATAACTCCAATCTCAAGCTTCCCAATCATTTCTTACTTCAATCAAACCTCAAATCAACCATATAACTCACAATTTCAAGTTACATATTCATAATATAGCCAAGGCTTCCATCAAACTCAAACATATAAATTTATCAGTGATACTTTAATATTTGTACCCAAGTTCCACTATTCATATACTTACAACCTCATGCACATGTAGTGCCATTCAAAACCTACAAACAAGTTCAAATTTCAAAATCATAGTCCCATAAGATAGTCATGCCTTAATTTCACATGTTCATACATCAAATTTCTATTTAACTCATCAAATAGCTTAGGCAACATTATACATAATTCATAATGAAATCAGGGGTATTACAGCTTTGGTATATCATTTCAAAATCACCCTATTCAGTCCTTGTACTCAAAAACCCTACCTAGCACAACTAGGGGTGGCTCAATAAGTTCAAAGGCCTAAAACGAAATATTCAATGAGACATTCTTTTATTGAAATTAAAAGAATTATTAAATTTTTATTCTTTTAGTTTTTTGAGATGCAAAATTTTTATATTTTTTAAATGGCTAATACAAAATCAACAATCCAAATTTTTAATTCAAATAAATCAACTATCACATAAAATAAATGCAATATAATAATATAATATAAATTAAAAATTAAAGTAAAAAAGTTTGTAAATATTAAAACAATAGAACCTAATTGTTGAATGCTTATTGCAAATCACAAATGAGGTTCACGGCTTTATAAAGATAATAACATAACGGACTTTTTGTGTATTTTTTGGGAGAAAATTGAAGTTAAAGAAAGAAGGAAGAAAGAGCAAATGAGAAAAGAAGAATTTAAAAGTAGATGTTATACATTGAAAAAGAAATAATTGGTTTTATATATAGGAGAAAAAATAGTTGTTAGAAATCATTAAATATGTTGATTGGAAATAGGAAAAATAAGTAAGAAAAAAATAGTTATTGGAGATGATTAAATACATATGATTGTTAGTTGATTCGAAATAATATAGTATCTTAGAAATTAGAAAGCGATAGAAAATTAAGATTTATTAGATACATAATTAAAGAAATGAGAAAACAGAAAATTTTATTAATTATTTTTTATTTTTATATAATTTTTTAATTTTTATATATTTTTAATATAATAAATTATATTATAAAATTATAAAGCCTCCTCAAATTGAGGACCTAAAGCCCTTACTTGGGTGACTTTACCCAAAGACCGGCCCTGAGCACAACCTTCAATATGTATTACAAAGAAAGTGTGCTAAAAAAATACACATGCCCACATACAATAACGAAAGGGCAAAGAATCACATCTGTACACCATAAGGGCCAAAGCGAAAGATAGCCCCCCAAGACATCAATAAGTCATCCGAACCAATTTATCACAGTATTTACAACTCTTCCGCACACACAACAGATTAAGACAAACACCCATTACCTCAAGAAGGACTCATGAAGTTTACCAAATCCTGCTGTCGTCCCACACCATCCTTTGCCAACTGATCCGCCACACTATTTGCTTCTCTTGGGATATGGCTAGCCTCCCATTTTGTTACTCAAGTCACTCAAGGTTCTCATAATTATAACTCTTTATAATATTTTTTGTAAAGCATATGAGATTCAATGAATTTTATTTCAATCGACTTTTATAATCCTTTTAGAAATAAAGAATACTTTTTATAAATAGCAGAGATTTCATAAAATCAAATTTTTGAAGTATTTGAGCAGTTTTTAATTATAACAAAAAAAAGTTATCACACAAGATAATTAACTTTGGGTCTAGAGAAAAGAAAAAGTTGAGAAAGATTGGTATTATAGCCTTTCAAAATTGGATAAATGATATGAGCCTGTTACATTATTGCATAATTAAGGACCCTCGCGAGGTTTATACGTGTACTCTTCTTTTGTGTTATTATATTCTGTGGTTTATGTGTGGAATATTATGAGAATGTATTTATATTTGATTCACGTATTGCCACCGATGGGCAATGTGGCAAGTTTTGGACCGAATTAAGCTGATTACCTAGAAGACCTTGAGAACTGAGAAGTCTCGCTATCAAGTATGAAAAATCAAAGACCAGCTATCAACCGAAACTTTTGGAGTCTTTCAATGCGTCAATCTTGAGATGATTTTGATACCTAATTGAAGTGCTTCATCTATTTTAATGATACAACCCGACTCCTATTGACTATTGCATCCGAGTATTTTTCTTTAAAAAAATAATAAAATAATAGATAAATGTATTTTCTGTTCAAAAAACTGCCCTAGTCCTCCTCAGCAGAATGTGATGTTAATATAGCATTAATAGCATAAAATTGTTGCTCAATGATAGGGCAATACAGGACTAGGGATCAAGGATAAGGAGTGCCCATTGCTCATTTCCTTCCTTTTTTCTTTTCAGCTTACGAACGGGAAAGGATAATTTGAAGAAAGAAAAAGGAAAAGGGAATGAATCACTTGGCACTTACAATTCAACAACGACCTACTTCTTTCGTTACGGCGGAAGAATAAGGATAAATCCCCGTAGATTAATATTGAGAAACACCGACATGGACAAGTGAGGCAGGGACGCTGTCCCGCTTTGTTAAAGTAGTATCTTCTAACATCCCCAAAGATAGTTGAACTTCTTGAACATCATTACTCGTAAACTAAATTAGCCCATTCGTATCATTCATGAACCATTGAAAACAGAACACCATGGGGACAAAATTAGGGGAAAAAAAAAAGAAAACTATACCATATTAGAGAGAGTGAGAGAAGAAAAATACAAGTAACCAAGGTCCCAAACTATCAACAGCTCCACCCATACCCTGCGCTAGAAAAGTACTAGCCAAAAAAGGGTTACAACTGATAATTGAAATAAATAACAAAAAACTACACTTTCCAGGATTCTAGAGTGGGAAAGCTAGTAAAAGTGTCACAATCTAAGGTAGCCCCAGCGGAAGCTACACCCTCAGCCACTACAGAAGACTGAAACGGAAGTAAACTGGACCCAACAACTGCCCCAGAAGATTGCTGCTGATGATCCAATAAGAACGCCGAGGTGTCCAGCGTAGGCAAGCATCCCGGCCCCGCCCCGTTGGGCAACCGGCTACCCGGTCTCTGCGGCTCTGGCTTCAGGATCGGACCCAGAGACATCTGTGCGTTACCAAACCTGACTCCGGTCACCTGTTGCACCATCTGCCTGAAATTGGCCGGATCCGCTGTAATAAAGGTAGTCTGAGAGCGCTTACAGGCGCGGGGCTTGCGTTTGGAGACTTTCCCAGTGGCAGTGGGAGGGGGGATGGTGGTCCGCTTACGTTTGGGTGCGGTTTCAGGGTCAGAGCCTGAAACGTTTGAAGCACTGGGCGTGGGCGTGGGCGCGGGCGTGGATGTGGATGTGGGCGTGGGCGTGGGCGTAGGCGGGGTGTTAGGGTTGATGAGGTTGAGCAGTGGGGACAGGGAATCTGGGTTGGTGAAGGAATTAGAGATGGACTTTTCCAGCGCTCTCGTCAGAGTTTCGGTATCGCGAGCAAAGGCTTCGGAGATCCAGGAATCAGCAAAGCGGGGACGAAACGTCCACGGTTCGATGCTCGCCAGGTTTTCCGATGATGCCATCTGGTACTGCTATTCTCTCTGTTTTCCACAAAAGAAAAAAAGCTGTATCTTTTCTATCGAAACAAAACGAAAAACGTAAGAAACAAAAGGAAAAGCTCTCTAAAAGAAAAGAATCATTCTATTCGGTATAGTTGCGAAATCTTCTTCTGTTCGCAGAAACCACAAAGAGAGTAGCGATTAGGCACAAGAGCCGAAGAAGAGGAAAACGAAACAAAAGCAGAGAGGGGGGAAATGGGGGAGACAGAGGAGATAGACAAGAGAGCTTAAATAGGGCGGTGCGGGGTAGGGGGGAAGAAACCGCGTCGTAATGACAGGAGACACGCGTCAGCTTTCTCGTACGGAGATTTAGCCAAGCTAAGCAACATTTAACCATGGTTTATACCTTTCATTTATGAGTTTTGACTCTGCATTAGAAGCCGCTACCACTAGCGACGAGTGTAGTGGCTTTCAGCTGCTTATTTCTCGGCTTTGAACGTCAAGGCCGCGTCTTTCGGCGTCCTCCTTTACGCGTAAACTTCCTTTTTATAATTTTATTTTACTACTAACTACACCTTTTTTTTTTTTTTCTCTTTTTCTCTCTCTCTCTACTTTCTTTTCTTTCTTTCTTAATCTTGTCCTGACTTTTTCTTTTTTTTTCTTTCTTTGGTCGGGATGGCATATTATATATTATAATATCATCTTGTTTAACTAAAACTCAAAAGACTGTCCGAAAAAATCCGAACTCAACTCTAGGATGTTTTTTTCTTACTTTTTAAATTTTAATTTTTATAGATGGAAACATGTTAAGAAAAGTCCAAATTTTATTCATTTAATATCATGTTTGATTCATTTATTATTATGTATTAATAAACTAAAATCAAATTGTGAACACTATTACGTATAAATGAAAGTATAATTTAAGAGTATAATAATAAGAGATAATATCAATGCAATTACTTTTAATTTTAAATACAAGGAATTTTTAAATTTCATGGGTATTAAAATTAATTGTATTTAGTGATTAGACTTATTTAATTTTTTTTAAAAAAATTCAAATACCTAGTTTTTATGTATGAAATAAAATTATTACTCATGTACTTAAGTGTAAAAATTTTAATCAACCAAGAAATCTTTGTGCTTCATCATTACTGCCCAAATAATTATAAGTCAAAATCATATCAACATCACGTCGATTAGTTTTACCTTTTAAATACTATAATTCTAATTTATCAATAATAATTCATAAAGTTAGTAGTAAAACTAATTAATTGATTACTTACATACTTAGACTTAGTGAGTCATTGTAAGGAAAAATAATAGATTAATTAATCATTATTGCCCAAATGGTCAAATGTTAAACAAATCAACATTATATTAATTAATCTTATATATCATGATTATTGAATTTCTATTTTTACAAACTTTAATTAATGTTATGCAAATTAATTGATCAATTGGATTTATTAAATTATTCTTCAAGTCAAGACACTTTATTCTTCATTAATTCAAAATGCCAAAATGGTCAAATCTAGAACAATATTATACCAATTAGTATTACCAAATCCCAAAATGGTTGCAAGGCGAACTAGCAAGTGTTATACTATTAAAATATTGTTCTTATTAAATTAGTATTAATTGGTACTCTTTTGAAATAATGTCCACTATTCAACACTCCAATAAAACGTTTGTATATATGACTATATGTAATGTTAATGTTTATAATTTATGTCCAACCAACGTAAAAATTGAATATAGTAAAGAATTCTTGATAATTTGAAATACTATAAAAAAGTTCATAATGACTAGCAAGATAAAAAATAAAAAGTACACAAAACTGCCATAGTGAGTGTATATATAAAGTTATAGTACCATGTATATTTATACAAATATTTATTAATTTATTAATTTTTATCTTAAATTTATTATTTAATTAATGATATTGACTTGACATCAATTAAAAAAAAGAGTAAAATTGTTTACTACATTCGAATTTACAAAAAAAAATTATAACTTATATAATTCTCAAAATTATCCAAATCCAACAACACTTGAGACTAATCAAATATGAAATAATTTAAACTCAAAATGATCGGAACTTGAAATAATTTAAACCCAAAACGATTCAAATTTAAAATAATTAAAACCAAGACAATCAGAATTCAAAACAATTTAAATTTGAATATACCCTGACTTGAATCCTTTTGAGCTCGTCAATTGCCACCTTTATTTATCTCAAAATGGAGGAGAGAATTTAAGAAGTTTTTGTACTCGATTTCAATAGCATCATGTACAAGTTTGGTTGAATTTTAATTTTTTATATTGAAAAAATATACAAGATGTTTACTACTTATCTTGAATTTAACTAATATTTTTAATTTTTCTTACATAATTAATATTTTAATGTTTTAATAGTGCCATTAGTATGGATCTATATTACATAATGATTTATTTGGATATCATCTAATCATGGCTTAAACTTCGAATATTTCGAATCCAAAAGCCTCCATTTTCCTTCATATATTTTGATATCATCTAGGTTCTCATATAATAGTATTTACTAATACTATATCTTTGTTTTTTTTTTTTCATCGCTCTTTTGACTTTGGTCTCCTTCTTATGGATGGTACTTGGAAAGTAAAGAAAATAAAAAAGACATGAAGAGGAATGTTCATGTAAGTTTTTAATTCCTAGATCCATGTGTGAGTACCTATTTAATTTGTTAGGGTGACCATTTCTAGTTACAAACTACCAGAGAACTATTGGTAAAAGCTAGATCTTCCTTTTCGTTCTTCTCTTTTTTTGGTTGCTCACGGTAGGCAAAGACCATTCGTTAGAAGTAAAGTGTGAACCTAGCCAATTATATAAATAATAAACCCTAAAAGCCTCTCCACTAGATCCATGTATGAGTATTTGTTTGATTCGTTAAGGTGGTTATTTCTAGTTACAGAATATTAGAGAACTACTGGTAGAGGCTAGATCTTCCTTTTCGTTCTTCTCCTTTTTCGGTAGCTCATAATGGGCAAAGACCATTCATTAGAAGTGAAGAGTGGACCTAGCCAATTATATAAATAATAAACCTTAGAAGCCTCCCCATTAAAGGCTTATTATGTTATGGCCAACACAACTGCCAAACCACATTGACCTAATAAAATGAGCAAAGTTCATCATCAACAGATCACTATAATATTAATTGGGTTCTCATGCTTTGTCTCACAATAGAACTAAATTATCAGTCTATTTTATTAAATCGAAATTACCAATTAATAGTAGCCCACATAATAGAAAATTCTAAAATTCTCCCACTTGGGCAATATTAATTGGAGTTTATTTTGAGTTTAAGAAAACACTTTAAAAAACAAAACTCCAAACTGATTTACTTAATTTTGATGTGGCCACAATTTTAAAAAAAAAACATTAGTCTTTAGAGACAATGTCTTAATGATCTTATCCAATAGAAACATCTAATATTGAATTATGACAACATTATACCCCTTATTGACATAGCACCAATCCATAGTTACAAGTATCTGTGATCGTATCAACAATGGATCTTAGTGTGGCTTTGTAGCAAGAAAATAGCACCCAAATGTGTTCTTAATGTGCTATTTTCATTGCCAGTCCTCATGCCGATTTCTCTAAATCTGATGAGAAATCTATATGGCATTTAATAACATGCTTGTATGTCTCCCACTTATCATCGAGGTTCCTTATTGGTGTCATCAATGAGACATACCACTAAAATCATTCTCGAGACAAACACCAATCTCAAATTTCACAAAACATATATGCAATATAGAAAATTTAATAACCAAATATACATGTACAAATAATATCAAATAAAAACATGCATTATTAATCAATGATTATCATCAATAAATATAAAATCAAACATCTCATCGATGTCTAAAGACATAGAAAGAGTCTTTATATAAATAAATATAAACCATGATTTGAGAGTTTTAAAAAACATAAATAACATACTCCCACTGACCAAACCCATTAGAGGACCCTAAGATGCCTATGCTTTTAAGATGTCTACTAACCACTATAGGTCTTAACCCCTTAGTTAAAGGATCATCCAACATGTCATCAATGTTAATATACTCAACATAAATGTCACAATTTTTAACAAATTCCCTAACCTTTATATACTTTATCTCAAAATGCTTAGACCCACCAGTGGTTTTGTTGTTCTTAGTGAACAACATGACAAACATATTATCACAATAAATCTTAAGAGTTTTAGATATGCAATAACAACACAAAGCCTAAAAATGAGATTTCTAAGCCAAATAACTTGCATAGCAACCCCATAACAAACAACAAACTTAGCTTGCATAATAAAGGAAGCTAAAAGTGTCTTTTTAACACTTTTCCAAGAAACAGCTCCCCTAGCCAACACAAAAATATACCCTAAGGTAGATTCATGTCTTTTTGACAATTAGCAAAGTCAAAATTGGTATACCCAACAATCTTAAAATTACCCACCTTTCTATACGCCAACATATAATCCTTAGTCTTTTGCAAGTATCTCATCACTTTCTTAATAGCAACCCAATGATCCAAACTAAGGTTAAAAAGATATTTGCCAAGAACTCCCACTGCAAAAGCTATGTTTGGCCTAGTGCAAACTTGTGCATACATTAGGCTCCCAATTGGATTAGAATAAGGTATGTCTTTTATGGATTCTCTTTCCAAATCATTTTTTGGACATTGATTAAGCTTAAGTCTATCACCTTTCACAACAACTGCATCCCCAACCTTGCAGTTCTGCATGTTGAATTTGCTAAACACATGATCAATGTATGCCTTATAGGAAAGCCTCAATAAATTTCAAGATTTATCTCTATGTATTTCAATCCCGAGTATAAATGAGGCATCACCAAGATCTTTCATGTTAAAAGTCCTGGACAGTAACTGCTTAGTTTCATGCAACAATTCAACATCATTACTAGCTAGTAAGATATCACCCACATTGAGCACAAGAAACATGAACTTACTCCCACTGATCTTAAGGTGTATACGTTGATCAACCTTGTTCTCCTAAAAACCCATGGAAGCAACTACCTCATCAAACTTCAAATACCAGTGTTTGGAAGCTTGCTTCAGATCATAAATGGACTTCCAAAGTCTTACACCAAGCTTTCACTTCCTGATTCCTAAAATCCCTCAAGTTGTACCATAAACCTCCTCTTCAAGGTTACCATTCAAAAAGACTGTCTTCATATCCATTTGATGAAATTCTAAGTCAAAATGTGCTACCAAGACCATGATGATCCTAAAAGAATCCTTAGAAGACACTGGTGAACAAGTCTCATTATAATCTACCCCCCTCTCTAAGTATATCTTTTTGCCACCAACTTGGCCTTAAACCTCTCAAGTTTTTCCTTAGATTCCTTTTCGGTCTTATACACCCATTTGTAACTAATTGGTCTACATCACTCTAGGAGTTCAACTAACTCCTAAACACCATTTTGAGCTATAAAACTCATCTCATCTGTCATTGCATCCATCCACATAGAAGATCGAGGACAATTAATAGCATCATGGAAAGTCACAAGGTCCACCACATGATTAATATCTTAATCACTCTTTCTAAGAAAAACTACATAATTATTAAAAATGGCTGACTTCCTTTGCCTTGAAGTTTTCTTCAAAGGCAGCTTAACCTCATTTTCCTGAACAGGATGAACATCAATGGAAGCAAGAACAAGATCTTGAGGAAAACGGTTTGTATCATATTTCTCAGTATCTTCTATCTCAATACTACATTACCTTGTGAAGTTGGCAAAAGAATGATTACATGTCTGATAGGCTCACTAATATCAACAACGTTAGTCATAGCCCTATCACTAACATCCAACTCCAAAAATTTTGCTACTTGTGATTCTACAACTTTAGTTCCACATATACGACAAAAGAATCTATGTCTTTTAGAATGATCTAGGTAACCTATGAAATAACAACAAGTAGTTTTGGGTTCAATCTTTCTTTTAGAATGATTACAAATTTTAACTTCCACAAGACATCCCTAAACACAAAAGTGGTTCAAATTAGGTTTCCTACTAGTCCACAACTCAAAGGGTGTTTTAAGAATAGATTTATTGAGCACTTCATTAAGAACGTACAATGCAGTTTGAATGGCTTCACCTCAAAAAGAGTTTGGAAGGTTAGTTCTCTTCATCATTTTCTTAAGGGTGCGATTTCGCCTTTTAGACACACCATTTTGTTTAGGACTATTAGGTATGGTATATTGGGCAACAATTCAACACTTTCTTAAGTATTTGGCAAATGGTCCCATGTGCTATCTAATTATACCATGTTTGCCATAATACTTACCTCCACGGCCAGACTTAACAATTTTGATAACATTCTCTAATTGTTTCTCTACCTCAATTTTGAAATTTCTAAATTTTTCATAACCATCAGATTTTTAACAATCAAGTAAAGATAACCGAAATGAGAAAAGTCATAAATGAAGGTAACAAAGTACTTGTTACCACGCAAGGTGGGTGTAAAAGGTTTATTGATATCAGTGTGCACAATTTTTGAAAGATCCTAATTACGAGTTACCCCTTTTTTCTAGGTCTTAGTCATTTTACCTCTTATGTAATCTACACATGTGTTTAACCTTTCAAAATCAAGATAAGGTAAAATGCTAACTTTTATTAATCTTTCAACTCTCTCATTAGAAATGTGACATAATCTTTTATGCCATAATAAAAAGGAGTTTTCTTTAATAAAAGATCTTTTAAACATAATGTTTTCAACATTCACGCAACTATATTCATTATTAGGGACTAAGCATAACTTATACAAACTATCAACTAGCTTAAACTCTCCAATGACTTTAGAATTTAAAAGCAAGCAACTTTTTCATTACCAATGCGAAAATAATAACTAAGTCTATCCATAACAAAAACTGAAATCAAATTTAGTTTAAATGTCGGTACATGAAAAACATTTTTCAAAACAAGTTCAAAACCAGATTCTAAATTTAAACCTATGGTTCCTATATGACTAACATCTACTTTGGCATTGTTTCCATCTCTAAGCTTGGCCTCTTTTTTTCACTTGGCTTTTGTTTTCTTTTGAACCCCTATAAAGTAATAGCAACATGAACAGTTGCACCATTATCAAGCCACCATGAATTTGGTGGGGCATTAACAAAATATGATTCAAAACAAATTAGGTTTAGTGACTTAGCTTCGTGTTTATTCTTTTACTATAATCAATACTTATATTTAGGGCACTCATTTTTAATTTAACCTTTCTTCTTGTAGGAAAATCACCTAACATCATTCTTTATGACAATTTTAGAATCTCCCACCCTTTTAGTCTAACCATTACCTTGCCCTTTATTGTCCTAAACCTGCTTTGTAGCATTCGACACAAACTGCCTAGGTTTCTTAAAATTCTTTCGATAGTAAGGTTTATAATTGGTGGTAAGTAAAACACTCTCTCTTTACTTTCTTGATTTTTTCTTCCTCAAAGACACAATTAGAGATAAAGTCATTGACACTCCAAACCTCATTCACAACGTTATAGATAGTTTTGATTTGGGTAAAATCGATAAGTAAGGAATTAAAGGCAAGATGGATAATGAATATGTTAGGAAAGGTGATCTCATGGGAAGCCAATTTGGTTTAGATGTGGACCACTTTCATAATAAAATCCTAACCCCTTCAACACTATCATGCTTGATACTCGTAAGCTTACTCATAAGATTCCCAATCTCAAACTTACTATATTTTTGGTATCTTTCACCTACAGCTTCATAAAATTTCTTAGCAATTTCAATTGTTTGCAACCCACTAAACAAATGCTCAGAGACATTTCTTTTAATGGCATGTAGACACATGCGACTCATTCTATCCCATTTAGCAAAGAACTCTTTCTATTCAATGGTGCTCTCATCAGTAAGGGTAATAAGAATATCAACACGTAAGGCTATGTCTATTTCACTGATGACAAAGGCAAAAAACAAATCATCATTCCATCTTTTATAGTTAGATCCATTAAGAATCTTAATAGTAGCTTGATTGTTGTTCATAGTAAAGGTCACTATTCAAGACAAGAAATGCAACTACTAATCAATGGGCAAAATAATTAGCCACAATCCATGATGTGATAAAAAATTATCGAAGAGTCCAAGTGCATCATCACAAACTTCCCTTTGGGCGGAGAATATGACATTTTGATAAGCACTCTCCACATAAAGTTAATATGAGAATATCCTAATTTTTATAAAGCCTATCCGCTTTGGGCAGATAAACCTTCTAGACTGGTATACTTTCAATCATGATGCTCTATGTCCCACTCTAAATTGCCTTACATAATAACCCTCTTTGCACAGGCGATTGTATAAAGCAATTCAAAGACCATCCTGTACATTTTGCTCAAGAAAATAATCTATCAATCTCAATAAATGAGCCACTTTGGCGGCCAAGCACTTACATCAATTAATAAAATTTTCTTGAACTGAGAATTTACAATTTGCCCAAAATCCTTAATTTTTGTACTCAACCCAATGTATGCAATGGATCATTCTGGTTGAGATACTAAGCTTGGGTGTATCTCATTTGGTCCCAAATAGTATATGTTGCATTACAACTTAGTATTTTGAACTTCAATAATTTTTTAAAATTATGCACATAATTACAACCTAAGGGTACACAAGTTTGGAGGCTAATATAAAAAGAGTACATATTGTTAATAAAATCTCAGTATGCCAAAATATTTTATAATAAAATAAATTCACAGAATGCATGAATATAAATTAAAGAAAAAAATATGAACATGCATAAAAATGCATAAATATTAAATAATTATTATTTTAAAGTCATATAAAATTTTGGAAAATTATCCAAAAAATCAAAAATTAAATTCTATGACTACCAAAAAAAAGAGGCCAAAATCGAACTTTCCTAGCCCCCACACGCGTTGTACATGCCACCCTATGCACATGAGCTTTATACAATGATAGATCTAAGTCTTTTCCTACCTTCTGTTGAGTTGACCCAATCTGACCGGAATAAGATCCAACCCATTCAAGTTTGTTTTGAACTTTCTCTCAATTTTCATGGTTTTAAGCCTATTTTAATGCAATCAAAATTACCAAAACTTAATTATACCTTAATTTTACAAAACCCATTCATCAAAACATTCCAAAAACTACAAAACCGAGGTCAATCATCAAGAACTAGATTTTTTTGGTTCTATGTTCAAACCCAAAACATATTTATCCAATTCTTGTTTTTATGGTATGAGTTAAAAGAATAAATTTATACCAAAATGATCTATTCATGTGAGGAACAAAAGCCTTAATTTGTTTGGGTCCTAATTTCACACTAGAGGCTCTAATACCAAATGTAAGTTTTTAATCTCTAGATTCATGTGTGAAGATTAATACACCAAGAGTCATATAATTAAATTAGTGTACTTGTTTGATTCGTTAAGGTAGTCATTTCTAGTTATTGAATACCAGAGAACTACTAGTAGAAACTAAATCTTCCTCTTTGCTCTTTTCCTTTTTTGATGGCTCACAATTGACAAAGACCATTCGCAGGGGCTGAGCTAGCCAATTTTTGTTGGGGGGCCAAACATAGAAGAATGAGGATTAAAAATTTTAAAAACTAATCTGTTAAGTTTAATCAAAAATCAAAAGATTGATAATAGAAATATAAAATTAAATAACAAACTATAATGTGTAAAATATAAATAATTAAATATGATATATAAGATTAATAATTTCTTCTTATATAATCAAGATTGTTTAAAGACTATATATTCAAGATAATTTCATTTCAACTAAATATAAAATGTAAAGTGTTAAGATGAACCCTACGACCAATTGGGATTGGTTGAGACTTGATTCCAATCATGCAACAGTATCATTCATATTGAATGATTAGAGGTTTTCCTTCATCAATAAGACATTAATTATAATGAGTTATAAGTCTAATTAGATGAAGTCCATGAGATTAATATGCCTTGCAAGGAAACTGTAATGGGTTGCAGTTATGAGATTCCTATGCATCAAAGTATAATCTCAAAATGTTCCTGGTCAATGTATCATTGAGACTGGACATCAATGATGCGCAGAGACTGGTATATT
This sequence comes from Theobroma cacao, assembly GCF_000208745.1. Classification (NCBI taxonomy): domain Eukaryota; kingdom Viridiplantae; phylum Streptophyta; class Magnoliopsida; order Malvales; family Malvaceae; genus Theobroma; species Theobroma cacao. The sequence goes on along the minus strand of NC_030854.1, from coordinate 17,882,617 downwards.
CTATGTTCCTTACTTTGGAAGTAAGCAATCGATCTCATAGATTGAAGTATAGAGATACTTGAAACTAGAATATAGGTGCTTGTCGAGGAGAGCAAGTTCACTGAACATGACCCGCCATGAGAAGTGCATTTGGTAATACACTCTAGTGTCTATGCAACACTTCTCATGTGTCAGTTGTGTAAAAACTCCCTAAACTTGAGACACCAAGTTGTCTTATGTGTAGAGTGCTATGCTTTGATTTCATCCCTATGGGTGCTTAACCAAGGATGTCAAAACAGGATGCTTTTGGGTATAGTATGAAGCATGTGAAGGCAAATGAGTGGTTAAGATAGGAATCATCACCTCAAGTGTTTTAGAAGCAATATCCTATCAGTTTTTGGTTAACATTAGCTTATTGAAGTCCTTGGCCAAGGCAACATGGAGATTATGAAAAAGGTTTCATAACTCTCTATAAAGCTAATGCTATAATTGTAGGAACAAATATGGAGGTCAATAAGAGTAGACACTGTACCAAGCTCTTATCATCTCTGGAATATATGATGAGGGAATAAATTACACTGATAGACTGTACATTGAAAGGTTGTCAAAGAACCTTTTGACTCTCCCAACAATTGGGTGGCCATGATGCATTGCTAGATGCCAATCTTTGTCTATGGAATTGATTATAAACTAATTGATTGAATTTTATATTTTATATTTTATATTAATCAATTAACAAATTAATCAATTTCATTGCCAACATGTTGGGAACCTAATGGCTTACACACAATGATTGCATTTGAATCAAATTGGGAGAGTGACGATTTAAGTTAGACTTAAATCACATGCTAGGTAATTAACTTCTATAAACTTAATTAAAAGAGTTTAATTATGTTTTTGGCATAATTATAAATAGTTATAACTATAAGGCCCTGATTGTAAAATATAAAGGAAATTAATTTTGATTTTAATTTCCAAGGACTTAATTAAAAGAGTTTAATTAAGTAATAAGCCCAATATTATAATGTGTTATAATATTGAGAGCTTAATTGCAAAATTGAAGTTATTTTAACCTAACTATATAAGTCACCTTTTAACTATTTTTCATATGAGAGTTTTTCACAATTGAAGAAAACATAATTTTTGTCAGAAAAAGAGAAACATGTTCTTTCTTTGCCACCACTCCCTTTGTGTGAAAGAGAAAATTGCTTATGAAACAATTTTCGAGAAAGGTTCGGCTAAGATTGTGAAAAAAAAAAAAGGACAATTGTTGTCCTCTTTGCTAGCACAAAGTATAGTTAAAAACTCCTTCCTTTGTTGAAGGTTCAAGTGCAATCGTGTGTACTACCATTGAAGGCCAAACACTTGATTGGCTAGGGTTTTTGCTCCTTGTGGTGTTCGCGGGATTTCTTCAAAAAGTGCCATCGTGATTACGAAATTACATGGCAAGGTAACTTTCTAAACAATAATTTATTTTGTGCTTTTATGTGTTAAATATCACCAAGGTGATCCATGGGTGGAGGCATGTTTTGTTGTTTAGTTATAAAGTTTTTAATTTTCTTTCCGCTGCGTATTTTGAGTATGCTATCCATAGCCAAACCCATCATAAAGTATATAAAAATATACTTAAGTTAATTTCCTTTTACATAATCAGCATTAATTAAAAAATAATGCATTGATGAAATTTTAGATAACAATGTAATACTACAACTTATATTTGAGAACTACATAATAATTTATTAAATTTTAAAGATTAAAATCATATAAAATAAAATGTATGTAACAAAAAAAAGAAGAACATGGTAAGTAGAAGTTACTACATATGACATAACAAAAAAACAAAAAGAAAAAGAGTATGGTTGATGGTTTGTAGAAATTTAGGAGAGAAAATTTATAGAAACTTAGAAAATATGAGCAAATAGAATAGAAATAAAAAATAAAAAATAATAATAATAATATAAATTGAAAGAAACAAATAAAAAATTTTTAAATTTGAGTGAGATATGTAAAATCATTTTATTATTATTTTTGTTTATTAGTTATTAAATAAAAAATTATTTTGTTACATTAAAAGAATATATAAAACATTAAAAATTTTATATGTAATGGAAAAAATTTAAAATTTGGATTAAAGAGGCTTCGCCCTTGACCATTCGTTAGATGTGAAGAGGGGACCTAGTCAATTATATAAATAATAAACCCTAGAAGCCTCCCTTTTAAAGGCTTTTTGGGTTATGACCTACACAACTGTCAAACCACACTGCCCAATAAGACGTGCAAAGCCCATTATCAACAGATCACTATAATATTAATTAGGCTCTCATACTTTGTCTCACAACAGGACTAAATTATTAATCTATTTTATTAAACTGGAATTACCAATTAATAGTAGCTCACATAATAGAAAATTATAATAGTTCAAAGAAATAGTTTAATTTAATAAAAAAAAATCTGAATTTACCTTTTTAATTCTCATGTCAAGGTTGTTTTAGTCCATATCATAAATACTGCAAATGCTAGATAGAGATAAAGGAAAACCCAATTCTCCCTTATTCCTAATTAATTCGAAATGGGAATTTTACAAAAAATGTTGTTGATTTCTTACGCAAGTGCACGTATTGTTAACAAGTAATATAGTAATGAAGTAAAGTATCATTCCCACACAAAATTGTTTAATTCTTACTATTAACTACTAAAAATATAACACCCTAATTTTATCCAAACAATTAAAATGAAAAAGAAAAATTAAAACTAATAAACTGAAACTAAAATTAAATAGTAAATAAAACTCACTTAACTACCATACCTAAGATTATGATATCCCTTAATACTTCATCTGATTATTGTCTCTCTCTCTTAACTCAGTTTAATGGATTAAGTTGCTAACCTAGAGTCCTAAATTATTTACAAGTTTCTATCGAGTTTCTCATAAAAATACCTCTCTCAATTAATTTACTACATGTCTATGTAAATTAATTTGAAGAAAGATTCATTAAGTTTGTGTTCAAATCTTGGCTACTTATGGCTTATAAGTGTATGTCTACCCTATATGCAAATCAAACCACCTAATCAACTAAGTGTGTTCGATCATATGCTATTCTATTCAAGGTCTACATAAATCTCCTTCGTCAAAGTTTAATCTAGGTTTCCAATTCAATCTAATTGGCGATCAGACAATTAAAAGTATTAAGAAATAATAAAATAAACAATTCAATCTAGGTTTCTTTTTTTTATGATTTTTAAAATAAACAATTTAAATCCATCAAATATAAGTAAAAGAGAGATAAATAAATCAAACTACATATTGAGTTCAATCATAATCTTAGATTAATGAATTAGTTCCCTATCAAGTCACACATCATCGTTGAATAAAGTTTAAACAATAAAAACAAACTAAGAAAATAAAAGAATAATAAAAAAGATAAAACTCAAGAATTATAATCTTGATCTTTTAAGTCTTTTTGAGTCCTTCAAAATCTTCTCAACTTCGATGACTTTACAACTTGATTCTCAACTGTCAATTTGGTGTTTCGTTCTCTTCTTTTCTCCTCCGAAAGGTTATTTTTATAGGGCTTTGAAGTTAGGCCAAGTAGGGTGAAGAAAGAAGTCAATTTCAGCTCAAATTTCCTCATCAGACTATGTGGGTTCGTAGCCTTATCCAATTAATTAACAGAAATCGTAATTGCTCTAGGACTGCTACAGTATGTTAACTTCGACAAGATTTTTGACCATCTTCCAAGCTGAACTGGGCAAAGTGGTAAGAAAGTTGAAGCTTTTTCTCTTATCTTTTCAATGGTTTAAGAATTGCTTCATTTGGAGCTCTGTATAGAAAGTTATGGCTAAAATACCAAAATGTATGCAATAAAAGTCTGCACCTCAAAATTACTCTCATTTTTTCATTAAAATTCTTCCTTTATTAAGCACCTACAAAAGCACAAGTAAATTAATAACAACCTATCTTAAGCACATTAACATCAAATTAAGCATAAAATTAACTATGATTAGATTGACTCACCTAAATTAACTAATTTAAATAATTAAATAAAATCTATTAATTTCTATGCATTACTACATGATCTAAGCTAAATTGCTATCAAAATTAAGCTCAAATAACCTTATATGTCAAACCTTGTTCTGTAAAATAATTATGACGTCATTTACATGCTCAATAGAATAGTTGCATATTTAGGAAGTTTGAGAAATCGTTAAAAGACGATATTGCCCCTAATGGTATCATTAAGTCGATTAAGCCTCGAATTAGTTCAAATAGAAATTTTAAGGTGAAATTAAGAGTTTCACAGTCCAGAAATGATTTAAAATGGTGATTTGGAGTTCGAGGATCAATTTGAAGTCAAACCGAAATTTTCACTATCTAAGGGTAAAATGGTCATTTGTCACTTGAGGACAAAATGAGAATTTTAGAAAAAGATTTTTGGCCCCATTTAACTTATTGGAGTATGATTTGAGTATTGGAGTATGATTTGAGGTTTAGAAGTAAAAAATTTTAATTTCGGTATAATTTGGAGTAAAGGGGTAAAACGGTAATTTTACCATACCAGGGGCAAAATGGTAATTTTGCACCACCAACACTTGTCACATTTGTGGAATTTAATTATGGTGGGAATGGATAAAGATGGAATAAAGGTGTGGTGGAAAATTAAAATGAAAAGTCAAAATTAAAAAAAAAGGGCCAATGACATGATGCCACGTGTCATGCCTTTATTAATTTATTATTTTTTTGTTTAAAAGGCACAAAAACCAGCCCATCTTCCACCCCATGGTCGGCCAAACCAGCAAGAAGAGAGAGAAAATCAAAGAAAAAGTGTGAATTTTCAAGAAAATTAAGTGAAAAAGGTAAGATTTTTTCTATTAAGCTTGAGTTTTCTTATTCCCAAGCATTTCTCCTTATTTTCCATGATTAAATTGCATGTTTTCATGGTGATTT
>NC_030854.1:17781400-17874356 GCF_000208745.1 Theobroma cacao | reverse complement strand
TTTTAAATGAAGATTTTAGACTTTTAAACTCATTTTGAATATGAATTATGTGTTTTGTACTTGTATATTACGTTTTAGCCAGTTTCGAAATTTTTGAGAAAAAAATGACCAAAATACCCCTGTGTGGCGAAAATTTTATTTTGATTGTTTTTGATCTAAAATAGTATATATTCTCTAAAAACTCGATATTTAACAATGATTGCTCACAGGAAAGGAAAGAAACTGATATGTAAGCCTTGCGGGGTTCCGGTTGGCATTCTGGATAATGAGTGTCAATCGGGACGTCGCGGCGATTGTCATGGGCTCGAGGGGAGTACCGGGTCGTGACACATTGTGGATAGGTGGTGAGCAAATTACACTGGTAAAAGTACAGAGATTGTGCTTGGAGATTGGGATTAGGAGTACATCGACTCCTAGAACTGTGAGTGAACTTATTATCGTCTTAATTATCTAGAGTAGTTTTATACAATTGTATGATTTTATGAAAAATGGGTTTAAATGGTAAATTGCTATGTTTTAGGAGAAATTGTGATTTTATAAAATGATTTTATAGATTTTCTGAAAAATTGAATACTGGTTTTGAAAATAGAGTGATTGGAAACTGCCCGCTTGTGTTATAAATTTATTGTTTTAAATTGAATGGCTTATGACAATATGTGAGCATGAATGGCAAAGTCTGTGTTTGTATCAAAATTATATATACTATGTATTCAGCCTTGAGAGGCTAGATTGCGACAAATTGCCATGTCATACAGAAAAAGATTTTATAAATCAGGTGGTAGATAAAATAATTTATAATCCCTGCAGTGGAGGTTCTGTGGACCAGCCTAAGAGATAGGGCACAAAATCAAATATACCTTACCTCGATCGGAGAGCCGTGTGGAGGGTATCTTTGGAGGTAAAGATTTAAGTGCACTTCACGTGGACCACCGTGTGAGAGTGAGACTCAGCCAACGCCAAGGCATGGCTGGAATTTCGGATGTAAAGATATTTAACAGCCTTGGTGGTCTCGGTCAGATGCCTAGGCCAAGGCATCCTCGGGAATGATTTTGGCAGGATCCAAGTTTTGTGAAATACATAAGCCAAGTTGATTATTTAAGTAAATTGATTATTGATGTTATGAAAAACATACTAGAATGAAATATCTTACTTGTCTCCATTTACTCGACTTTAGATGGTTTAGAAGGTATCTGTTTACTCACTGGGATTTTATAATCTCATCACTCTCAATTCTCCACATTTCAGGCTCGGGATAGCAAGTAGATAGCCGATTGCATCAAGGACTTCAGTTAGCCTTGCATCGACAAAATTGTAGGTTCATAGACTCGCACCTTATTGGTTAGTTGGGGCCCCACGTGTTACTGTAAAAGTAATTTTATACTTCAGTTATCTGATTTAAAGTATGTATGAACATATTTAGCTTTTACACCATGTTTTTGGCGGGTTTCCGTATTATCAAAAAAAAATGACGAAAATGTCCTTGTGAGCCAGAAAATAATATTTTATTATTTTGATTTGGAAACGACTTATGATTTCTTGAAATACGAGATTTAATAACTGTCGCTCACCGGGGAGATGAGAAAGCTGATGTTAAGCTTTGTGGAATTCCGATCGGCATTTGAGGTAATGTGTGCCTATCGGGACGTCGCGACAGTTGTCACGGGCCCGATGAGAGTTACGAGTCGTGACATTATATCATAGAGTTATCAAGAAGAAAAAAATAACTTTTGTTTAATCCTAGTTTCAATAACTCTATTTTTATTAGAGGTGGCAAAATTTAACCAAACTTGAAAAACCTCTTAAACCAACTTGAGAACAAACCCAATTTGGTCTAAATTGATTAAAAAAAAAAGTTCAAAGATCTAAAATTGAAAGCATCCAAATTCGAGGCTATTCGAACTTGAAATAGCTTGAACTCGACACTATTTGAATTGACAACCACCAAAATATAAAGTGACTTGAGCTTGCAACACCCTTGAACCCATAACTAACTTGGAACTTGTAAAAATCTAAATTTGTAACTCAAAAGGACTCAAATTGTAATTAAATGATTTTTCTAAAATGAGTAAATGAATAAATAATAAATTTTTTTTCTTAAATAAAAATTTTAAAATTTGGAAATAAAAATATTATTATTATACAATTATATAAAATACTGTAATTTAAACTTTTTCAATGTTCAATATTTGAATTTTAAATTTCAGTTAATGTTATGCAAATTAATTGATTAATTGAACCTTTATTCACCATTAATGCCAAAATGCAAAAACGGTCAAGTGTTAAAATTCGACCAATATTATAACAATTAAGCATTTAAGTTGACAGTGTAATTCTATGCTTGCAAGTCAAGCGGTTGGTTGTGTAAAGATACATCTTGTATTTAAGTATTTACTATTTATGAAAGGTATTCTTTATCTTCAAAAAACCTGTAAATGTCAATTAGTTGAAATAAAGTCCATGAAATGTTATACACTTTGCAAAAAGTATAATAAAGGGTTATAATTATGAGAATCTTATTATATAAAAGTATTATTCCTAAATTATTCCTAGTCAAAGTTTTATAAAGAAAAATGAATATTGATAAAACATAGGGACCTACACATTATTATGTTCTTCACTTGTGAAGTGAACAATCAATCTCATAAATTAAATTATAAAGATACTTGAACTAAAATGCGGATGCTTTTTACAAAAACGAGTTCACTAAATATGAACCACCATGAGCATTTCATTTGGTATATCACTCAAGTATCTATGGAAAAATTCTTAAGTGACTTGAGATCATTAGGTTACCTTATGTGTTGAATATTATGCTTTGATACTATCTAAAGTAACCAAATTACACTGTATTATTGTTCACTAAGATTGAGTCTAACTATTATGATTTTTCTTAACATTTAGATAGTCATGATACTTTGCTAGATGTCAATCTTGACTTATAAATATAAAATAATAAATTAGGAATTGATGGTGAATGCAAAGGAGTCTTATTCATCTAATCCTAGTTGGACTTGGATTATAGTTTATATTTGTCAAGCTCAGCCCTAAATTATCTACCATGTTACACATGAGACTGATAGAGTGATTTTATATTTGAAAAGCCCTAGAAGCATATTTAAAAGTCGATATTGTGCTTAGAAGTACAAGTAAGTCGATTTATACCTCGAACTAATTAAAATAGGGATTTTAAGGTGAAATTAAGAGTTTCACAGTCTAGGGATGACTCAAAATGGTAATTTGGAGTTCGAGGATCAATTTGGAGTCAAACCGAAATTTTCACTATCAAAGGGCAAAATGGTCATTTGCCACTTGGGGACAAAATGGAAATTTTTAGAAAAGATTTTTTTGGCCCCATTTGACTTATTGGAGTATGGTTTGAGTATTGAAGTATGATTTGAGGTTTAGAAGTGAAAATTTTTAATTTCGGTATAATTTGGAGTATAAGGGCAAAATGGTAATTTTGCCACCTTAGGGGCAAATCTGTAAATTTTCACCCCCGACACTTGTCAAGACCAAGGGATTTTATTCATTATGGAAATGGATAAACATGAGAAATGTGTGGTGGAGAATTGAAGAATTAAAAGTCAATTATTTAAAATTTGAACCAATAAGGAAATGCCATGTGTCATGCTTTTATTATTTTATTATTTCTTTATAAAAAGGCATAAAAATCAGCCCATTTCTATCATATGGCCGGCCAAACCAAGAGCAAAGAAGAACAAAGGGAGAAAAGAAAAATAAAAACCCTAGGTGGAGAAATTCAACGAAAAATTGGTGAAAATTCAAGGAAACAAGTGACAAAAGGTAAAATTTCTTGATTTTGACTTGTGATCTACCTTTCCCATTCATTTCTCCTCATTTTTCATGATTAAATTACATGTTTTCATGAGGAATTCATGACTGGTTGGAATGGGTATGGAGAGAGAATGATGTTGGATTGATTTGATTCTAAGTTATGTTAGTATTTTTAGTTAGTTAAGCATGTTTAAAAACAAAACAACCAGAAAAGAATCCATTTTTCCCATGAACCTTCAATGGCCGAACCTTATGTGAAGTGTAGAAGTAATGAATTGATTTTGTGATCAAGTGAATTGGTTGAAAAATTGATGAAATGATGATTTATGGTGAGAAAATGGAATGGGAAAATTTTTAGTGATAGTGCACCACAATGGCCGAAATTTTCAAGAAGAATTGTGAGGGTTGTTAGGCTGAATTTTATATTATTGAAATTTCATTTAATGAATTGAAATATTAGAAATGAAATGGAGCAATTTGGAGCCAAATCGGACACAATTGTCATTTAATCGGGTAATAGACCGAATTAGGTCAGCACCGCATTTAAGCGGTAGTCGGATAAGTTGCATATCATATCATGCATATACACCAAGCCTGAATAGATTTTATAATGGTCAAACATTGATGCGGTGAATTATGTATTGTACATTGTGGATAGGTGGTGAGTAAATTACACTGGTAAAAGTACAAATATTGTGCTTGGAGACTGGGATTAGGAGTACATCGACTCCTAGAACTGTGAGTAAGCTTATTATCGTCTTTATTATCTAGAGTAGTTTTATACAATTGTGTGATTTTATGGAAAATGGGTTTAAATGGTAATTTGCTATGTTTTAGGAGAAATTGTGATTTTATAAATTTTCTGGAAAATTGAATACTGATTTTGAAAATAGAGTACTTGAAGACTGCTTGGTTGTGTTGTAAATTTATGGTTTTAAATTGAATGGCTTATGATAATAAATGAGAATGAATGGCTAAACTGATTTTTGGTGTTAGAATTATTTGTACTGTGTATTCAGCCTTGAGAGGCTAGGTTGCGATAAATTACCATGTCATGCAAAAAAAGATTTTATAAATTAGGTGGTAGATAAAATAATCCATAGTCACTGTAGTGGTGGGGGTTTCCGTGGACTGCCTATGAGAGGGGCACAGTAACCCAATTATATATTTACCTCCGGGGGGGAGATGTTGGATGAAGTATTTCTTGAGGTAAAGACATTTAACAGCCTTGGCTGACTCGGTTGGGATAACCCTCGATCAAGGTATCCTTGATAACTGAGTATGAGAATGATTTTTGGCACGAGCCAAACTTTTCAAGAAATCATAAGCCTATTTGTTTATTTGGGTGAAATGAGTTGAAAGGTAATGAAATTACAGTATGATGACTTATTTTAACTTGTCTCTATTTACTCGCCTTTAGATAGTTTAGATGGTGTCTGTTTACTCACTGGGATTTTATAATCTCACCACCCTCATTTCCTCACATTTTAGGCTTGGAGAATTCCATAGTTAGCTGACTTTGACAAGGACCTTCATTTGGACTTGAATCGGTAAAAGCTGTAGGTTTTCAGCTTCCGATACATTTTGGTTAGATGTGGGCCCACGTGTCACTGTAAAAGTAATTTTATCCTTTGGTTATTTGCTTTATAGTATATATGAATATAATTAACTTTTACGTTATAAGAATTATTTACCGATAACTTTATAAAAAATTATTTTACAAGAAAATAATTTATTTTATTGAATATTTTTATTATATTTAAATGGTCAAATTTTCACTTCAAATGAACGTTTTAGATACTTAATTTGTTTTTAAATCACTAAATATATATTTTCTGCTTACCTACTACATTTTTAGCAAGTTTTGAGATTTTCGACGAAAAATGACGAAAATACCCTTGTGAGCAAGAAAAAAATATGTTATGTTCTGATTTGAAAATGACTCGTAATCTTTCGAATTACGATATTTGATAACTATTGCTCACCAGGGAAGTGCGAAAGTTGATACGAGAGCCTTGTGAGGTTTCGATCGGCATTCGGGGTGAAAAATGTCTGTCCAGGCTTCGCGGCGGTTGTCACGGGCTTGATGAGAGTTTCGAGTCGTGACAATTCAAGTGGTATCAGAGCATGATTTTGGGTTTAAGAATCAGAATATTTGGTTTTAAAATTATTTTAAAAAATTCACACTAACATTGTGTGGCTTGAGTTAAGTTAAGTCGAATAGAATGTATGAGTCTGCGTATAGAGACCTGTTTGTTTTCAGGGTGTATAAGAGATTAAGTGATTGTCGTTTGATTTCATATAGGTTTTGAAGTGTGTTGGATTACGCTTAACATGTCTAGGGGGGACGTGATTATGATATTTCACAGAGTGTTAGTGAGGGACCAACAGATTTCACTGCTGAAAGCCAATGGTATCCTGAACTTAATAATCCAGAAGAAGATCCATTTAGAGTACCTACTAATTGGGCTCCATTAGATTTGGGAGCGAAAGTTAAAATAAGAGAAAGTCCTAGTAATAGTGAGACTGATGATAGTGTTGATAGTAATGACGTAAATCAAGGCATGAGAAACTTTCTCTTAAAAGGAATTGAGGAATATGCCAAAGGGAGGAAGAAAATGAGGATAGCAGAAGAAGAATATTATAGTGGGAAAGCATTGGCATCTGTCGTTAGACATTCTCCCCTAGGCTGTGGGAGCAATGTAAGTAAATGGCAAGAGAAGAAAAGGAAAAACTTGAAACAGACTTTAAAAAGGATCAAGATGATAATGATCCTAAAGATGTTTAATGCCTTGTTGAAGCTTGTAATACTGTAATCCTAGGCAGATGTAGTATAAGAAGGATAATAATCCCCTGTATAAAAGGCTTAAGAGTTGACTTTTGTCTTGTATAATATAAACGGATGATGGAGTAGTTGTTTAAATGACAGAAGGAGTATAAAAATCTTTTAGTATGACAAAGGTAGATTAGTAATATAAGTATTAAGGATGAATAATTATCTTAGTGGCAAGATCGATTATTTTAAATAAGTACTGAAGGTTGAAATAGGAAGCCATTAATGGTTCCAGCAATTATTAGATTTAATAACGATTAAACCTTGCAGTACTATGAATTGATCACCAGTTAACGGGGTTAAGTCAAGGATTATAAATTTGAGTATGGAGAGAATTAGAAAATGATACCGTAAAATTTTAAGATGAGAAATATAATCGGTTACGACTATGAGAGTAGTGGGATATTATAAATAATGAATCATTAGGCGTATGATGAAGTTGTGATCTATTGAACTATATGGGAAGACTGTCCTAAGGTGGGACATAGGACATGAGGATTTTTGGAGATGCTTATAGAGGGAGATATAAATTGTAAAGTATGTTTTCCCCCACAAGTTTTAATTTATTCTAGAAATTATCATGGTAAAGATATGTGAATATTGGTAGTGAAATATGCTCTAAGGGATAACTGTGGCATATCACATAGATACATAGATAATATAGATATGTTGGTGTCAGTGTCCCAATCATGCATTTGTGATAGAAAATTTACTTTGCTAATTGTGGTATAGACTCAAAAAGGAGTCAAGCCGTTGAGAACAACTAAGGTAGTAACTCCAAAAGTAAAAGATTTGTTTTAATTAAGTAGATTCCAATGGCTACATTGAAATAAATTACCTTGTGGAGTATTAAGATCAATAATGTATTGATCGAAGTCAAATCTTAAGAAATAAAGAGGATGAGAGATTAATGAGAAGGGACATCAATGTTAAGTAACGGATTTTGTGAATAAAGGATTACGATGGTGGCATAGAAAATGAGTACTATAAAGGATTACTATGAGGATTTATAATTCTTGTATTAACTCAGTTGAATGAAAAGTGATTAAATGAAGCAATTCTTGTGGTAAACAGCGGAATAGTGAAGTTGACGTAGAGTCTTGTTTATAGTTAGTGACTGCAGCACCAATTATAAATAAGAGACTGCGTAGACTCTTTATCTTGAAAAACCACTTAGCGTAATCCTAAATGACATAAAGACTCATGATTGAGAGGATTACTGCTGATCAAATTCTAAAGAGTAATAATAGATATAAGTGAAGTATTCAAGCTGAGTTGGAAATAAATACAAGGAGCAAATCAAGATTCCCTATAAAGGAGATAATAGGAGAAGTTAAGCATCGAATAAAAAGATAATACCCCACATTTCCTTTGAATTTGATAAGAGAAATTTTGAAGACAAAATTTTATTTTAAGGGGGGTAGTGCTATCAAGCCCAGCCTTAAATTATCTACCATGTTACACATGAGACTGATAGAGTGATTGTAAATTTGAACAGCCTCGGAAGAATATTTAAAAGTTGGTATTGTGCTTAGAAGTACAAGTAAGTCGATTTATACCTCCAACTAATTAAAATAGGGATTTTAAGGTGAAATTAAGAGTTTCACAGTCTAGGGATGACTCAAAATGGTAATTTGGAGTTCGAGGATCAATTTGGAGTCAAACCGAAATTTTCACTATCAAAGGGCAAAATGGTCATTTGCCACTTGGGGACAAAATGGAAATTTTTAGAAAAGATTTTTTTGGCCCCATTTGACTTATTGGAGTATGGTTTGAGTATTGAAGTATGATTTGAGGTTTAGAAGTGAAAATTTTTAATTTCGGTATAATTTGGAGTATAAGGGCAAAATGGTAATTTTGCCACCTTAGGGGCAAATCTGTAAATTTTCACCCCCGACACTTGTCAAGACCAAGGGATTTTATTCATTATGGAAATGGATAAACATGAGAAATGTGTGGTGGAGAATTGAAGAATTAAAAGTCAATTATTTAAAATTTGAACCAATAAGGAAATGCCATGTGTCATGCTTTTATTATTTTATTATTTCTTTATAAAAAGGCATAAAAATCAGCCCATTTCTATCATATGGCCGGCCAAACCAAGAGCAAAGAAGAACAAAGGGAGAAAAGAAAAATAAAAACCCTAGGTGGAGAAATTCAACGAAAAATTGGTGAAAATTCAAGGAAACAAGTGACAAAAGGTAAAATTTCTTGATTTTGACTTGTGATCTACCTTTCCCATTCATTTCTCCTCATTTTTCATGATTAAATTACATGTTTTCATGATGAATTCATGACTGGTTGGAATGGGTATGGAGAGAGAATGATGTTAGATTGATTTGATTCTAAGTTATGTTAGTGTTTTTAGTTAGTTAAGCATGTTTAGAAACAAAACAACAAGAAAAGAATCCATTTTCCCCATGAACCTTCAATGGCCGAACCCTATGTGAAGTGTAGAAGTAATGAATTGATTTTGTGATCAAGTGAATTGGTTGAAAAATTGATGAAATGATGATTTATGGTGAGAAAATGGAATGTGAAAATTTTTAGTGATAGTGCACCATAATGGCTGAAATTTTCAAGAAGAATTGTGAGGGTTGTTAGGTTGAATTTTAGATTATTGGAATTGTATTTAGTGAGTTGAAATATTAGAAATGAAATGGAGCAATTTGGAGCCAAATCGGACACAATTATCATTTAATCGGGTAATAGGCCGAATTAGGTCAGCATCGCATTTAAGTGGTAGTCGGATAAGTTACATATCATATCATGCATATACACCAAGCCTGAATTGATTTTATAATGGTCAAACATTGATGCGGTGAATTATGTATTGTACATTGTGGATAGGTGGTGAGTAAATTACACTGGTAAAAGTACAGAGATTGTGCTTGAAGACTGGGATTAGGAGTACATCGACTCCTAGAACTGTGAGTAAACTTATTATCATCTTAATTATCTAGAGTAATTTTATACAATTGTGTGATTTTATGAAAATGGGTTTAAATGGTAATTTGCTATGTTTTAGGAGAACTTGTGATTTTATAAAATGATTTTATAAATTTTCTGGAAAATTGAATACTGGTTTTGAAAATAGAGTAATTGGAGATTGCTTGGTTGTGTTGTAAATTTATGGTTTTAAATTGAATGGCTTATGACAATATATGAGCATGAATGGCTAAACTGATTTTTGGTGTTAGAATTATTTGTATTGTGTATTCAGCCTTGATAGGCTAGGTTGCGATAAATTGCCATGTCATGTAGAAAAAGATTTTATAAATCAAGTGATAGATAAAAAAATCCATAGTCACTGTAGTGGTGGAGGTTTTCGTGGACTACCTATGAGAGGGGCACAGCAACCCAATTATATATTTACCTTTGGGGGGAGATGTTGGATGAAGTATCTCCTGAGGTAAAGATTTGAGTGCACTTCCCGTGGACCACTACGTGAGAGTGAGACTCAGCCAACGCCAAGGCATGGCTAAAATTTCGGATGTAAAGACATTTAACAGCCTTGGTGGACTCGGTTGGGATAACCCTCGATCAAGGTATCCCTGATAACTGAGTATGAGAATGATTTTTGGCACGAGCCAAGCTTTTCAGGAAATCATAAGCCTATTTGTTTATATGTGTGAAATGAGTTGAAAGGTAATGAAATTACAGTATGATGACTTATTTTAATTCGTCTCTATTTACTCGCCTTTAGATAGTTTAGATGGTGTCTGTTTACTCACTGGGATTTTATAATCTCAACACCCTCATTTCCTCACATTTCAGGCTCGGGAAATTCCATAGTTAGCTGACTTTGACAAGGACCTTCATTTGGACTTGAATCGGCAAAAGTTGTAGGTTTTCAGCTTTCGATACATTTTGGTTAGATGTGGGCCCACGTGTCACTGTAAAAGTAATTTTATGCTTTGGTTATTTGCTTTATAGTATAAATGAATATAATTAACTTTTACGCTATAAGAATTATTTACCGATAGCTTTATAAAAAATTATTTTACAAGAAAATAGTTTATTTTATTGAATATTTTTATTATATTCAAATGGTCAAATTTTCACTTTAAATGAACGTTTTAGATACTTAATTTGTTTTTAAATCATTAAATATATATTTTCTGCTTACCTACTACATTTTTAGCAAGTTTTGAGATTTTCGACGAAAAATGATGAAAATGCCCTTGTGAGCAGAAAATAATATGTTATGTTCTGATTTGTAAATGACTTATAATCCTTCGAATTACGATATTTGATAACTATTGCTCATCGGGGAAGTGCGAAAGCTGATACGAGAGCCTTGCGAGATTTCGATCAGTATTCGGGGTGAAGAATGTCTGTCGAGGCTTCACGGTGGTTGTCACGGGCTCGATGGGAGTTCTGGGTCGTGACAATATTTATTGACAACATATTAAGAACTTAATGAGTCTCACATTGAGAGTTTAAAAAAAGGTTAACTAAGTTAGATTTAATTGAAAGAAGTTGAGAACTTCAAGGACTTAGTTAAATAGTTCAATTAGTCTTGAGGCCATTATGTAATTAGCATAAAAGTTATGCATAGTCCTACAAGGATTAGTAATAGTTCAATGGCCTATAAATACGAGACTTATACTACACATTAAAATGAATAATTATCATTACTAAACTGCTAGAAACCATCCAAAAAACCCTGAGAGGCTTGTGAAGAAATTTGGAAAGAGTTCCAAAAGTTATGAATAATTTTTGTTTCCTCAAACCCTTCTAAGCCGCCAAAACCAAATCAACCACTATTTCTTCTTTTCTTGAGTGAGACTTTTGGTATTTCATCCACTAACTGAGATTTAGACAATGATTGTTTGAAACCTTAGAATCAACTAAGAAGAAGGAAATCTCATGAGCCGCACCTATCTTGGAGAGCTAGACTTTTTGTCGCTTTGTTGCTTGGTGTTCTTGATTGTGTTTTTGAAATACCCCATAATTTGATATGGTGATAAATAAAGTTGATCGAATGCAAATTGAGGTCAATTAAAATGTTTAAAAATGATAAAAGGCGAAAGGAGTAGTTTAGGATAAAATATTTCGCAAATAAGTAAATAACAATAAAATAATAATAATTTTATCGGAGGAGAATTTGTGAGATAAAAGGCGATTCAGAAGTCAAGTGAGGCATAATAAGGTATTTCGGGTACCAAGGAGACAAGATAAAATTTTTAGAATAAAATAATATTTTATTAATGAAATAATATTAAAATATTAATATTTAGCTTGATGTCGAAATTAGTTAAGAAGAAGGATCATATGGTTGATCCAAGTGGGGGAGATGATGACAAGCCCGACTCTATAAAAATATTTGTCATGACATACATGTGATGGATAGCATGTTTGCATGCTAGGAAAGTCCCGAAAAATTTACAAAAGTCGGTATTGTACCTAGAGGTACAATAAAGTTGATTTAAGCCTCGAACTAGATCAAATAGAGAATTCACGATGAAATTAAAAATTTTAAAGTCCCAAAATGGTTTAATATGGTGATTCGGAGTTCGAGGATCAATTTAGAGTCAAACCGGAATTTTCGTTATCCAGGGGCAAAATGGTCATTTGCCACTTGGGGACAAAATGAAAATTTAAGAAAAGATTTTTTTTGGCCCCATTTGACTTATTGGAGTAAGATTTGAGGTTTATAAGTGAAAAATTTTAATTTCGGTATAATTTGGAGTAAAAGGGTAAAATGGTAATTTTGCCACTCTAGGGGCAAAATTGTAATTTTCCACCACCAGGACATTTTTCCAGCACATGATCTTCCTTTATCCTCATTTTGACCATTGACTAATTGTGTGGTGGAGATAAAAAGGATTAAAATTTTTAAAGTTTTAAAAATGGGCCAATGACATGATGCCACGTGTCATGCCTTTATTAATTTATTATTTTCCTTTTTAAAAGGCACAAAAACAGCCCATCTTCCACCCCATGGCCGGCCAAACCAGCAAGAAGAGAGAGAAAACAAAAACAAAACCCTAGAGAGAGAAAATCAAAGAAAAAGTGTGAATTTTCAAGGAAATTAAGTGAAAAAGGTGAGATTTTTTCTATTAAGCTTGAGTTTTCTTATTCCCAAGCATTTCTCTTTATTTTCCATGATTAAATTACATGTTTTCATGATGAATTCAATTCTGAAAAAATGGGTTAGGAGAGAGAAAGTTGTTGGATTTATTTGATTTTAATTTATGTTAGTGTTTTTAGTTAGTTTAGCATATTTAGAAACAAAACAACAAGAAAAGAATTTATTTTCTCCCCCAACCATTAATGGCTGAATTTACCATGTAGTGAGTGAGGATGAGTTTGATTTTATTCTAGGAGAATTGGTTAAGGAATGATGAATTATGAGCCTAGAAAAATAATGGGAATTTTCGGAGCAAAAATACGAATTTTTACCCACTAGGGGTATTTTCGTAATTTGCTGTTGGGACTGATAATTTGCACCACACTGAGGGACATTAAGTTAATTTGGGTGCAATTGAGGTATAGAAACTGAAAAGAATTAAATTGGAGTTTAAACGGACCCGTTAGGAATTTAATCGGGTGATAAGACGAATTAGGCCAATACCGGGTTTAGATAGTTACCAGTGCATTTTTGCATTCCATATCATGCATTGGTAGTCTAAATTAGTTTAATTTTGATTTAGTACCAACTTGGTGAAACTCTCGATTTTGTACTGTGTCAAGGTGGTGAGTCCTCCGATAAAGGCAAGGAAATTGCATCCGAGGACCAGTAGACAGAGTGCTTCGAAAGTCTGCATTCTAGACATTGTGAGTAAACTTACTGTCATTTTAATTATCTAGGGTGGTTTTTAGATGCTTTCATGAATTCTATGGAAAAAGGAATTTAAAAAGATAAATTTTCATGTTTTATGAATAAATGAGTTTCAATGAAATTAAATTATAAATTGTTTTGAAATTAATAGTGATTTTGAAAAATAGAGTACACGGAGACTGTTAATTGTGGCAATTTGATTGTTTAAATTAACTGGCTTATGATAAATCGAGCATGATTGGCTAGTTGGCAATTGTATTGAAATGCGAATTGTTTGGTTACCTTGAAAAACTACGAATTACAAAATTGCCATATCATGTTATTGAGTTTTATTATATGGTGGATTATATATTAATTAATCACTGCAGTAGGGGGTTTCTGTGGACCAGCCTTTTAGAGGGGCACGGTAAACCCCATTATATTCTTACCTCGAACGGAGAGGCGCGTAGGGTATCTCCTGGGGTAAAGTTTAGGGTTCACTTCACGCTAAACCACCACGTGAGGGGGAACTCAGCCAACGCCAAGGAACGGCTATGTTTTCAAAACAAAAACATGATTTATGTGAAATGTGAATTTTAATAGCCTTGGCGGTCTCGGTAGGATGCCTCGGCCAAGGTGTCCCCGAGAATGGATTTATGGCACAAGCCTAGATTTTTATGAGATTCATAAGCCTCTTTACGTGTTTTGAACAAAATGTGTTCTAATGCTATAACCCAGTTTATGATGATTTACTTTATTGTCTCCATGTACTCAACTCTAGATGTTTATGATGATGTTTGTTTACTCATTGGGATTTTATAATCTCACCACCCTCCTTTCCACCCATTTCAGGTTCAGTATAGACTGTAGATAGCTGATCTCATCGAGGACTACAGTGGGATCTGCATTTTCCAAACCGTAGGTTCACAGTCCTCTTTACTTTTGTTTATTCGGGGGCACTCTTGTTATTGTAAATTAAATTAAATATTTTGGCTTACTGTATTTAAGTATGTATAAATTTATTTAGCTTTTACGTTATAAAAATTATTCACGTATAACTCTATAAATATTGTTTTATAAGAAAATAGAATATTTTACTTAATATTTCTTTTATTTTCTTATTATATTCAAATAACCATAATTTCGTTTTAAATGAAGATTTTAGACTTTTAAACTCATTTTGAATATGAATTGTGTGTTTTGTACTTGTATATTACGTTTTAGCCAGTTTTAAAATTTTTGAGAAAAATGACCAAAATACCCTTGTGAGACGAAAAATTAATATTTTATTTGTTTAAAGTTGGAAACAGCTTAAAATATTTTAGAACACGATATTTGACAATGGTTGCTCACAAGGGAACAGAGAAACTGATAGTAAAGCCTTGCGGGGTTTCGGGTTGACATTCCGGGCAATAAGTGTCTACCGGGACACCGCGGCGGTTGTCACGGGCTCGAGGGGAGTACCGGGTCGTGACAATTCGATTGGTATCAGAGCTTTTGGTTTTCAAGATCAAAGTTTTTAGTTTTAAAGTTGTTTTAAATATTTACAATATCAGTGTGGCCCCGGATTAAGTTAAGTTAGGTTAGGTTGAATAGAATGCATGCATTTGCATATAGAGCCTAAGGTTACCTAAACTTGCTCGTATTTTTTTTATATAGATTATAATGCCTCCTCGACGCGGACGCCCACCTCTCACTAGATCGGTTGGGAGGGGAAGAGGTCGTTCCCAACGTCATCAGCCAGATACAGTAGAGGAGGAATCAGCTGCATCTACCATTCGGGCAGCACCTGCTGCTGAGCAGGCCGATAGTCCTCCACATCCTCCATCTCCTCAGCCACCTACTGGTATTCCCGCCATGCCTACTGAGGCAGCACAGGCATTGGCAGCTTTCTTTGCAGCAATGGCTGGTCAAGCTCAGACTGGTCAAGTTCCACCTGTAGTGCCTCCAGCTACTCCTTTAGTTCCACCACCAATACAGGATGTATCCATTTCCAAGAAGCTGAAGGAGGCTAGGCAATTGGGTTGTGTATCTTTCACTGGTGAGTTGGATGCCACTGTGGCAAAGGACTGGATTAATCAGGTGTCCGAGACTCTCTCTGATATGGGATTAGATGATGACATGAAGCTGATGGTGGCTACGAGATTATTAGAGAAGAGGGCTCGTACTTGGTGGAATTCGGTGAAGTCCCGTTCCGCTACTCCTCAGACATGGTCCGATTTTCTCAGGGAATTCGATGGTCAGTATTTCACTTATTTCCATCAAAAAGAAAAGAAGAGAGAATTTCTGAGTTTGAAACAGGGAAATCTAACTGTAGAGGAGTACGAGACTCGTTTTAACGAGTTGATGTTATATGTGCCGGATCTGGTGAAATCTGAGCAGGATCAGGCCAGCTATTTCGAGGAAGGGCTCCGTAATGAGATCAGAGAGCGAATGACAGTGATTGGTAGGGAGCCACATAAGGAGGTGGTACAGATGGCTTTACGGGCTGAGAAGCTCGCGACTGAGAATAGAAGGATTCGGACTGAGTTTGCAAAAAGGAGGAATCCTGGTATGTCTTCTAGTCAGCCAGTAAAAAGAGGCAAGGACTCAGCGACTTCAGGGAGCACTACTTCTGTTTCCGTGACATCTCCTCGACCTCCATTTCCACCATCACAGCAGAGACCTTCGAGGTTTAGCAGATCTGCTATGACTGGTTCTGGGAAGAGTCTCGGAGGTTCTGACAGATGCAGAAATTGTGGGAATTATCATAGTGGGCTATGTAGAGGGCCAACAAGATGTTTCCAATGTGGACAGACGGGTCACATTAGGAGTAATTGCCCACAGTTAGGACGAGCCACTGTAGCTGCATCATCTCCACCAGCTCGCACAGATATACAGAGGAGAGATTCTTCTGGGTTACCACCGAGACAGGGAGTAGCCATACGGTCTGGTGTGGAGAGTAATACCCCGTCACATCCACCTTCGAGACCACAGACTCGTACCGCGACAAGAGTTTTTGCTGTGACAGAAGATGAGGCACGAGTCCGACCTGGAGCAGTGACAGGTACTATGTCTTTATTTGATAAAGATGCTTATGTTTTGATAGATTCTGGCTCAGATAGATCTTATGTGAGTACGACATTTGCATCAATTACTGATAGAAACCTGTCACCATTAGAGGAAGAAATTGTAGTGCATACCCCTCTAGGAGAACAGTTGATTAGAAATACTTGTTATAGAGACTGTGGGGTAAGGGTAGGTGAGGAAGAATTTAGGGGTGACTTAATTCCTCTAGAGATCTTGGATTTTGATTTAATATTAGGTATGGACTGGTTAACTGCACATCGGGCGAATGTGGATTGTTTCCGAAAAGAAGTTGTTCTTCGGAATTCGGAGGGAGCAGAGATTGTGTTTGTAGGGGAACGTCGAGTATTACCATCTTGTGTAATCTCGGCCATCAAAGCTTCAAAATTAGTGCAAAAAGGGTATCCGACTTATTTGGCATACGTGATCGATACTTCAAAGGGGGAACCTAAGTTAGAGGATGTCCCAATAGTAAGTGAGTTTCTTGATGTATTTCCTGATGATTTACCGGGAATACCTCCTAATCGAGAGCTTGAGTTCCCTATTGATTTACTTCCGGGTACCGCACCTATTTCTATTCCTCCATATAGAATGGCTCCAGCAGAGTTGAAGGAACTGAAAGCCCAGTTGCAAGATTTGGTGGATAAAGGTTTCATTCGCCCTAGCATTTCTCCTTGGGGAGCACCAGTCCTATTTGTAAAGAAGAAAGATGGCACTCTTCGATTGTGTATTGATTACCGTCAGCTGAACCGAGTGACCATCAAGAATAAATACCCTTTACCCCGGATAGATGATCTTTTTGATCAATTACGAGGTGCTATGGTATTCTCTAAGATTGATTTGAGATCTGGGTACTATCAGTTGAGGATTAAGGAGCAGGATGTACCTAAGACTGCCTTCAGGACGCGTTATGGGCATTATGAGTTTCTGGTGATGCCGTTTGGTTTGACTAATGCCCCGGCAGTTTTTATGGATCTTATGAACAGGGTGTTCCATCCATACTTGGATAAGTTTGTGATAGTATTCATCGATGACATCCTGGTTTATTCGAAGAATGATGATGAACATGCTGCCCATTTGCGCATTGTGTTGCAAACTTTGCGCGAGAGACAACTCTATGCCAAGTTCTCTAAATGTGAATTCTGGTTGAAGGAAGTGGTTTTCTTGGGACATGTGGTGTCCGGAGCTGGAATTTATGTCGATCCCAAGAAGATTGAGGCAATCTTGCAATGGGAGCAACCGAGAACGGTAACTGAGATTCGTAGTTTCCTTGGCTTAGCCGGTTATTACCGGAGATTTGTTCAGGGATTTTCTTTGATAGCAGCTCCTCTGACTCGTTTGACTCGTAAAGGAGTTAAGTATGAGTGGGATGATGTTTGTGAGAATCGATTTCAGGAGCTAAAGAACCGGTTAACCTCCGCTCCCGTTTTAACACTTCCTGTTAGTGGAAAAGAATTTGTGGTATATAGCGATGCATCTAAGTTGGGATTAGGGTGTGTGTTGATGCAGGACGAGAAAGTAATAGCTTATGCTTCCCGACAGTTGAAGAAGCACGAGACGAATTACCCTACTCATGACTTGGAGTTAGCAGCAGTAGTATTCGCATTGAAGATTTGGAGACATTATTTATATGGTGAGCGTTGTCGGATTTTTTCTGATCATAAAAGTTTGAAGTATTTGCTCACCCAGAAAGAGCTTAACTTGAGACAGAGACGATGGTTGGAGTTGATTAAGGATTATGACTTAGTGATTGATTATCATCCGGGAAAAGCAAATGTTGTAGCGGATGCCTTAAGTCGTAAATCCTCATCGTCGTTAGCAACACTTCAAAGTTCTTATTTTCCGATGTTACTTGAGATGAAATCTCTAGGGATCCAGTTGAATAATGGTGAGGATGGAACCCTACTTGCTAGTTTCGTCGTGAGACCTTCATTGTTGAATCAGATAAGAGAATTGCAGAAATCTGATGATTGGTTGAAACAGGAAGTTCAAAAGCTGCAAGATGGAGAAGCTAGTGAGTTTAGACTCAGCGATGATGGTACTTTCATGCTTAGAGACCGAATTTGTGTTCCTAAGGATGATCAATTGAGACGAGCTATTTTGGAGGAAGCTCATTCTTCCGCCTACGCTTTACATCCCGGAAGCACCAAGATGTATCGGACTATTAAAGAAAGTTATTGGTGGCCGGGTATGAAACGAGACATAGCAGAGTTTGTAGCGAAATGTCTCACATGCCAACAGATCAAGGCGGAGCATCAAAAACCGTCAGGTACTCTTCAACCTTTACCGATTCCTGAATGGAAGTGGGAACATGTGACTATGGACTTTGTATTGGGTTTGCCGCGGACACAAAGTGGGAAGGATGCTATTTGGGTGATTGTGGATAGATTGACTAAGTCCGCCCATTTCTTGGCTATCCATAGCACGTATTCTATTGAGAGGCTGGCAAGACTTTATATAGATGAGATTGTGAGATTACACGGAGTCCCAGTTTCTATTGTGTCAGATCGAGACCCTCGATTTACTTCTCGATTTTGGCCGAAATTTCAGGAAGCTCTTGGAACTAAATTGAGATTTAGTACTGCCTTTCATCCACAGACAGATGGTCAATCTGAGAGAACTATTCAGACCTTGGAGGATATGTTACGGGCTTGTGTCATTGACTTTATCGGGAGTTGGGACAGACACTTGCCATTGGTGGAGTTTGCTTATAATAACAGTTTTCAGTCTAGTATTGGGATGGCACCATACGAGGCTTTGTATGGAAGGAAATGCCGAACTCCGCTCTGTTGGGATGAAGTAGGTGAGAGGAAATTGGTGAATGTGGAATTGATTGATTTGACAAACGATAAGGTCAAAGTTATCCGAGAGCGATTAAAGACAGCTCAAGATAGGCAGAAGAATTATTCGGATAAACGAAGGAAAGATTTGGAGTTTGAAGTCGACGATAAAGTTTTTCTTAAGGTTTCTCCTTGGAAAGGTAATAATTTGAAATTTCCAAGTATTAAATCTTATTTGATTATACTATTGTGATAATTTGTGGTATTTATTGGATGATGAAAGGTGTGATTCGATTCGCGAAGAGGGGAAAGCTCAATCCAAGATACATTGGACCTTTTCGTATCATTGAAAGGATTGGGCCAGTGGCTTACAGACTTGAATTACCCCCAGAGTTAGATCGGATTCATAATGTCTTCCACGTCTCGATGTTGAAAAAGTATGTTCCCGATCCCTCTCACATTTTAGAGACACCTCCCATTGAGTTGCATGAGGATTTGAAGTTCGAGGTGCAGCCTGTACGTATTCTAGATCGAAAGGATCGAGTGCTAAGGAACAAGAGCATTCCAATGGTGAAAGTATTGTGGAAGAATGCTCGAATGGAGGAGATGACGTGGGAAGTCGAGAGCCAGATGAGAAACCAATATCCACATCTTTTATTCGAATCAGGTAAGTGAAATTTTGAGGTCAAAATTTTATTTTAAGGGGGGTAGTTCTGTAAAGCCCGACCTTATAAAATACTATTCATGACATACATGTGATGATAGCATGATTGCATGCTAGGAGAGTCCCGAAAAATTTACAAAAGTCGGTATTGTACCTAGAGGTACAACAAAGTTTATTTAATCCTCGAACTAGATCAAATAGGAATTTTAAGGTGAGATTAAGAGTTTCACAGTTCATGGATGACTTAAAATGGTAATTTGGAGTTTGAGGATCAATTTGGAGTCAAATCGGAATTTTCACTAACTAGGGGCAAAATGGTCATTTGCCACCTGGGGACAAAATGGGAATTTTAGAAAAGATTTTTTTGACCCCATTTGACTTATTAGAGTATAATTTGACTTATTGAAGTATGATTTGAGGTTTAGAAGTGAAAAATTTTAATTTCGGTATAATTTGGAGTATAGGGGTAAAATGGTAATTTTGCCACCTCAGGGGCAAAATTGTAATTTTCCACCACCAGGATATTTTTTCCAGCACATGGTCTTCCTTTGTCTTCATCTTTGACCCTTGACTAAACATGTGGTGGAGATAAAATGTTTAAATTTTTAAAATTTTAAAAACGGGCCAATGACATGATGCCATGTGTCATGCCTTTATTAATTTATTATTTTCCTTTTTAAAAGGCACAAAATCAGCCCATCTTCCACCCCATGGCCGGCCAAACCAGCAAGAAGAGAGAGAAAAAAAAAACAAAACCCTAGAGAGAGAAAATCAAAGAAAAAGTGTGAATTTTCAAGGAAATTAAGTGAAAAAGGTGAGATTTTTTCTATTAAGCTTGAGTTTTCTTATTCCCAAGCATTTCTCTTTATTTTCCATGATTAAATTACATGTTTTCATGATGAATTCAATTCTGAAAAAATGGGTTAGGAGAGAGAAAGTTGTTGGATTTATTTGATTTTAATTTATGTTAGTGTTTTTAGTTAGTTTAGCATATTTAGAAACAAAACAACAAGAAAAGAATTTATTTTCTCCCCCAACCATTAATGGCTGAATTTACCATGTAGTGAGTGAGGATGAGTTTGATTTTATTCTAGGAGAATTGGTTAAGGAATAATGAATTATGAGCCTAGAAAAATAATGGGAATTTTCGGAGCAAAAATACGAATTTTTACCCACTAGGGGTATTTTCGTAATTTGCTGTTGGGACTGATAATTTGCATCACACTGAGGGACATTAAGTTAATTTGGGTGCAATTGAGGTATAGAAACTGAAAAGAATTAAATTGGAGTTTAAACGAACCCGTTAGGAATTTAATCGGGTGATAAGACGAATTAGGCTAATACCGGATTTAGATAGTTACCAGTGCATTTTTGCATTCCATATCATGCATTGGTAGTCCAAATTAGTTTAATTTTGATTTAGTACCAACTTAGTGAAATTCTCGATTTTGTACTGTGTCAAGGTGGTGAGTCCTCCAATAAAGGCAAGGAAATTGCATCCGAGGACCAGTAGACAGAGTGCTTCGAAAGTCTGCATTCTAGACATTGTGAGTAAACTTATTATCGTCTTAATTATCTAGAGTAGTTTTATACAACTGTGTGATTTTATGAAAAATGGGTTTAAATGGTAAATTGCTATGTTTTAAGAGAAATTGTGATTTTATAAAATGATTTTATAAATTTTCTGGAAAATCGAATATTGGTTTTGAAAATAGAGTAATTGGAGACTGCTAGTTTGTGTTGCAAATTTATGGTTTTGAATTGAATGGCTTATGACAATAAATGAGCATGAATGGCTAAACTGATTTTGGTGTTAGAATTATTTATACTGTGTATTCAGCCTTGAGAGGCTAGGTTGCGATAAATTGCCATGTCATGCTAGAATGAATTTTATTGATTGGTGGATTATATATTAATTATTTACTGCAGAGGGGGTTCCGTGGACCAGCCTATTAGAGGGGCACGGTAAACTCCATTATATTATTACCTCGAACGGAGAGGCGCGTAGGGTATCTCCTGGGGTATAGCTTAGGGTTCACTTCACGCCAAACCACCACGTGAAGGGGAACTCAGCCAACGCCAAGGAACGGCTGTATTTTTTTCAAACAAAAATATATTTTAAGTGTATACAAAATTTTAACAGCCTTGGCGGACTCGGTTAGATGCCCTGCGCAAGGTATCACCGAGTATGAGTTTTGGCACGAGCCAAAGTTTTAAGAAATTCATAAGCCAAGTTGATTACTCGATTTTTATGGATTGATTTTATTTGGTTGAAATGAGTTGAAAGGTAATGAAATTACAGTATGATGATTTATTTTAATTGTCTCCATTTACTCGACTTTAGATAGTTTAGATGGTATCTGTTTACTCACTGGGATTTTATAATCTCACCACCCTCATTTCCTCACATTTCAGGCTCGGGGAATTCCATAGTTAGCTGACTTTGACAAGGACCTTCATTTGGAATCGAATCGGTAAAAGCTGTAGGTTTCTAACTTCCGATGCATTTTGGTTAGATGTAGGCCCACGTGTCACTGTAAAAGAAATTTTATACTTTGGTTATTTGCTTTATAGTATATATAAATATAATTAACTTTTACGCTATAAGAATTATGTACCGATAGTTTTATGAAAATTATTTTATAAGAAAATAGTTTATTTTATTGAATATTTTTATTATATTCAAATGGTCAAATTTTCACTTCAAATGAACGTTTTAGATACTTAATTTTTTTTAAATCATTAAATATACATTTTTGGCTTACCTACTATATTTTTAGCAAGTTTCGAGGTTTTCGACAAAAATGACGAAAATGCCCCTATGAGCAAAAAAAAATGTTATGTTATGATTTGGAAATAATTTGTAATCCTTCGTATTTTGATTATTTGATAACTATTGCTCACCGGGAAAGTGCGAAAGCTGATATGAGAGCCTTACGAGGTTTCGATCGACATTCGGGGTGAAGAATGTTTGTCGAGGCTTCGCGACAGTTGTCACGGGCTCGATGGGGAGTTCTGGGTCGTGACAGTTTTGGTTTCTTGTGATGAAAAGAAAGTTTCGATTTCTTTTTCCCTAGCTATCATTAGGCTTTGAAAAGATAAGCAATCCCAATCTCATTTGGAGTTATTTGAAATTGTCATTCGCATGGATCACAATTAGAGATTGTACACTTGAACAACTTGTGGTTTGCTAGAAACAAATTAGGTGAAGAGGATTAAAATTGTGCTAAATAATCCTTGTGATTTCGGGATATTAGGTATAATGATATTTATCCTCTAGTTAAGGTTTATTTATGTTTAACAACCAAAGTATGATTTTGTTGAAAGAAAAAAAATTTGAATTTTTGCTACATGTTGTAATAAAATTGCATGTTTTTCTCAACTTAAATATCACGATTATGAATTTCTTATAATTTCCAAGTATTAATGTTAGGTCAACTAATTGACTCATTGAATTTTTTTTATTTTAATTAGGGGAGGGGGGATTCGAACCCTGCTCTTTAGACAGGGAGATCATACACCAATCAATGAGCCAAATGCTCAAGTGTAATTGACTCATTGAATGATATATTATTATTATTTTCATTATTATTATTATTATTATTATTATTATTTTGGAAGATTATTATTATTATTGAGTTAGTATTCTATATGAATGGTAATTGTTACTCATTTTAATAAAGTCCACTATTCTCTCCAATTGGACATTTGTCTATATGACTATATCTAATGCTAATGTTTATAATTTATATCTAAACTAGAAACAATAATTAGGCATATGATTTTTTTTTGAAAAGTTCAAATAGTAGAAAAATTTTAATGATTAAAAAGATATAAATAAAAAGAACACAAAGTTACAAACAATTAAGTATACAGTATAAATAAAACTATAATATTATTTAAATTTATATAGATCTTTATTGATTTTTTAAAAGTTCAATTTTATCACTTTCTATACTAAAATTGTTAAATTAATCAATGGTATTGTTTTGACATCTATTAAGAAAAAGATAAAATTATTTATAAATATCTATAGTTCATGTTCATATATATATTATATCCCAAAATGCTTAAACCTATGGTTGAACAATGGTTGGTTTGATCGGTTTTGATTGTGGAGGAGGTCGTAACCGACCAAGCCGACCAAGGTAGGGGATTGATTATTGCTAGTGAAGGAACCAACCAAATTGTGACAAACAACAGTCAATCAATATGAGGACGACTATGACTTTTAGAGTTAGGACTTCTAGCTCGACAAGGGTAACAATTGAGGGAGGGTAAGGCGAGGAAGGCTCGGGGGCGAGGTGCGAGGTGAGAAATGGGAACGATGGTTTGGGATTTAGGGTTTCAAAGGGTGCGGTGCAGGAGTTGGGAGGTGGGGGTAAATGAAGGGTCGGGTGGGAATTAATAAAGAGAGGTAAATATGTAATTCTCCACATATAAATATAATAAAAAAGAGGGGTTGGTTATTCAATTGGTATCAGGGGAAAGGTTCCTCTTCAACAATCGAGTCAAGTAATTGTGGTAGTCGTTGCCCTCAATCGCCATCATCACTAACGCTAAATAACTAGCCCAATCCTAATTGAAAATCATCGAAATCAGTTAGCTATGCAATTTTGGGCAACTAATGTTCAACCCTACCCAAAACGCACTCGAACTTGATGTTGGTATATGCCCTTGAGCCAATTGGATTGGTCAAAGAATATACATTGTCATTTAATGCATACTTAATGGAATAACTATATGTGATAGAGGTTTTTTTTCATGTTAGTGCCATAATAAAGAGTTATTAAATATGAATTGGATGAAGCCCATGGAACATAAAGGCCTTGCAAGAGAATTGTAAAATTGTTACAATTATAAGATCACTATGCATCAAAGCCATGTTCCTAAAATTGTTCTTGGTCATTGTATTGTCAAGATAGAGCATTAATAATGCTAAAAGAATGATACATGTTAAGCCTCCTTACTTGGGAAGTAATTAATCAATCTCATAGATTGAAGTATATGGGATACTTGAGGATAACATGTGGGTGCTTGTTACTGAACAAGTTCACTGAACATGACCTACTATAAGAACTCCATTTGATATTTCACTTAAGTGTCTATGGAATATGTTCTCATGTGATAGTCGTGCAATTAGTCCTTAGACTTGAGACACTAGGTTATCTTGTATGGGGAATGACATACTTTGATTTCACATCTACGGGTTTAAAGGTGACTAGATGCCTAAACAAGGTGTTTTTGGATATGTCATAAAGTATGCAAAGGTGAATGAGTGGTCAAGAGAAGATTGATCACCCTAACTGATATGAGGGGATGTATCTCACTTATTCTCAATTCTTGATTAACTTGTATAAAGTCTTTGGCCAAAGCATGATGAATTTGAGGAAAGTTAGTTTCCTAAATTCATAAAGTTTGTCATGAATTATGAGAACTAATATGAAATGTCATAAATAGACACTAAACCATGCTTTATGACATATCTAGGATATTTGATGAAAGAACCGTATTACACTGAGAGGCTTATCACTGAAGGACTTTGTCAAATTCTTTAATTGACTCTCTAACATTTAGGTGGTTATAATGGATTGCTAGATGTCGCTCATGATCTATAAATATAAATCAATTATCAAATTGATATTTGGTTAGAATTTATATTTATTGCCAACATATTAAAAGCCGAATACGTCACACACATTAAGTGACATGATTGAGATTAAATAAGGATAATCAATTAAGTTGGACTTAATTGGAATAGACCAAAATAAAGTGAAAAATTAATTAAGTTCGCAAAGACATAATTGAATAAAAATACAATTGTTGTATCTAGGGTTACAACTTAGTTTGGTTGTAAAATATATTATGATAGCCAACTAAAACTCTAAGCCTTCAACAACTTTTTAACTGTTTCATAAAAATAAGAAAAGAAAA
Organism: Theobroma cacao; assembly: GCF_000208745.1. Lineage (NCBI taxonomy): Eukaryota > Viridiplantae > Streptophyta > Magnoliopsida > Malvales > Malvaceae > Theobroma > Theobroma cacao. The sequence goes on along the minus strand of NC_030854.1, from coordinate 17,848,518 downwards.
ATAGTTTTCTTTGTCTTACAGAATAAGATTCGGCAAGAACTTTTGGTTTTTTAGTTTTAGAAACAAAACTTGCTAGTACAAGTAAAATCCTACTTTTGAGAAGATCTTATTCGGTCACTGTGTGGATTACTGTTAGAGGCCAAATGCTTGGATGACTAAAAATTTGACAAATCCTAAAGGTAAAGAAGCAAAGATTTTGACTGCAGGATTTCTGAGTGATTTGTTCTCTTTTCGGGTTACTTGCTTCATTACAAACTATATATGAAAAACACAATATTGATCTTATGAGATTTGACTGTTTCTTTGATTAAATGTATATTTTATTTTTCTATTGTATTATATTTTTAATTTATTAATTATTTTCTTATTTAAACATAAAATCGAATCTCAACACTTGAGACAATCTAAATTCAAAATCATTCAAAATTGAGATGAACCACACCCGATACGACTTGAATCCGAAACAATCTATACTCGAAGTGAAGTCAATCTTTAAATAATTGAACCTAAACACAACCTAGCTCAAAAGCTGCACAATTGCCACATCTAGTTTCTGTACGTTTGATTGGTATCTTTTTATTTTCTTTTTTTAAAAAGCAAACATAGGTTTGGATGCAAATATAAATTTTTTCTAAAGATTATATACAAAATATGTAATTTTGTTAGATGAGAAATTGCACGGTTTTACTTTATATAGATCAATTATATTATAATTGGTGTTATCTTTTATTTCTTTATTTATTTCAAATCAATTATGATATTTATTTTTTATCTTTTGCTGTACGGTAATTTTACAGGAAGAAAAAAGTAAATAACAAAAGACAAGTAGCAAGAAGGACAAATTAAACAAAATCTCAATAATTCTTGTGAGGAGCACCGTGAGAGTAAAATCTTGAATTTACCAAATTGATGTGGGAGAGTGCACCCTTAAAATTGTTCGAAAAAAAAATTTAAACAAAACTTCTAATATCCAAACTATTTAAAAAAAAGATAATATTAATGATTTAGTATTGAAGTATTATTATTATTATGATAATATAATAGAAAAGGAAGCGTTGAATCAAAGAGTGGCCCCGTTGCTTTTCCGGTCATATTCATCTTTATTTATTTCACAATGAATTTGTCTAACTTGCATTGACTTGGATTTATACTTTGTGGTTCAAAAAAATAAAATAAAAATTCAGCAAGAATTCCTTTTTTTTTTTTTTATGAAAAATTAATTGACGATGGAGGAATTTTTTTTCTAGAAGGCGATATTCTTAAGTTGGAAACAAAAGAAAGAAGGCGCCAGCCGTGATGTAAGTAGCGACGTGGCATGAGCAAATGATGACGCACAAAGTAAACTTTAATAAATTAAGAAAGACGAAGATAGGATTTTGACTTCAAACCCACAGTCACAAACTCAGGGTCACGCTTGTGTTATCCATGCATTCCTTTCGCTGGCTCCGCTCGGCTCCCCCTCAGCTCGCCACGCCGTCGGATTTTGTGATGCCGTTGTTAAAACGGCGTTGGTTACACCTACACTAGCATCTAAAACCGTTTTAACTATATTTAAGAATATCTTATCTATCACGAAATATTTTAATAAAATTTTTAATTATTTGAAATCAAAATATTATAAGAAATTATCTCAAAAATAAAGAGAAAATAAGAAAGGAGCGAAATTTTTTAATTTAGAACGTAATCATTTATTTTTTACTTGTTTCCTTTTCTTCGCCTCTTTTGGTTCATTGTCTTTTTGTTTTCCTTAATAAAATATCATTGACACTTTTTTATTTAATTTTTTCATATAATATCAAAGAACTAAAGTAAATTAAAGAACAAAAGTTTTACATAAAATAAAAAATAAAATTTTTTACACAAGAAATTCTTTCTTGTTTTTTGTTTTTTATTTTTGTTCTGAAATATAAACTGAAAGAAAAATTATGAGAGAAAACTATGTTAGTATATGCCCTTAAGCCAATTAGACTGGTTAAGAAATATATATATTGTCATTTAATACATATTTAATCGCATAATTATATGTGATAGATGTTTTTCTTCATGTTAGTGCAATAATAATGAGTTGTTAAGTACTAATTGGATGAAGCTCATGGAATATAAAAGCCTTGCAAGAGAATTGTAAAGTTGTTACAATTATGAGATCATTATGCATCAAAACCATGTTTCTGAAATTGTTTCTAGTCATTGTATTGTCAAGATAGGGTATTGATAATGCTCAAAGATTGGTACATGTTAAGCCTCTTTATTTAGGAAGTAAGCAATCGATCTCATAGATTGAAGTATATGGGATACCTAAGGATAACATGTAGATGCTTATTAAAGAACAAGTTCACTGAATATGACTTGCTATAAGAACTCCATTTAGTATTTCACTCAAGTGTCTATGGAATATGTTCTCACGTGATAGTCGTGCAACTCGTCCTCAGACTTGAGACACTAGGTCATCTTGTATGGGAATGACATACTTTGATTTCACTCCTATGGGTTTGGAAGCGACCAGATGCCTAAACAGGGTATTTTTGAGTATGCCATGAAGCATGCGTAGGTAAATGAGTAGTCAAGAGAGGATTCATCACCCCAAGTGATATGAGGGGATGTATCTCACTTGCCAACATGTTAGAAGCCTAATGGGTTACACACATTAAGTGACATGATTGGGATTGAATAAGGATAATTAATTAATTTGGACTTGATTAGAATAGACCAAAATAAAGTGGCAATTAATTAAGTTCACAGAGACTTAATTAAATTAAAATAAAACTATTGTATTTAGAGTTACAACTTAGTTTGGCTATATAAGTATATTATGTTAGCAAACTAAACTCTAAGTTTTCAACTAGTTCTTAGCCGTTTCATAAAATAAGAAAAGAAAAAATAATTTTTTTTGTCTACAAAAATAAGATTCGGCAAGAATTTTTGATCTTTTTGTTTTAAAAACGAAACTTGCTAATACAAGTAAAAATCTTACCTTTGAGGAGAAGGTCTTATTCAATCACTGTATGGATTACTGTTAGAGGCCAAACACTTGGGTGGTTAAAGATTTGACAAATCCCAAAAGTGAAGAAGCAAAGATTTTGATTTCATTGGCTCTTGATTATGATATCTAAAGCAAGGTATATAACTCTTAAAATTATGCATGTTCATAACTAATTTGAAAATTACATGAAAAACACAAACATTGATCTTGTAGGATTCGGCTGTGTCTCTAATTAAATACTAGTTTATTATTCCGTTGCGTTATAATTTTAATTTATTGATTATTTTCATATTTGAGCATGAGGTCGAATCCCAGTAGTAGTATCAGAGCCTTTGTTTGATGTTTTTCATGTAATTTATATGCTTGATTCTTGGTCATAATAAATAGGATTGATTTGTGTGTTAATTTGGTATATATCAGTTTTGAAAGCTTTCTTTAAAATTTATTTTTCTGTTTTAATTAAAATCTGGACAGCGTGTAATTAATTTATTAAAACATGTTTTAAAAGGTTTAAAATCATGTTTAGTTGAAGAATTAATGAATGGATTAAAAGGCTTGCAAAGCCAAGTTAAAACCAAATAGTTTTGAGATGTTTTGGAGACTAATGTGCTGATTATGTTTTTTTTACTAACATTGGGTAAGTGTTATGAGCAGTTTTTAATTGTTAAAATTAGTTTTATCAAATTAAATTACTTCATGTTTCGTCCAAACTTTATTTAGCATAAAAAATGTTCATAAAAATCATGTTTTCGAGTTCCAAAATAACAAAGATTCAATGCAATAAATTTTGGGCAACTATGATCGATTTTGGTGGCTTAATTCTTCATGAATTTTGTGTTTAATTGCTAAACATACTTGCTGAAAATTTTCAGCAGCTTTTTCATGAGTTTGACTCATGATTTATGGAGTTTTAAAAGCACTTAAATGCCATTTATTTTAATTTTGGGTGATTCATAAAAATAGGAAATTGTTTCCTACTTTAACAGTAATTCCTAAAATTAAGAATAGAATTTTAATTTTGGGTGATTCATAAAGAATAGGAAATTGTTTCCTACTTTAAAAAAAATTCTGAAAATTAAGGATAGTATTTTAATTTGAGAATTCATAGGAAATAGTTTCCTACTTTAGAATAAATTTCTAAAGTAATGTGATAGCATTGAACTTTCCTTAAAATTTGGGTTTGACTAGAAGTTTTCAAAAATTTGTTACGTCACCATTTAGGTAACTTGAACAACATACAATTTAGGAAACTAATCCATGTTCTAAATGTTAGAAATTAAAATATTGTCTTAAATATATTTTAGGAAGTTTACCTAAAATAAAGAGGTTTCCAAGATTAAAAGGAGTTTTAATTATGGAAAGAATTAAAATGGAAAGTCTTAAAAAGGAAAGTTTTATTTCAATGAATTTCTAATAAGAAATAAGGAGTAAAATGTTTACTTTAAGTGTTTTGAAAATGAGAATTTCTTAAACACTAAATTGAAATAAAACAATACCAAATGATTTGAGTATAGCAGTTTAAGTGAATTAATTGATGCTTTTCTCAAATAACACACAAGATCACCAAGTGATATTGAGCTTGCATTTATTTCTATGCTTTTAATTATGATTATAAAGCATGAGGATGATTATGGACTTAGACCTTAGAAGATTAGGTCATGGATGGTTAAATTTATTTCTCATGGTATTTATTTTAAAATAAGGTTTGCGCACCTTGCCTTATCTCTATTTTCTCTAGGTTGTAAAATTCTTTTCTCATCTAATTGCAGTACCCTGTACCTTGATGTGGTGGCTGATAAAGCTTACGGATGCCAATTGAGGTTAATTACTAAGTTAAAAAGGTGATTCGGAAGTGAACCTGTGAAACCTCGACCTCTATAGACACGTAATTAGGAGTAGATGTGCAAACACGGACCAGGGCTAATTTCGTCATTTCTCATGGTGAGCTCCTGAAATTAGCTCTCAAATGTTATTAAGGTCTAAATAGACCTAAGGAATAAATGAATGATGGTAAAATAAATGAAGAAGATAGAAATATTGATAATTTTCACGATAGGGGCAAAACAATCATTTTGCTTCTTGAGTTGAAATTTTTAAGTTTTCGTGAACTTGAGTATTTTTAGACTATTATGGACTTTGTCTCAGTGTTAAAGAAGTAAAAAGGTTGTATAAAGGTAAGGGGAAGACAAAGAGACCATGTTAAGGGCATTTTGATAATTTCGTGAGAAATTGGATAAACATTAGGCATAAATATCTAAGTTTTTAGCAACTTCTTCTAATTTCCAGCAACTTCTTCTTTTTCTTCTTCCCTTCTCACGTTTTCTCACCTTCAATGGGAGCTTGCTTTGAAACCTTTATAAATTTTCTCAAGTTAACCCCAATTTTCATGCTTTTGTGCACCTTTTTACAAAGTCCTTTGTGCTCTTTTACTCTTTCACTTTAAAACCTTAAAAAGCCTTTCCTTAATACTTTCTCTCACTAGTTGAACGTTCTAGGGAGAGAAAGAAAGATTTTTCACAATAGTTTGAAAGCTTTTGAAAAGGAATTCAATTACAAAGCTACCAAGGTTCCAACGAGACCCCACATCTCCATTCGGACCATTAGTGGGAGTTGGAGCCGATTTAAGAATCAACAAGGACCGGTGAGTGAACTTGCATTAAAATGTTTCAGAATAAGTGATTTATATGCTTGATTGAGCTACTTGAAATATTAGTTGGTTTTTCTTTAAAAGTTGCATGGGGACAAGGCCTTGATGAAACATTTTTATGTTATGAAATATGAATGTGATGAATTCATTTGTTCTCACATTATGTTGATATGTATGTTATGCATTGAATGATACTATTGTGTGATAATTATGACCCAGCTATGTGCAGTGTTGGAGTGCACATGAGCTGATGATGACCCAGCCATGTGCGGTGTAAGAGTGCACATGAGCTGATGATGACTCAGCTATGTGCGGTGTTGGAGTGCATATGAGCTGATGATGACCCAGTCATGTGCGGTGTAGGAGTGCACATGAGCTGATGATGACTCAACTGAGGGAGAGTTGGGGTGAAGCTGGTGGTCGTATGTATGTTTATATATTATATATATATAGAGGTTATGGAAATTATATTGTGGTTGCATTGATTATTGAATGTTAAAACTTGAGAAATGCTTTCCAATTGATTTTCTTCGCAGAAAAAATGAATTTTCGTTCTGACAAGAAATTAAGCTAAATTGCATTATTTTCAATATAAGTGCATCATGTTTTCTAAAACTTCCCGTATTGATGCTTGTTCCCTTCCTATGTTCACTCACTGGGTTTATACTCACTGTTTTCAACTTCATGTTTTCAGATCAAAAGGCAGTTGGAAACTAGGTCAAAGGTCTATGTAGATTCGTCCCTTTGGTAGGTATCTCGACATTCAATAGTTGTACCTTCGCCAAGGTCACTCTGCTAGAAGTCGAGTGTCTTTTTGTTGTGTATAAATAAACGTGATGTAAATTACTAAGATATATGTCTTAGAAGATATATGTATATTTTGATTGGTAATGCCATTATGAGTTGACAATGGTTAACATTTTTTTGGGTTAATATAAATGCAAGTATTTGATTGCTGTGGCACATTATTAAAGTACTTGTAGGTTGGAATTATGAAATGTGACTTTAGGAACATATGATAGAATGATGGACAAGTTATATAAGTAGGCTTGGTTGGGCCTAGTGGGCTATGCCCATTAGGCTCATGTGATGGTCATGGCTCAAAAATTAGGTTGTGACAAACTTGGTATTAGAGCAAAGGGTTGTAGCTCGATCCTTGGGAACTCTCGCATGTGAACAGTGGGCTAAGCATGACTCTCCGCCCAGGGGCTTATAGTGGAAAGGGCTACCCAAAGAGGTGGAGCCGCCCTATGAGTGCTTTGATAGGTACCGTTTGTTGCCACCACTAAAGGAGGAAAGGGCTACCCAAAGGGGTCCTTGAGGTGGAGCCGCCCCTAGTGACAAACTTGGTGTCAAAGCTCTAGGTTTAGTCGAGTCCTAGGAATTCTCATGTCAGTCAGCGGAGTTGTTAGAGTTAATGTAGAGTCTTGTTTATGGTTTGTGACTGCAACACAAGTCATAGATAGGAGGCTACATAAACTCTTAGTCCTGGTAACTTACCTTTTTGTTAACATCATATAAAGGTCATAAGTTGTTCTGTTGTCTGGGTTTGAGATGCCACCCGAGACACGAGCTGTTGTTGGTAAGATTTTAAAGCAAACGCTCTTAATGAACGGTTACTATAATGACGTATCCCTCCGGCTAAGGATGGAGGGAAATGTAGCTGGACTAATAAGTCCGTAATAACTTAGTCATTTGGTGGAGTTATAATTTGAGCCCATGATTGTCAATGGGAAGACAATTAGATGACTATGGATTGCATTTGAGGTCAATATAGAGGAGCCAATGTGATAATGGTAATCAGGGGCATACTTTGACCGGAACGAATAGTGATGGTTGTAATTCACTTGAAGTTTACAAATCTAAGCATTGAGGGAGGTGTAAACCAGTAGTTATGTTCACGGGGGTGAGTGCACTATGTTAAGTAAGCTTGTTATGCCCATATATAAATGGTGTTGGGCTTCTGAAATATTTTATATGCGAATATGTGTTGAATATGTATATAGTAGCTTAGATAGAGTTAGCTTTGATTTCAATTAAGTGACTGTGAGATCTCAAGAATTGATTTGAACTATTATGGTGTATAGTTATAAGTACATGAATTAACTCAAGGGTGAAAAATTAATGACTATTATAATTCATGTGTGGTCAAGAAGTAAAAGGTTAGTAAACAAATCTGCTTTAAAAATGAGCTTAAATTTTGCTATGCTTAGCGTGAAGCTAAGGGATTAAAATACTGGTTGTGGATTTGGTATTTTGAGATTAAATGACTTAGAAATGTTGATTTAGTCTAAATGCCATATGAAGATATGAGCTTGATATACAAATTGCTTTAAAGATCAATTTAGGAGTCTATTTGGATTAATATGCAAACTATGATGAAAATGATTAGACTTGAATTTGATTTCTCCAAAGGTAAGGGATTTAGAAGATGTTGATTTTTAAATATGCTCTAAGAGGGAGTTTTCTGTATCCTAAGTTTAAGAAACTTTGATCTTATGAATGCAAAGGTGAGATACAATAATTAAGTAAATTATTCACTTTATAAATGTAATGGGTTAAGAACTGAAGAGTAAAGTCAAGATCTCGATGATAAGTGGTGTACAATTTGATATATACGTAACTAACAGTTATTGGGAGACAATTACTTAATCAAATTGTACTAAATGTTATGGTAAATATGATTGTTAGTAATGAAATATGCCTAAACGACGATTTTGGCATACCACAAAAGGTGAAATAGATATGTCGAAATTAATGTTCCAATTACGCATTTGTGATAGAAAATTTGTTTTGCAAATTGTGGTTCACATGATCATGAAACATATGAAGGTTATCAATATATAGGCATATACTAGAATGTGGTATATTTTGTGTTTCACATGCATAATGTAGAAGGAGATATTCTATGGAGGAATTTAGTCTCACTGGTGGTTACATGATTATAAGTTTGGCATGAGATTGAAAATGCTCTAGCATATATGTGGAATGCATTGAGATAGGCTAAAGGCCCTATATACATCAACAAAGCCATTAAAATGAATGATGGGTGAAATAAGGATATTGTTATAATGAACATAATAAGCTTAAGGATAATCAATGCAAGTATACTAAGTTAGATGGTATGGTTAGGATTAAGAACACAGACACTTTGGAAGATCTTTAAATAATGTCTATCGAGGTTAATGAGCAAAAATTAAGCATATATTAAATTGTTAAAGTTATGAGTGGCTTTGAAGATAAGCCTTTGATTGCTTAAGTTCTCAATAAAACCCTATTAAAGGAAGTGTTTAAGTGTTTTGGAAGTGTATCGAAAAGCATAAGGGAATATACTAGCTTCACTTGCTATAAGAGGTCAAATTTGGATGGCCTTGAGTGGCTTGTGAGTAACCCAGTAATGTATAGGTAAATGTGTAGCGGAGCTATGATTGATAGATAAGGATAGAACTTTAACGATAAGATGGTGTTCACTGCTTTAGGCATTGAATTGTAAGTTATGGGCTTGTAACCACTCTGTGAACATTCTGGTGAGATAAATTTGAGAGATTTCTCATAATGAGAAAAACACTAAAGCTCGAAGAGTGAATGGCTATATAGTTAAGTTAGGGCTCGTGACTGACATGTCACATAAGTATAAAAATATGTTGCAAATATAAGGATGCCTGGAAATGTTGGTTTAAGGCAATGATTATCTTGCCATTAGGCAGACTTGATGAGGTTATGGTCTCGATATACTTGTAGACGCAAGGCATAAATTGTGAAATGTGCTTCCCCCACAAGTTCCAATTTATTTTAAGTAATTATCAAGGGAAAGTGCCTGATAAGGTAGGCAAAGGTTAAATTGTGTTTCAAATGTTTAGAGAACGAGGGTGATACGATTTGATTAAATGATACCATTACTGGTGAAGGAATAGAAATATGCTACGGGAATTGTAGAGATCTACTTAGAAAAGAGATGATGATTTGAGAATTCAAGTACTCATATACGAGTAAAGATTTGGTAATGAGACATGACCTAGAATTGGAATACTATAATATGAATTTTGGCTAAGAAAATCGACTATAAAACACGTGGTGTTTGGGGATGGTGCCAATTAGTGGTTGACTCTCGTATGAGAATGGAATATTGAAATCAGCTTTGTGTATTCACCACAAATGATGAACATGATCTAACCAACTATAAGAAGAAATGATTCTAAACTTGATTGTCAGTTATTTTGGTTTTACAGATGGCTTATTGAGCTTGATATGCCTAAGGCTACTCGAAGTTAAAATTTTTGGAAGTATATATGTATGGATATATATGTTGCATATTGGTACAAAAGCTCAAACGGGTTGGTTATAATTTGATTTGATGATGACATTCTATCAATGGTTATAGTGCTAGACAATGATTAAGATAATTTATCGTTGATTTTGGCAGTGAACAAGTTGATTATGATGCTGTTAACTTAAAAGTAAGTGTTTATACTTTTGGTATAAGTTCATCAAATTCTATTATATCATGATCAAACTTTGTGTTTTGATATAGCTTGAGAGGCTTGGCATATGAACTAGCTTAACTGTGAGCTAGAAATTGTTAGGCTATTATAAAGTACACAAATAGAGAAGTATGACATGAATTTAACATCCTAAGGAGCAATGAAAAATGATGTATCAGTTTTGGTATAGCTCCAATATATAGTTTTTTTATATAAAGATTTGGGGAAAAGTTTATAGCTTATGTGTGAAGGTATGCATTTGAATTCGTGTAAGTAAAAGTGTAAAATCTGCCTTGATTGGCATAAAGCCCATGATTCAGAATAAATGATTATGGATTTAATTTTCTAAAGTAAAAAGGGCTAAAAGAAGTTAATTTCTAAAAGGTCTTAGTAAATGATTCCTTGATTTTAAACTGCACTTCAGGAAAGATAAATGTCTAATTTCATCCTCAGATTGATAAACTAATGAGGCTATGAGATATGACATTTGGAGTAAATTTAAGGAATTTCAAGTTATATATGTTGTATGTGGTTGATAACGAACAAATTAGCTATGACATTGGAAATATAGAGATGATTAGTAATCAAGATGAGACTAGGAAAGGAACTTTAAAGGAAAATTTTTGAGCAACTTTAACCTTAAGAGGTTGAGTTATTGATTAAAGAGATTGGTTAAGATCATAAGGAGGTATGTGAGAGGTCATGGTTTATTGAAATGCTAGGTGGTATAAGTTGAGATTTATCTAGTGAGTACTCGATCATGAAAGTATTGGAGTTTGTTTGTCAAGCCCTACTCTATTATATACTTGTCATGTCATTCATGTGCTTGATAGAATGTTTGCATAAGTGAATGTATCGAAAAATCGTTAAAAGTCGGTATTGTACCTAGTGGTACAATTAAGTTGATTAAAGCCTTGAATTAGTCCAAATAGAGATTTTAAGATGCATTTGAGAGATATTGAACCTTAAAATGTCTTAATATGATGATTCAAAATTCGAGGATTGATTTGGAGTTAATTCGAGAATTTTCATAACGTAGGGGCAAAATGGTCATTTTGTCACCCAAGGGCAAAATTGGAATGTTGGATGAGATTTTTGATCAAGTTTGACTATTTGGAGCATAATTTGAAATTGTGGAGTGAAAAATTTCAATTCTGATATTTTTCAAGTATAAGGGCAAAACGATCATTTCACGTGTCCATGATGACGTAATTGAAATTTTACACCACCATGACACTTGTCAAGCCCATGAATTTCACCTATTATCACTTTATACTTTGGATAATTATGGGATTACATGTGGTGGTGAGAAATTGCTTAATGGTTAAGTTTTTAATCTTCGACCAATTACATGGTGACACGTGGTAAATTTTAATCCTTTTATAATTCCCTTTAAAAAAACCAGCACACTCTCCTCCCAAATCACTCTTATGGCCTGCCAAGCAAGGGAACAAAGAGAAAAAGAGAAGAACAAACCTTAGGAAGGAAAAATTCAAGAGAAATTGTTGGATTTCAAGGAATCAAGTAAGTAAAGGTAAGATTTTTTAATTTTAGCTTGCGATCTACCTTTCCCATGAATTCTTTTTCATTCTCCATGGCTGAAATTCAAGTTTTCAAGAGGGAACCTTTGTTAGCCAAATCTAGAGAGAGAAGTTTTGGTGATGAATTTTGCTAGATTTCATAATATCCTAGTGTTTTTAGTCATTTTGTGATGTTTGGAAGGAAAAACAAGAAAGAAAATCACATGTTCTTCAACCACCCTCATTTAGCCGAATTTTCTATAGGGCATGTTGATGATGGATTTGGTTGTATTTCATGTTATTTAACTAGGAATTGATGAATTATGTGGATGGATATCGAAACCGGTTACTAAAAAATATAGTTCCTTTAGAAAATGGCTTGATGGAAAATGAGAAAATCATAATAAATGGACTTGGATTTGATTCCTAATGATATATATATGGATTTACGAGACTATGTAGACATTGATTAGTATGTTAGTTTGAAATCGGAATGAATTTCGAAAAATGGTGAAGTTAGTAAAAAATGAAGTTCATTGTAATGCTTTGGTGTATTAGATTATTGGGAGTGTAATGAATATATTTGGAGTTGAATCGGATGTTTTGGTTAAATCAATGGTGTATAGTTCGAATTAGGTCGAATTCAAATTCATTCTGATCACAATTGAACCTACGTAGAACATCGTCTTTAAGTGATTATTCGGACAATTCTCATTCAATGTCATGCATTCATATAGAGCCTGAAATAGTTTTATAACAGTTTGGCACAAATATATTGAATTACATATTGTGTATTATGTATAGGTGGTGAGCCCTTTGATAAGGGTAAAGATATTGTGCCCGAGGACCAAGAATAGAAGTACTCCAAACTCTTGCTATTGTGAGTAATCAGACTTTCATCTTAACTATCTAAAGTTGTTTATACTCGTTTTTATGTTTTAAGGAAAAATGAATTTAAATTGCAAACTATTATGTTTTATAATTGAAATGTTGATTAAACGAAATGAGATTTATAACTTGTTTTGAAATTGAATACTGGTTTTGGAAATTGAGTAAGTGGAGATTGTATACTCGTGTTATATATATGTTTTGACATATCGTTTGAATTGATGGCTTATGACAATGTGATGGCAAGCATGGCTGGATTTGTGTTTGTATGAAATATATGAACTATTTTGCTTTGCCTTGACAGGCTGGTAATATTATATTAGCCATGTCATGCTGTCGAAAATTTTATTGAATTAGTGGGTTATTTGATTAGCTTACTGTAGTGGGCGGGTTTCCGTGGACCAGCCTATTAGAGGGGCATGGTAAATTCAATTATATTTTACCTTGGTACGAGAGGCGCGGAGGGTATCTCCTAAGGTAAAGTTAGAGTTCACCTCACGCTGAACCACTATGTGTGGGTGAAACTCAGCCAACGCCAAGGAATGGCTGTGCTTTTAAATGTAAAAAAAAATGAGTTTTATACTCATGTTATTTTAACAAATTTGGCGAACTCGGTTGGATGCCTTGGCGCAAGGTGTCATTGAGTGCAAGTTTTTGCCACAAGCTAAGTTTTAAGAGAATCATAAGCCTTGTTGATTTATATGAAATGAAATTGATTTATATGAAATGAAATGAGATTTGATGTTATCAATCATATTATGATGAGATATTTTAAATTATCTCCATTTACTTGGTTTTAAATGTTTTAGATGAAATTTGCTTACTCACTGGGTTTATAAAAACTCACCCATTCTTTTCACCCATTTCAAGCTCAAGATAGTCTGTAGACAGCCGATTTTGTCGAGGGTTGCTTTTGGATTTGCATCCTTAGAAATTGAAGGTCTACAATCTTGTATGTTTTCAGTTATTTTGGGGCCCACATGTCATTGTAGAATATTTTGTATACCTGGTTGCGTGTGCCACTGCATGTATGAATTTATTTTGCTTTTACGCTACAAAAATTATTTACGCAGAGTTCTATAAATATTGTTTTATAAGAAAATGAAATATTTTATTTAATATTTTTATTTAATTTGAATAGCTAAAATTTTACTTTAAATTGATGAATTAGACAACGAAACTTATTTTTAGACATGAAATAGATGCTTATTACTCGTATATCATATTTTTACCAAGGTTCAAAAATTTTGGGTAAAATGACCAAAATACCCCTGTGTAGTAGAAATTACTTTTTGATTATTTTTTATTTGAAATTGGTCTATATTTCTTTAAAACATGGTATTTAATAACTGTTGCTCATGGGGGATAAGTAAAACTGATGCGAAAGCCTTGCGAGGTTTCGGTTGGCATTCTAGGTAATGAATGTCGATTGAGACATCGCGGAGGTTGTCAAGGGCTTGATGGGAGTTTCGGTTCGTGAAATTGTTTTTGGGAATATGGTTACTAATGGTTATTATATTTGAATCATCCATGATGTTAAATATATCTAAAATAACTAAAGCGTGTTTTGACCCTCACGTATTATGAAATGCTTGAATGTGGGAATGTTTGATAAAAGATCAAGGTAGAGGAGTTGTGGATGGTTAAGTAAACATGCATAATTGATGATTTAAGGATGATTTGATTGAGGTATGACCAGAATTAATAGCATATTTGAATTCTCTTCATAAGATGAAGAATGATATTGTTTTGATCCAATAAGAGTAGTATCAATGATTAAATGTATTATGACATTGTTGAGTTTTCTATAAAGATTGGAAGTCGATATAATGCATAAACCAAGATCTTATGTTAAGAATGCTCAACAAAAGTGATGTGGCAGAATTTTAGAACTTTGACTATTCACCCTATGTTGATTTGAATTTGAGGACGAATTCATTTTAAATGGGGGAGACTGTAGTACCTTGTAGTTTGATATGGTGGCTAATAAAGCTTATGGATGCCAATTGAGGTTAATTATCGAGTTAAAAAGGTGATTCAGAAGTGAACCTGTGAAACCTTGACCTCCATAGACATGTAACTAGGAGTTGACGCGAAAACACGGACTAAGGGCAATTTCGTCATTTCTCATGGTGAGCTCCTGGAAGTAGCTCTCAAATGTTATTAAAGTCTAAATAGACCTAAGGAATAAATGAATGATGGTAAAATAAATAAAGAAGATAGAAATATTGATAATTTTCACCATAGGGGCAAAACGATCATTTTGCATCTCGAGTCAAAATTTTTAAGTTTTCGTGAACCCGAGTATTTCTAGACTATTATGGACTTTGTCTCAATGTCAAAGAAGTAAAAAGATTGTATAAGGTAAGGGAAAGACAAAGAGACCATGTTAAGGGCCTTTTGGTGATTTTGTGAGAAATTGGATAAATATTAGGCATAAATATCTAAGTTTCTAGCAACTTCTTCTTCCCTTCTCACATTTTCTCACTTTCCATGGGAGTTTGCTTTGAAACCTCCATAAATTTTCTCAAGTTAACCCCAATTTTCATGCTTTTGTGCACCTTTTTACAGAGTCTTTTGTGCTCTTTTACTTTTTCACCTTAAAACCCTCAAAAGCCTTTCCTTAATACTTTCTCTCACTAGCTGGATGCTCTAGGGAGAGAGAAAGATTTTTCACAATAGTTTGAATGCTTTTGAAAAGGAATTCAATTACAAAGCTACCAAGGTTCCAACGAGACCCCACATCTCCATTCGGACCATTAGTGGGAGTTGGAGCCGATTTAAGAATCAACAAGGATCGGTGAGTGAACTTGCATTAAAATGTTTTGGAATAAGTGATTTATATGCTTGATTGAGCGACTTGAAATAATTGTTGGTTTTTCTTTAAAAGTTGCATGGGAACAAGCCTTTGATGAAACGTTTTTATGTTGTGAAATATGAATGTGATGAATTCATTTGTTCCCACATTTTGTTGATATGTATGTTATGCATTGAATGATACTATTGTGTGATAATTATGACCCAACTATGTGCGGTGTAAGAGTGCACATGAGCTGATGATGACCCAGCTATGTGCGATGTAAGAGTGCACATGAGCTAATGATGACCCAGCCATGTGCAGTGTAGGAGTGCACATGAGCTGTAGGAGTGCACATGAGCTGATGATTACCCAGCGATGTGCGGTGTTGGAGTGCACATGAGCTAATGATGACCCAGCCATGTGCGGTGTAAGAGTGAACATGAGCTGATGAAGACCTAGCTATGTGCGGTGTTGGAGTGCACATGAGCTGATGATGACCCAGCTGAGGGAGAGTTGGGGTGAGGCCGGTGGTCATATGTATGTTTATATATATTATATATATATATATAGAGGTTATGGAAATTATATTATGGTTGCATTGATTATTGAATGTTAAAACTTGAGAAATGCTTTCTAATTGATTTTCACTGCAGCAAAAAATGGATTTTCGTTGTGACAAGAAATTAAGCTAAATTGCAATATAAGTGCATCATGATTTCTAAAACTTCCCGTATTGATGCTTGCTCCCTTCCTATGTTCACTCACTGGGTTTATACTCACTATTGTCAACTTCATGTTTTCAGATCAAGAGGCAGTTGGAAACTAGGTCGAGGGTCCACGTAGATTCATCCCCTTGGTAGGTATCTCGACATTCAATAGTTGTACCTTCGCCAAGGTCACTCTGCTAGAAGTCGAGTATCTTTTTGTTGTGTAAATAAACGCGATGTAAATTACTAAGATATATGTCTTAGAAGATATATGTATATTTTGATTGGTAATGCCACTATGAGTTGGCAATGGTTAACATTATTTTGGGTTAATATAAATGCAAGTATTTGATTGCTGTGGCACATTATTAAAGTACTTGTAGGTTGGAATTATGAAATGTGACTTTAGGAACATATGATAGAATGATGGATAGGTTATATAAGTAGGCTTGCATGGGCCTAGTGGGCTATGCCCATTGGGCCCATACTCCGGTCATGGCCCAAAAATTAGGTTGTGACACTAACTCCCTTCGAATGTAACTCAAGGTTTTTTTATTATAAAATGTAATTAGTTATATCAAAGTGTAAAACTAGGGTTAGATAGAACAATTTTTGTAAATTAAAGATGGAGATCCAAAGGCGCCATGGAGATTCAAGGAGATTACAAAGCTTGAAGACGATGTTTGTGTAAATCCTCTAGGAATTTGACCAACTAATTTCCTTAATGGCTTGAGGAAATTAGAATTATTAAAGGCCATAATCATCCTAGTAGTTGGTGTGAGATAGATTTATTTTCAATATATATATATATATGATATATGTGAAATGCGATAAATGCTATGCATGTCAACAATACCAAATCAATGAGACCTTAATTAATGAATTAATAAACAAAATCCCTCATTAAAATATTAAGTTAAAAAGTTACCTTCCACTATGTAATAAGATAACCAGGCTGCTCTTTTAATTGGAGGCTTGTTGAGTTACTCAAGGCCAAACTTTTACACAAGTACGTTTGAGTTATTGGTGAGTCTTACTCAACTAGTACCATGTTGTTCGGATGTGCCACACATGACCGCATAGTACTAGAGGCATAGTTAGGGAAAATGTATATGATACATTTAGACAAGAAGTTGTCACCTAACTGATCTAGGAGTTGTATAAGATACAATTGGTAAGCTAAGTTATCTACCTAATTAGTTTCATTATGGCTTCTTAAGTCACTCAAGGTCTTGGTGGGTTGACAAGGGTCCTAGCTCAATAAGAAGTTTAAAAGTTAAATTTCTCAAAATAGTAGAGGAGGGCTATTATTTTGATAAAATATTGAGAATAATCATATAAGATTCTAGAACCTTGTCTTTATGATTATATAATTTGCGTTAATGACTAATAATCATATATGTTGATTTATATAGGATATAAATCTATCATGGCAAAGAGTTTGTCACTTAGAAACATACTTGATGCAAACAAGTTGACAGGCCTAAATTTCATTGACTGGTTTCGTAATATCAAGATTGTCTTGAAACAAGAGAAAAAGGCTTATGTCCTAAATGGTCTTGCTCTCGAGGAAACTAGCGATGATGCTACAAATGAGGAAAAGAAGGCCTATAGAGTTTATATAAATGATCTTGATCAAGCCACATGTGTGATGTTGGCTAGTACGGCTCTAGATCTTCAAAAGCAACATGAAGATATGAATGCTCTGGATATTATTCTAAACCTTAGAGAGATGTTTGATAAGGAAAGTCGTACAGAAAGATTCGACTTTTTAAGGGAATTGTTTCGAAGTAAGATGTTGGAGGGAAGCCCAATAAGGCCTCATGTGCTTAAGATGATAGGATATATTACTTGACTTAAACAATTGGGTTGGGTTATGGATCATGATTTGAGCATAGACCTTGTACTTTCTTCGCTACTAGAGAGCTATTCACAGTTTGTGTTGAACTTTAACATGAACAAGATTGAGATAACCCTTTCAAGCTTATTGAATATGCTCACACAGGCTGAGAACACCATTGCGAAGAAGAAGCCTTCAGTTCATCTTGTCTTTTCTAAGAAAAATAAAAATAAGAAAAGAAAATTTTCTAAGAAAGACAAGGATGAAAAAGCATCAACTTTACAAGGTATGAAGCTTACTAGAGGGGTGAAGAAGGACAAGGATAATGACAAATGCCATTTCTACTGTAAACTTAGGCATTGAAGGTGCAAATGCAAGGATTATCTTGAATCCATCAAAGGGAAGAAATAAAAGGAAGCTTCCATATCATGTATGAATCATTTGATGATTTATTTTTCACTACTTTGTATATGATACCTTACGTTTTATTAATGGTTTTAATATGTATGACATATTAAAGGAACTAATGACAAGGAGCAGTGAAGAATAGGATCATGAAGGGGACAAACTTAGTTGATGGTGATCAAGCTTGTCGATCTAGATTACATTGTGGAACAATAAATAATTTTAGAACACTGAATGTTTTCATGACATGATTGTCAAAATGAGATGTTTTGGTTTTGGGCCTACAGCTGACTTTTTTATTTTATGTTTAAGAAACAAAGATTTATATTTTGCTAACATGAAATGCTTAGCTTATATATATTTATGTATTTACATTACATCTCATTTTATCTTGGAATTGTTCTAAATTATTTATCCTTAAGTATAACCTTGCATATATGATAATCAATACTAAGTCCAAATGATAAGATCATTGTGAGATTATTTTTCTTTTGATTATGAATCAAAAAGGAAATTAATGAGTTGACTTAGATAAAATTGAGTCATAACTCAATAATTCATATTAGGATTATGAACATATTTAGTCAATGAGCATTCTTAATGAAATCTTGGATCTAAATTAAGATTGCTTAGAACTAAATAACAATTGATTATCATATTGAATTCATAAGAGATGAATCATAAAGCATTTCAAACCCAATTAATAGCATGAACTAAACTTTGAAAGGATTTCATCCCATAAGCAATGATGAATGACTAATGACATGTAAGTATACATAAAAGTTATGGATATAGCGCTCCAAAGGAAAGTAAATAATTTTACTTGGTAAGATTTCTATACATGATAGAAATAGTGAGAGCTAATGACATTTTAAAGGTCAAGCGTCATGAAATTATAAAATCCAATAGATAAGATCTATGCACAAAGCTTGATTTAATGGGAAGCATAAAGATGCATAATTATCCATTAAAGATAAACTATTAGTAGGATGTATATTGATGCACTACTCATATACGATGAGTCTACTAAATAATCAAATATGAATGATTGGATAATAATCTTTATTCAATGTAATAAATTAAAAATAGTTGAATACATTGAATAAGATAAACATATTTGGTGCACATCATAAGGTTAGTGGGAGTAAGATAAGTTACTCATTAAAAAATCATAATGGGACTAAAGTGTTAGAGCCTAAAAAAAAAACTCAACAAAAGAATTTAGGATTACATGTTAAAGGAGTTTAACATAGAGAGAATCCTAAATGTTAAAAGTGACATAAAGTCATGATTGAGCAGTTGTATTGGACTGGTTTCGAAACAAAAAATAACTGCATGATTATGTCTATAATCAAATACAAATCTTTTGCTTAGGCTACAAAAGAAAAGATATTTGAATCATTGGTTGTTAAAGTAACAACAAGAGCCATAATAATGGAATCAAGGTCTCTTTATGATCTAAATTAGTATTTCAATTATGACAACGGAGATTGTTAAACATGTAAATTAACATATTCCCAAACATTGCAATTTGAGTTGTCCTAGTAGAGACATAATCACTAAGCGAAAGAGTTTGATATTGGATACATTAACAATTTACTCAAGTGCAAGTGGGAGATTGTTAGTATATGCCCTTGAGCCAATTAGATTGGTTAAGGAAAATATATATTATCATTTAATGCATATTTAATCCCATAATTATATGTGAGAGATTTTCCTTCATGTTAGTACAATAATAAGGAGTTATTAAGTACTAATTGGATGAAGCCCATGGAACATAAAAGCCTTGTAAGAGAATTGTAAAGTTGTTAAAATTATGAGATCACTATGCATCAAAGCCATGCTTCTAAAATTGTTCTTGGTCATTGTATTGTCAAGACAAGGCATTGACAATGCTCAAAGACTAGTACATGTTAAGCCTCTTTATTTGGGAAGTAAGCAATCGTTCTCATAGATTGAAGTATATGGGATACTTGAGGATAACGTGTGGGTGCTTGTTAAAGAAAAAGTTTACTAAACATGACCTGCTATGAGAACTCCATTTGGTATTTCACTCAAGTGTCTATGGAATATGTTCTTCTGTGATAGTGTCAAGCCCAGCTCTATAATATACTTGCCATGTCATTCATGTACTTGATAGCATGTCTACATACTAGGATGCCTCGAAGAATCGTTAAAAGTTATTATCGTACATAGTGGTACAATTAAGTCGATTAAAACCTCGAACTAGTTTGAATAGAGATTTTAGAATGTATTTAAGAATTATTGAACCTTAGAATGTCTTAATATGGTGATTCGGAGTTCGAGGATTAATTTGGAGTCAAATTAGGAATTTTCATAACGTAGGGGTAAAATGATCATTTTGCCCCCCGAGGGTAAAATTGGAATGTTGGATGAAATTTTTGACCAAGTTTGAATAATTGGAGCATGATTTGAATTTGAGAAATAAAAAATTTTAATTCCAACATTTTTCGAACATAAGGGCAAAATAGTCATTTTACGTGTCCACGAGGACGTAATTAGAATTTTTGGAATTTTACACCACCATAACACTTGTCAAGCCCATGAATTTCACCTATTATTATTTTATACTTTGGATAATTAAGAGATTACATGTAGTGGTGAGAAAATGCTTAATTATTAAGTTTTAAACATGGACCAATCACATGGTGACACATGTCAAGCTTTAATATTTTAATAATTTCCTTTATAAACTCTCCCATTTCACTCTTCATGGCCGGCCAAAGCAAAGAACAAAGAGAAAAGAATAGAAACAAACCCTAGAGAGGAAAATTCAAGAGAAATTTGTTGAATTTCAAAGAACAAAGCAATCAAAGGTAAGATTTTTCAATTTTAGCTTAAGATCTACCTTTCCCATGCTTTCTTTTTCATTTTCTATGGATGAAACACAAGTTTCCATGAGGGAATACTTGCTAGCCGAACATAGGGAGAGAGGTTTTGATGATGGATTTTGCTAGATTTCATGATATCTTAGTGTTTTTAGTTGTTTGATGATGTTTGGCATGAAAAACAAGCAAGAAAATCACATGCCCTTCAACAACCCTCTTTGGCTAAATTTTGTAGATGACATGTTGATGATGGATTTGATTCCTAATGATGTAGATGGATTTATTGGACTGTGTTAACACTGATTAGCACGTTAGTTCGGAATCGAAATGAATTTCGGTTATGATGAATTAAGTCACAATTAAGCTCATTGAGGTACTTTGGTGTATTTGGAATATTGGAAATGTAATGAATATATTTGAAGTTGAATCGGATGTTTTGGTTAATTCAACAGTGTATAGTTCGAGTTAGGTCGAATACAAATTTAGTCCGATCATAATTGAACTCACGCAGAACACCGTCTTTAAGTGATTATTCGAACAATTATCATTCAATTTCATGCATTCATATAGAGCCTAAAATAGTTTTATAACAGTTTGGCACAAATATATTGAATTACGTGTCATGTATTATGTATAGGTGGTGAGCCCTCTGATAAGGGTAAAGATATCGTACCCGAGGATGAAGAATAGGAGTACTCGAAACTCCCGTTATTGTGAGTAATCAAATGTTCATCTTAACTATCTAAAGTAGTTTATACTAGTTTTTATGATTTTAAAGAATAATGAACTTAAACCGTAGATTTTTATGTTTTAAGTTAAGTGTTGGTTAAATGAATGAGATTTATAAATTGTTTTGCAATTCAATGATGATTTTGGAAATTGAGTAAGTGGATACTCTATACTTGTGTTATCTATATATATATATATATGGTTTGAATTAATGGCTTATGACAATGTGATGGAATGAATGGCTGGATTTGTGGTTTGTGGATTATATAAACTGTTTTGTTTTACCTTGACAGGCTGGGTAATATTATATTCGCCATGTCATGCTGTCAAAATTTTTATTGATTTGGTGGGTTATTTGATTAGCTTACTGCAGTGGGTGGGTTTCCATGGACTAGCCTATTAGAGGGGCACGGTAAACCTCATGATATTTTACCTTAGTACGAGAGGCTCAGAGGGTAGCTCTTAAGGTAAGTTTAGAGTTCATTTCACGTCGAACCACCACGTGAGGATGAAACTCAGCCAACGCCAAGGAATGACTATATTTTAAAAGTAAAAACATGTTTTATGGGTATATGTCATTTTAACATCCTTGGCGGACTCGTGTGGATGCCCGGGCCAAGGTGTCACCGAGTATGAGTTTTGGCACAAGACAAGTTTTTAAGAGAATCATAAGCCTTATTGATTATTTTGATGAAATGTAATTGTTTTATATGAATTGAAATGAGTTTTAAATGTTATGAATCATATTATGATGGGATGATTTAGCTGTCTCCATTTACTTGGCTTTAGATGTTGTAGATGAACCTTGCTTACTCATTAGGTTTATAAAAACTCAAACCCTTCTTTTTACCCATTTCAGGCTCAAGACAGTCTATAGACAGCCGATTTTGTCGAGGGTTGCTTTTGGATTTGCATCATTAGAAATCGAAGGTCTACAGTCTTGTATATTTTCGGTTATTTTGGGACCCACATGTCATTGTAGAATATTTTTGTATACCTGGTTTAGTGTGCTATTAGATATATGAATTTATTTTACTCTTACGCTAAAAAAATTGTTATGCAAGATTCTATAAATATTGTTTTATAAGAAAATAAAATATTTTATTTAATATTTTTATTTAGTTTGATTAGCCATGATTTCATTTTAAATGGATGATTTAGATTACTAAAATTATTTTTAGGTAAGAAATGTATATTTTTTGATCGTATGCTGTATTTTCACCAGGTTTCAAAATTTTTTGATAAAAATGACCAAAATACCCCTATGTGGCAGAAATTACTTTTTGTTTGTTTTTGATTTAAAAATAGTTTATATTCCTTTAAAACATGATATTTAGTAACTGTTGCTCATAGAGGAGATGTAAAATTGATGTAAGAGTCTTGCGAGGTTTCGATTGACATTCTGGATAATGGATGTTTATTGAGGCATCGTGGCGGTTGTCACGGGCTCGAAGGGAGTACCGAGTCGTGACAGATAGTCTTCAGACTTGAGACACCAGGTCATATTGTATGGGGAATGATATACTTTGATTTCACCTCTATGGGTTTGGAAGCGACTAGATGCCTAAATAGGGTGTTTTTGGGTATGCCATGAAGCATGTGAAGGTGAATGAATGGTTAAGAGAGGATTCATCACCCCAAGTGATATGAAGGGATGTATCTCACTTGTTCTCAATTTTTGATTAACTTGTATAAAGTCTTTGACCAAAGCATGACGAATTTGAGGAAAGTTAGTTTCTCAAATTCATAAGGTTAGTCATGAATTATGAGAACTAATATGGAATGTCATAAGTAGGCACTGAGCCATGCTTAATGACATATCCAGATATTTAATGAAAGGACTGTATTGCACTAAGAAGCTTACCACTAAAGGGCTTTGTCAAATTCTATAATTAACTCTCTAACATTTGGGTGGTCATGATGTATTACTAGATGTTGCTTATGATCTATAAATATAAATCAATTATCAAATTGATATTTGATTAAGATTTATATTTATTGCCAACATGTTAGAAGGCAAAAGGGGTACACACATTAAGTGACATGATTGGGATTAAATAAGGATAATTAATTAAGTTGGACTTAATTAGAATAGACCAAAATAAAGTGAGAAATTAATTAAGTTCACAGAGACTTAGTTAAATAAAAATACAACTGTTGTATTTAGGGTTACAACTTAGTTTGGCTATATAAATATATTATGTTAGCAAACTAAAACTCTAATCCTTCACTACTTCTTAGTCATTTCATAAAATAAGAAAAGAAAAAATAGTTTTCTCTATCTACAAAAATAAGATTCAGCAAGAACTTTTGGTCTTTTTGTTTTAGAAACAAAACTTGCTAGCACAAGTAAAAATCCTACCTTTGAGAAGGTCTTATTCGGTCACTGTGTGGATTACTGTTAGAGGCCAAACACTTGGGTGGTTGAAGATTTGACAAATCCCAAAGGTGAAGAAGCAAAGATTTTGATTTAATTGGTTCTTGATTACGATATCAAAATCAAGGTATGTAACTCTTAAACTTATGAATGTTTGAACTAATTTGAAAATTACATGAAAAACACAAATGTTGATCTTGTAGAATTCGATTGTTTCTTTGATTAAATGCCAGTTTGTTATTCCGCTGTGTTATAATTTTAATTTATTGATATTTTTATATTTGAGCATGAGGTCGAATCCTAGCAAAGTATTAGTAAAGTAAGAAAGATCTTATTCAAGTGTGTACTTACAAATGAAGTGAGGGGCCTATTTATAGACTAATAACCTCTTAAATCCTAATTTTAACCCAATTCAATCTAAGAGTTTAAATTATATTACACTTTTTGAATCTTGCCTATTAGGGTATTTGACTTGGTCTGAACTTCTTTGATTATAACATAATTGACATTTACACGTATATTCATAACACTTCCATTTGAATGTCCATTGTATTAAGAATATACCTCGTTAAAATCTTACTAGGAAAAAACATCATTGGAAAAAATTCGAGTGAAGGAAAAAGCTCAAATCCTTCAACCATGAGCTAAACCCATACCTTAGAAGTTGGATTGCATAATTATTTACCCTAAATCCAATTAACCTCAAGCAGGTCAATTTCACCAAAGTTGAACCAAAGCAAAATCTAAGTTATTCATTGGTTAAATTGAAAATCAATCAGCAAAAACGCTTAATCTTACCTTTGGAAGCGTTTCTTAAGCTCTAAATTTACTCCAAATAACTCCAAGTGCTTCAAAAATTCATTATTGGGAGTTAGGGTTTTGGGGATTTAAGAGAAAAAGTAAAAATCACATAAACTAAATTTTAGAAGTAAAAACACTTACCTCCAACACTTAGAATCCAAGATTGATTGTTGGATTTGAATGGGTTTGAAGGGGGTAAAATTTGAGAGAGAATAGCAAAGGAATGAAAGAAAAAGAAATAAAATGAGAAAAGTTCAGTTTTGGGGCTTTCAAGCCCGATTTAAGCTAATTCGGCAACTTAAGGTCGATTGTGGGAAGTCTGTAGCTGACCTTGACTGGAAAATTTCTCCTATTTCCTTTCCCAAGATTGACTATACTAGACCAGAATGTCTAGTGTCAGTCGGCTTTTCTTCACAAGATCAGTTATGGAAGCCCTATAGTCGATCCTGGACCAATATGCTTGCATTTCTCCCATTTTTCCTTCAGAATCGACTATAAAGGGTCTATATTAGATCTTAGACTAGCACACTCAACTTTTTCGATCTAGATTCGTAAAAATGGCTTTCTACAAAGCCTAAACTCATTCTAAACTTCTTCCACAACTTTAAGTCACTTTTAAATTCAACCCACACATAACATATCATCCATTATCATATCAAATACGAATCAAACCTCCAAATCATAAAGTTTATCACACATTTTCTAAAAAATATGCCTAGGTGTCAACATAAACACTCTCAAATACTTGGCATATATAACATATCATCAATGTCTTCAAGGCACAATATATATTTAATAGATCATTCTCAATTAACTTAAGTTACGTTGAAAATTAGGGGTGTTACATTTTCATAAATGCATTTGAAATTCAATATGCATAAAAGAATTAATAAGCATTTGTACCTTTACTTAAAAAATATTTGCAAGTAGAAAAGTGAAAAAGTTCATATCAAGGATATCGGTACCTTTATCGTTGGTAGCAGACTAAATCCTTATACAACAGGATGTTATTCATAACTAAGTCTGTTTTGTAACTGGACTTCATCATATCGTATCACATGCAAAGAATCCGGAACATACTTCCTAAGCATGGACACAAGAAAGATTGGATGAACATAGGACAAATTGGGTGGTAACGCTAAGTGGTAAGCAATTGCACCAATGCGTTTTAGTACCTCAAAAAGTCTGATGTATCTAGGGCTCAATTTCCCTTCTTTTTTTCCAAATCTTTTCACTTCTTTGGTTAGCGAGATTTTCAAGAACACATAATCGCCAATTTCAAATTCCAAGTGTTTTCACCTATTATCGATGTAGGACTTCGGACGACTTTGAGCCATTAGCATCTTTTCTCAAGTTACTTGAATACCTCGTTCAGCTTCTTGGACCATCTTCGACTCTAAGAGTTTCCTTTCTCCCAGTTCAAACCAACCAATAGGCGATCTACATCTTTGCCCATACAAAGCCTCATACGGAGCCATATCGATCGTGGTTTGATAACTATTGTTATAAGCAAACTTAGCCAAAGGCAAGTAATGATTCCAAGAAACTCCAAAGTCAAGCACAATTGCCCTTAACATATCTTCGAGCATTTGTATGGTACGCTCGGATTGACCATCTGTCTATGGGTGGAAGACTGTACTAAAATCCAACGTTATGCCTAAGACCTCTTGTAATTTCCTCCAAAATTGACTCGTGAACTACGATCCTTTCTCAGACACTATCGTTATTGAAACACCATGTAACTTGACCATCTCATTAATGTATATTTGGGGATATCGAGCTACTCCATACTTAGTCTTGATTGACAAAAAGTGAGCAGACTTAGTTAGCTGATCAATTATCACCCAAATGGCATCATAGCCACCCCTAGCTCATGGTAAACCCGTTACAAAATCCATTCCTACATGTTCCCATTTCCATTCAAGTATCAGTAACAGTTGTAGTAGTCTCGAAGGTCTCTAATCTTCAGCCTTCACTTGCTGACATGTTAAGCACTCAGAGACATAGTTTGCCATGTCTCTCTTTAGTCCTGGCCTGCAATACATAGACCAAATCATGATGCATCTTGGTGGCTCCTGGTTAGATTGCTTAAGCTGCCATGTGAGCCTTTCCCAAAATCTCATTTCTTAATCCATCCATATTCGGCACATAAATTTGTGATTGATATCTTATTAAACCATCTGTGTCATACACAAAGTCTCGAGCTCTATCTTCACTCATGTCTCCAAATATTTTAGCCCAATATTCATCTTGGTCCTGGGCATTCTTAATCCAATCTAATATCATTGGTCGAACTCTAAAATACACTAACAAGGCATTAGAATCATTAATCTTAAGTGTACACCCATATTGCCCAGATCATACAAACTCTATACCAAAGATCTTTTCTCTATTGTCATGTGTGCCAACTTTCCATTAATTTTCGACTCAAGGCATCTACCACCACATTGGCCTTGCTTGGATGGTCGAGCATGGTGCAGTCATAATCTTTCAACAATTCCAACCACCTATGTTGTCTCAAATTTAAATCTCTTTGCTGAAATATATACTTTAAACTCTTGAGATCGGTATATATTTCGTAAGTTTCACCATAAAGATAATGACGCCAAATTTTTAAAGCAAACATAATTGCAACCATCTCTAGATCGTGTCTATGGTAGTTCTGTTCATGCTTCTTTAATTGTCGAGAAGCGTATGCTATAACTTTCCCATGTTGCATCAACACACAACCCAATCAAACCCGTGATGCATCACAATACATAGTATAGCCTCCAGATCCACATGGCAAGCTTAACACAAGTGCAAATGTGAGACAAGCTTTAAGCCTTTGAAAACTAGCCTCACATGCATTAAACCAATAAAACTTAACTCATTTCTAAGTCAGTCTTGTCAAAAAAGATGTAATCTTAGAAAAATCTTGCACAAAATGTCTGTAATATTTGGCCAAGCCTAGAAAACTTCTAACTTCTGTTACAAATATCGATCTTGGCCAATCTACCACAGCTTCCACTTTATGGGATCCACTTGCACCCCTTGTTCAGACACAACGTGCCCTAAGAAATTGACTTTGTTCGGCCAAAACTCACATTTTGAAACTTTGGCATATAACCTATGCTCTCTCAAGGTCTGAAGTTCAATCCTCAAATGTTGAGCTTGTTCCTCCAACCTCTTAGAGTACACCAAAATATCGTCGATAAACACGACCATGAATTTATACAAATACACTTGAAAGACCCTGTCCATTAAATCCATAAATGCTATAGGTGCATTGGTGAGTCCAAACGACATCACTAGAAATTCATAGTGTCCATAATGTGTGCGGAACACTGTCTTGGGTACATCACATTCTCTTATTCTTAATTGATGATACCGAGAGCGTAAATCAATTTCAAAGAAGCACACTACACCTTGCAACTAATCAAACAAGTCATCGATCCTTGAGATGGATATTTATTCTTCATAGTGACCTTATTCAATTGGTTGTAGTCAATGCATAACTGAAGGCTACCATCTTTTTTCTTCATGAATAACACCAGAGCTCCCTAAGGTGAAACACTGGGGTGTTATTCAATAAGTCCTCCAGTTGCCCTTTAAGCTCTCTTAATTCAACTAGTGCCATTCGATAAGAAGGTATCAAAATTGGCTACGAATTCGGAATCAAGTCAATACAAGATTCAATTTCATAGTAACTTTATTCAATTGTTGGTAGTCAAATCATAACTAAAGGTTATTATAACTTTCCCATGTTGCATTAACATGCAACCCAATCCAACTCGTGATGCATCGCAATGCACAGTATAGCCAGGGGCGGAGCTAGCTAATTTTTATTGGGGGGGGGGCCAAAAGCTTAGAAGAATAAAAGTTAAAAATTTTTAAAGCTAATATATTAAACTTAACCATTAATAATCAAAAGATTTATAATAGATAATAATTTTATATAACATGTAAATCAAAAGAAACAAAAAAAAACTTATAATAGTGCTCTAGGAAAGTTTTATTCGACGATGGCAATATCTTTCTTAATATAAACAATTAAATTGTTTGTAAGAAACTTATCATCTATTTTGTTTCAGAGTCTTGTCTTTCTCAATATAAATAACTAAAAAATTACTATAGTCAACATCCAATATTCTTATTTTATTATATTTAAGTTTATAATACTAAATATTAAACTATAATGCATAAAATATAAATAATTAAATACGATATACAGAATTAATAATTTCTTCTTATACTCAAGATAATTTCCTTTCAATTAAATATAAAATGTAAAGCACATTAAAAGCATAAACTCAAGATAATTTATTTTTTATAATTAGGATTAATAAAAAATAATATATTGGTGAAATTTTAAATAATAACCAATAATGCAACGCTAGAACTTATATTTGAAAATTACATATACAATAATTTTATAATTTTTTAAAATTAAAATCATTAAAAATAAAATTCACATAACAGAAAAGAAAAACCATGACAAGTAGAAGATATAACCTATACAACAAAAACAAAAGAATATGGTTGATGATTCATAGAAATTTTAAAAAAAATCTATAGAAACTTAAAACATATGAGCAAATAAAATAGAATTGAAAAAAAAATAAATAAAAAAAATAATAATATAAATAGAAAAAATTAAATAAAAACTTTACTTCTTTATAATTTCACAATATAAGGACAGAAAAAAAGAAAGGGAAAATTGGGTGAAGAAAC
The DNA here is from genome assembly GCF_000208745.1 of Theobroma cacao. Taxonomy (NCBI): domain Eukaryota; kingdom Viridiplantae; phylum Streptophyta; class Magnoliopsida; order Malvales; family Malvaceae; genus Theobroma; species Theobroma cacao. The sequence goes on along the minus strand of NC_030854.1, from coordinate 17,818,781 downwards.
TTAAAAAATTAAAAAAAATTTAAGAACTTGAGTAAAATTAAATGGGACTTATAAGATCATTTTGTTTTTTTTAATTATATTAATTATTTAATAAAAACTTATTTTCAAAAATCATTAAAAAATATATAATATATAAAAAGTTTTGAAAATTACCCCCCCATTACAAAGGGACGCTCTGCCACTGAGTATAGACTTTGTATCCATATGGCAGGCTTAGCACAGGTGCAAAAGTGAGATAGGCTTTAATCCTCCAAAACCTAACCTCACATGCATTAGACTAATCAAACTTAACTCCTGTATGATTCAGTCTTGTCAAAGGAGTTGTGATCTTAGAAAAATATTGTACAAAACATCAGTAATATCTAGCCAAGCCTAGCAAACGTTTAACTTGTATTACAAACATCAATCTTGGCCAATCTGCCACAATTTCCACTTTATTAGGATCCATTTACACCCCTTGTTCAAACACAACGTGCCCTAAGAAACTGACTTTATTCAACTGAAACTCACATTTTGAAAATTTGGCATATAACCGATGCTCTCTCAAGGTTTGAAGTACAATCCTCAAATGTTGTGCATGTTCCTCCAAAGTCTTAGAGTACACCAAATTATCATCCATAAACACAAACACGACTTTATCTAAATACGCTTGGAAGACACTGCTCATTAAATCCATAAATTCTATAAGTGCATTGGTGAGTCCAAATGACATCACCAGAAATTCATAGTGTCCATAATGTGTGCGGATTGCTATTTTAGGTGCATCACATTCTCTTATTCTTAATTGGTGATACCGAGAATGTAAATTAATTTTAGAGAAGCACACAACACCTTGCAACTAATCAAACAAGTCATCGATCCTTGGGAGTGGAAATTTATTCTTCACAGTGACCTTCTTCAATTACCGATAGTCAATGTATAACTGAAGGCTACCATCATTTTTCTTCACAAATAGCATCGGACCTTCCCAAAGTGAAATATTGGGGAAAATAAAACCTTTATTCAATAAGTCCTCCAATTGCCCTTTAAGCCCTATTAATTTAGCTAGTGCCATTCGATAAAGAGGTATCAAAATCGACTGCGTATCCAGAATCAAGTCAATACAAAATTCAATTCAATAGTGACCTTATTCAATTGTTGGTAGTCAATGCATAACCGAAGGCTACCATCCTTCATGAATAGCACCGAAGCTCCCCATGGTGAAACGTTGGGGCAAATAAAACCCTTATTCAATAAGTCCCCCAGATGCCCTTTAAGCTTTTTTAATTCAGCTAATGCCATTCAATAGAGAGGTATAGAAATTGGCTGCGTATCCAAAATCAAGTTAATACAAAATTCAATTTCCCTCTAAGGAGGCAATTCGGGTAATTAATTTGGAAATACATTTGAATACTCACCTATTATCGATACACAATCAACACTCCCATCATCCACTGAAGTGTCTCTAGTCATCGCATGGGTCTGGCAGCTATGTCCAATATAACTCCCAAAAAAACTGCGCTACCATGCCCATATCTCACAAATGAAGATTCCCTTGGAACTTTAAACTTGACAAGCTTATAGTAGCAGTCCACTTTGGCAAAGCAGGACATTAACTAGTCCATTCCAAGTATCACATCAAAATCCAAAGTTAGTAGCAACACCAACTCTGCTAACGTATCTTTGTCCTTTATGCAGACCACACAAGATTTATATACATATTCTACCACAATTATTTTCTCTAAAGGAGTAGTCACAATCTGAGGTTCCTCTATATCACCATAAAACTGATCTGATTTTGACACAAAATGTAGGGACACAAAGGAATGTGTTGATCCAAGATCAAACAAAACTAAAGTTTCGATACCACAAATAAAAAGTATACTTGTGACCATTGCATTGAAAGTTTGAGCATCTTGCAATGTCAAATCAAATAACAGCGCTTGACCTTTTTCATCATTACCCGGTTATGTCGGTTTACCTAGTGATGATGAGGCTACACTCTTGCCTTTGTCACCTCTAACATTTCTCCCAATCAGTGTAGTTTTAGGTGGAGTATTGGACAGTTGCCTTTCGTATCCATGATTAACCTCCACTGACTGCCTCTACATTAGGCAATCTCTCATCAAATTTCCAGATTGACCACATCCAAAACACGAACCAACTACCTTATGGAACGATCCACCATGTGCCTTTTCACAATAATTACACAAAGCACCTTTCTGCATAGGGCCCAGATTAAATGCTCTGTTAGACCGTTCTCGCTTAGATAGTGGGCTAAATGAATCACTATTTCTTGATGGCCTACGAGTAAGAGTGGTCCCTTCACGACTCTGATGGTGTATAAATGTAGGACTCTTAGTCGTTTTAGAATCTCCATGGCTCTGTTGGCTCTGTATCCAAGCTCTTTAACCGCTTTCTCTTTCCATCCGAGATTCCATTCTCTTGGTTTCAATCATTATAGCAGCATCCACCACTGCTACATAGGAGGCAAACCTCTAGGTGGCAAAAACTCTAAATAGCAACTCAATTAATCCCCGAATAAATCTCTTGATCCTCTTCTGCTCAATTAGGACCAAGTCATAAGCATATCCCATAATTGGGTGAAGCAAACATCATACTCCATCACCGTCATGTCTGGTGTCTATCTCAAAGTCTCAAACTCCTATGCCTTAACGTCTCTCACATTCTCAACCAAGAAGTGATATAGGAAAGCTTAGACAAATTATTCCCATGACATTGGGGCTGATCTTGATGGTCTATCTCTTTTAAGTGACACACACCATATTTTGGCCACATTTTTTAACCTAAATCCCACCAATTCTATTGACTAATGTGTGGAGCATCCCAAAGTAGAACAAATACATTCCATGTCTTCCAAAAATATTTATGGATATTCCTCTACATCAGAACCAGTAAAAGACAAGGACTTTAACTTCATGAATTCTGACAAAGAGAACTCAATAGCCCTTATCGGATGTTCACACTGAGGCAAATAATCTAGATCTTATGAACTAGAGTCAACCCATTTTTTAGATTGTGCTTGTCTTCTATTGTGGAAATCAGCGAATTCATTAGCCAAACTTTGCAACCCAGCTACAAATCTTCTAGGGTGACACCTCTTCGTGTAAGGTAGTCATCCCTAGCACCCACATTCTCATCACCAGTCGACCCATAGCTAGATTCTGCATTTTAAGCGCATCTAGTTGCTATACTTTTACCACGGCTCCTTGACGTGGACATTCATGGTTGTTCCATAGGCTCATCCAAGGCAACTTGCTCTCTCATGGCCTTTGAGGCAACTTTCGTCTTAGGCGGCATCTTGTACCAAGACGAAGCAATACCATGTTCAAAATTAAAATTCCAAAATCTCATCGGTAAGTTTACTAAGACTTGGGAATTCATGCAGTCTCATGTTCATAATTATTGCTGCAGTCACAAACGATGAACAAGACTCTACATTAATCTCAACACTCCGTTGGCAGACTTAAAACAACTTAGGACACTCAAAACTTAGGTGCTCTAATACCAACTTTGTCACAACCCAAACTTGAGGGTTTGTGACCAATGCATAAGCTTGGTGTGTAAAGCCCACGAGACCTGTTCAAGCTTCGGGGTTCAAAATTAAATAACACATAGCCAAGGGATTAAATGTCATATTCATAAATAAAATTCAAGTTCGACCTAGTACACCATCCCTAGCACATATTTCATACAATTATCATAAGGTCACACATTGACCATTTAAGGCGAGTTCGTACATAACAACCTTTAGTACACAATATTACATGGCACTTGGTGCCCACAATATCCAGAATACATTACTTTCTAAACTTGAAATTTTGAGTGTGGAAGCTCATGTGGACTTGATCTAATGAAATGACCAAAATGGAGAACCTACCGAATGCCAAAATCAGTCTATCAATAGATGACCCTTGCCAGGCTCTATCTAGTGGCCTATTTATCTACACATGATACAACATGGGTGAGTATTATAATACTTAATGAGTGGTGCACATAATTAGAATCATATGCATACATTAAATACATAATAAAATTAGACTCTTAGTGCATCTACATGATCAAGCAAACATCTCCAAATATAGGGCATATTATTATCCTTAAGTCTCCAATATGAGAGTATATTATCATCCCTAAAATGCTCAAAGATCATCACACACATCATTAGGCTTACTCTGAAGCCAATTCATCATTCTCCATGGCACACTCTAGTTGCCGGAGTATCGTATCGATTCATATCATGTTTATCTAGGCCTCTTCAAAGCCATCACACATCGTATACAAATCAATTCAGATCACGTCTGATCAGTGAGTAGTCTTCCCCTGGACATAGTCAAATCATGCATGATGGCCAGCCAATAGAGAAACAAATCACACCTAGCATCGAAGTAGTTGGTAGAATACAAGTCACACGCATGCCGAAGCAACGGGCGAAGAATCATATCATTGACCTGAGTAATCTTTCGACATCGTCAAGTAAAACATAAAAGAAAACTAAACAAAACAAAAGCATGTAAATGATGAAAACACTTAAATAAAGACACAAACTAGCTAGCTAGAGATGAATTGCACCAAGCCAATGATCTCCCATAATTTCCTCATAGGTTATCCCATATTCTCAACTTAAAGCCAAAAATAACTATTACCCAATTCATGTTCAATGCAAATACAAGCTCATCATCGAATGGATTTCCATATGTGTGTGTGTGTGCAATCTTTTTACCAAGAACATCGTGCAATCCAAATAAATTTATGCTCATCCAAAATTCAAATTAATACCAGAGTTCCATAGGTTCACTTTTCATCTTTGTCTTCACTAATGTGGACTTATACTTAATCAAGGATCATTAGGCCTTTATCAAGCTTGTAATGTATGGCCAAGGTCAAGGTAGGATAAAAGATATTTTTATAACTCAAATCTCCCTAAGCACAAAATCATTCTACGACCTATATAAAGTTTCAAACTTCATTAAAAGTACATCCTTTTTGTTTTCTTCCCACTTTGCATTTATCAAACACTTTATTCTTTTTCTTTTTTTTTGTATATATCACAATTTTAACACCCCTAAACTCGTTTCTTTTTGTAGGTAGTAAGGTGAATACTAACACAATTCTTGAACTTTTTCAACAACTCCACTTTTTCTACCTTTTTCAACTGTTAACCCAATATAGTTCCTAAAATGATTAACATATATAAGAGTGAAGGGTGCAAAATTGGAAAATTGTTTATAGGATAGGATAAATAATTATGTGTTTAACAAAGAAATGGAAAAATTCAGCTCAAAGGGGTATACTAGGGATAAACTTATGCATAGGTAAGCTTGAAAGGCTCAAACAATCCAAAGATGGCCTAAGGCATCTCCTTAGCTAAGTATCGTCTACGATTTCGCCTCAAGAGGAATCAAACAAATTCTAGAACTCGAGACATCATTCAAAAATTCATATTCACATAAACCTACTCTTGATATGCACAACAATTCAAAGCAAAAGATATCATGCTCAAATTGTGGAAATCTCATCCTAACAATGATGCTTAACATAAGAATTTAACATAAAACTCAAACAATATTCATATTTACTAGGTGCAAAAGATAACGAAATAATTAAATTTCATCATTGAATAGGCAAATCAAAGAAATTGGCACAACTAACTCTAGCTCAAGTTCTCAAAACATGCAGAAAATTAAATGATAAACAAACTAACTAAACTTAAAATCTAAAAACATAAATACAAAAATCAATAAAAACATAACTTAAAATTTTCAAAACTTTTCCCCAAACTTAAAATTAACATTTGCCTCAATGTTGGAAAAATAGAAAAAAAGGAAAAAGGATACTCCCTTGGGAATAAAGAGAGATTCTACTCTTCCTCTTCATTTTCATCACTATCTCCTATGCTGGTGGGAGGCTTTTTTTTCTACAAAAAGAGCATAAATAAAGATTGATATAGAAATATAAATAAATAAAATAAAAATAACTACACAGAGCATATAAGTTTCAAAAGCTTGTGTTGCCTCCCAAGAAGTGCTTTTTTAAAGTCAATAGCTTGACTATGACTGGTATTTATTATTGTCTACTAGAGTGATTGAGAATTTTTAGTGATCCAATTCACCTCCAAAATAATACTGGAGACACTGCCCATTCACTTTGAATATTCCGGTAGCCTCAATAGAATTATCTATTGCACCACAAGGATAGACCCTAACCACCTTGTAAGGACCTAACCACTTTGATTTTTGTTTCCATGGAAAGAGGTTGACTAATTTGGTTAGTAACACTTGTTGTCCAACCTTAAAATCAAGATTAATTGAAGGTGGTGGAATCAGCTCACTTTTCCCCATAAAAACTTCAAGGGGTTTCTTTGGATATCTCTTGTCAAAAAACCTCCTTAGCCAATTCATCAATTGTATCCACTGTATGGCACATTTTTGTAGAGAAAGGATACTTAGTTATATTGAATATATTAAACTCGACTACCTCCTCTCTAACTCTGAAAGTTATCTTGCCATTCTTCACATCAATGATTGCTCCGGTTATAGCGAAGAACTGTCATCCTAAAATAAGAGGAATTTCAGCATCCTCTTCCATCTCAAGTACAATAAAGTCACCAAAATGTACAACTTTCCATCTTTAACCAAAACATCTTTTATAATCCCAACAGGATACTTGATTGTTCTCTCTGCTAACTGCAAAGAAACTATTGTAGGTTGTATCTCATTAAGTCCAAGTTTCCTAGCAATAGATAGGTATAATTGAAACATCAGCACCTAAATCACGCATAGCTTTAAAGCATTTAACACTACCAATAATACAAGGGATAGAAAACTTCTTGGATCCTTAAACTTTGATGGAAACTTATTTTGGATTATAGTACTGCACTCTTCAATAAGTTCAACTATCTCAAAATTTTTCAATTTCCTCTTCCTAGTCAGAATGTCTCTCAGGAACTTAACATAGCTTGGCATCTATTCCAAAGATTTAGCAAAAGGATATTAATATGTAGCTTTTTAAATTTCTCAAGAAATCTCTGGAATTGCTTATCAAGTTTCTGCTTTTGAAAACGTTGAGAGAAGGGTCATGGAGGTTGTGATGGATTTGATTGAGCTTTCTCAACTTGAGCTTGCTCCTTAAAATTTTCAACCATCGTTTCTTTTTCAACAAGCTTACCTGGAGAATCTAATTGCATACTACCACCTTCTACCTCTTTTCCACTTTTGAGTATGATTGCATTGTAATGTTTCTTCCTATCTTTCTTAGGATTGGCTTCAGTATCATTGAGTAAGGTCCTTTGAGGTGTAACACCCCATGCTTTGGTATGTTGGTTAATTAAAGTGTTTAAGAGTGTTGAAAGGTGAAAGGAATTGTTAGGAGGGAAAACAAGAGAGTTTTTTATACTTTGTCATATATAAAATTATTTACAACAGCCTATATATATATATATCCATGGTAACCCTAAAACAGCCTTAAAACAAGAAGTTATCATAGATATAGAAAGCATAATATTAGGTCCTAAAAATCAGATATAGAAATACAATAATTCCTAAAATTATTTCTAAAAGATCTCTACCAAACACCAATTAACACTCCCCTTCAAGTTGGTGTATAGATGTCACACATGCTTAACTTGCAAACTAAAGTATGAAATGGTTTGCTACTAAGTCCCTTAGTAAACACATTAGCTAGTTGTTTTTCTGAGGTCACATGAGAAACCTTCAAAAAACCATTTGTTATTTTTTCTTTTATGAAATACCGGTCAATCTCTATATGCTTTGTTCGATCAGATTGAACGGAATTGTGAGCTATACTAATAGCAGCATTGTTATCACAGAACAAGGATATACATTTCCCTTCTGACAATCGCAATTCTTCCATTACTTTCTGCAGCCATAGTAATTTACAAACACCTTGTGCCATAGCTCTATATTATACTTATACACTTGACCGAGCTACCACATTCTGTTTTTTGCTCCTCCAAGTAACTAAATTTCCACCGATAAATGTGCAATAACCAGATGTTGACCTCCTATCATCAAATGATCCAACCCAATTTGCATCTGTAAATGCTTTCATCTTAAAGTGGCCATATTTAGAGAAAAACAATCCTTTTCCAGGTGCAGATTTTAGGTATCTTAAAATGTGAAAAATAGCCTCTAGATGAGAATCTCGAGGGTCATGCATATATGGACTTACCAAACTTACAGCATAGGCTATGTCTGGTCTAGTGTGTGAGCAATAGATCAATCTCCCAACCAACCTTTGATATCAGCTTAAATCAACTGACTCACCAACTCTTGCTTGTAATTTATGATTAACTTCAATAGGAGAGTTTGCAAGTTTACATCCCAACATACTAGTTTCTTCAAGAAGATCCAAAATATTTTTCCTTTGAGAAATAAAGATTCCCTTATCAGATCTGGCAATTTCTATTCCAAGGAAATATCGCAACTTACCCAAATCCTTAATCTCAAACTCTTAGGCTAAAAGTTTTCTAAGTCAGGAAATCTCCTCTTTATCATCCCCAGTCACAACTATATCATCAACATAAACAATAAGTAATGTGATCTTACCATTACAGTGTTTAATAAACAAGGTATGATCAACATTGCTTTGATGATATCCAAATGAGATCATGGTTTTATTGAACCTATCGAACCAGGCCTTGGGTGATTGCTTCAAACCATATAATGCCTTCTTTAATCTGCAAACCTTCATTTTAGTCTTCTTATCATCAAACCCTAGAGGAATTTCCATATACACCTATTCTTCCAAGTCTCCATGTAGGAAGGCATTCTTGACATCAAACTATTGTAGGTCCCAATCAAGGTTAGCTGCACATGATAACATGATTCTGATAGTATTCATTTTTGCAACAAGAGCAAACGTCTCTTGATAGTCCACCCCATAGGTCTGGGTGAAGCCCTTTGCCACTAATTTAGCTTTGTACCTTTCAACTGAACCATCTGCCTTGTTTCTTTCCCAAGGGGGGAGTAACAAGTTCCCAAGTCTCATTTTTTACCAAAGCCTTCATCTCTTCAATCATTGCCTCTTTCCATTTTGGATCATGATATGGTTTTTGCCAACCCTGTGGAATAGAAATGGAGGAAACAAACAATACAAAGGCTCTATAGGAAGGAGATAAAGAATCGTAAGAAACAAAATTAGAAATAGTGTCACGACTCGGAACTCCCCATCGGGCCCGTGACAACCGTCGCGAGGCCTCGACAAACATTTTTCACCCCGAATGCCGATCGAAACCCCGCAAGGCTCTCGTATCAACTTTCGCACTTCCCCGGTGAGCAATAGTTATCAAATATCACAATTCAAGGGATTACAAATCATTTCCAAATCAAAACATAACATATTGTTTTCTGGCTCACAAGGGCATTTTCGTCATTTGTTTTTCAAAAATCTCAAAACTTGCTAAAAATGTAATAGGCAAGCAGAAAATATATATTTAATGATTTAAAAACAAATTAAGTATCTAAAACGTTCATTTGAAGTGAAAATTTGACCATTTGAATATAATAAAAATATTTAATTAAATAAACTATTTTCTTGTAAAATAATTTTCATAAAACTATCGGTACATAATTCTTATAGCGTAAAAGTTAATTATATTCATATATACTATAAAGCAAATAACCAAAGCATAAAATTTCTTTTACAGTGACACGTGGGCCCACATCTAACCAAAATGCATCGGAAGCTGAAAACCTACAGCTTTTACCGATTCGAGTCCAAATGAAGGTCCTTGTCAAAGTCAGCTAACTATGGAATTCCCCGAGCCTGAAATGTGAGGAAATGAGGGTGGTGAGATTATAAAATCCCAGTGAGTAAACAGATACCATCTAAACTATCTAAAGTCGAGTAAATGGAGACAATTAAAATAAATCATCATACTGTAATTTCATTACCTTTCAACTCATTTCAACCAAATAAAATCAATCCATAAAAATCGAGTAATCAACTTGGCTTATGAATTTCTTAAAACTTTGGCTCGTGCCAAAACTCATACTCGGTGATACCTTGCGCAGGGCATCTAACCGAGTCCGCCAAGGCTGTTAAAATTTTGTATACACTTAAAATATATTTTTGTTTGAGAAAAATACAGCCGTTCCTTGGCGTTGGCTGAGTTCCCCTTCACGTGGTGGTTTGGCGTGAAGTGAACCCTAAGCTATACCCCAGGAGATACCCTACGCGCCTCTCCGTTCGAGGTAATAATATAATGGAGTTTACCGTGCCCCTCTAATAGGCTGGTCCACGGAACCCCCTCTGCAGTAAATAATTAATATATAATCCACCAATCAATAAAATTCATTCTAGCATGACATGGCAATTTATCGCAACCTAGCCTCTCAAGGCTGAATACACAGTATAAATAATTCTAACACCAAAATCAGTTTAGCCATTCATGCTCATTTATTGTCATAAGCCATTCAATTCAAAACCATAAATTTGCAACACAAACTAGCAGTCTCCAATTACTCTATTTTCAAAACCAATATTCGATTTTCCAGAAAATTTATAAAATCATTTTATAAAATCACAATTTCTCTTAAAACATAGCAATTTACCATTTAAACCCATTTTTCATAAAATCACACAGTTGTATAAAACTACTCTAGATAATTAAGACGATAATAAGTTTACTCACAGTTTTAGGAGTAGAAATACTCCTATCTTCCGCCCTCGGGTGCAGTCTCTTACCCGAAACAATTGACTCACCACCTATCCATAATCCATGACACAAAATTCAATAAATTGTGTCAATTTATCATAAATTATTTCAGGCTCTTATCCATGCGTATGCACTAGATAGGATTTGAAATGTCTAGACAATCGCTTAATTGCGGTGTCCGACCTAACTCGCCTATACACGGTGTAAATTCCTAAAATCCCCAATTCGACTCCAATTCCATCCATTTCAATTTCAATTATCCAATTATATCCACAATACCTCAATGACTGTGAATTTGGTCCAATTTATCAGTCCGGACTATAAATTACGCTTTTACCCCTAGTGGGTAAAAATTTCAATTTATTGCACCGAAAATTCCCATTTAATTTCCAACCTCATAATTCATCATTTTTCCACCCAATTCTCTTAAAATAAAGTCAACCTCATCCTCACATACCATTGGCTAGATTCGGCCTAGGGAAATTCATGGAGAAGATAAATATTTTTCTTGTTGTTTTACTCATAAACATGCTAAACTAACACTAAACACTAACATAGCTCAAAATCAAATTTATCTAACAACTTTCTCTCTCTAAACCCATATGACCAGAATTCAAATCATCCTCAAATCACATGATTCAACCATGAAAAATGATGGAAAATGCATGGGAAAGGTAAAGCACAAGACAAATTTAAGAAATGTTACCTTTTTTCACTTGATTTTTGAATTTCCACCTATTTTCCCTTTAAATTTCTTAGCTAGGGTTTTATTTTCTCCTTTCTCTCTCTTGTTTCTTGCTTGGCCGAATGTTGAAGAAGAAGAATGGGTGGGCTGATTTTTTTATGCCTTTTTTATTGTTTAATGAAATAATATTATTTTATTCATATTTTAAATATTTTATTAATTCATTTTTTTTTTTTAGCCATCCACTTGTCCTATTTTTTTCACCATGCATTCCCTTTGACTTATCCAAGTCTTAAGTGAAATTTCCAGATTTTTCCAAAGTTTTGGTGGAGCAAATTTTTCAAAATTACACTTTTGCCCCCGAACTTTTCAAAAATTACATTTTTACCCCAAAAATTGAAAATTTTCCATAATGCATAATTTTCACTCCTCATACTCATTTCACACTCCAAATAATTAAATTTGATCAAAATCCTTTCAAAAAATTAAATTTTCGATTTCGAATGGTAAAATTACCATTTTACCCTTTTACTCCAAATTATACCGAAATTAAAATTTTTCACTTCTAAACCTCAAATCTTACTCCAATAAGTCAAATGGGGCCAAAAATCTTTTCTAAAAATTTCCATTTTGTCCCCAGGTGGCAAATGACCATTTTGCCCCTAGATAGCGAAAATTCCAGTTTGACTCCAAATTGATCCTCGAACTCCGAATCACCATATTAACCCATTCTGGGACTTTAAAATTCTTAATTTCATTGTAAATTCTCTATTTGATCTAGTTCGAGGCTTAAATCAACTTTATTGTACCTCTAGGTACAATACCGACTTTTGTAAATTTTTCAAGACTCTCTTAGCATGTAAACATGCTATCCACCACATGTATGTCATCACAAATATTTCTGTAGAGTCGGGCTTGTCATCTTCTCCCCCACTTGGATCAACCATATGATCCTCCTTCTTGATTGACTTCGACATCCGGCTAAATATTAATATTTTAATATTATTTTATTAATAAAATATTATTTTATTCTAAAAATTTTATCTTGTCTCCTTGGTACCCAAAATACCTTATTATGCCTCACTTGACTTCCAAATCGCCTTTTATCTCACAAATTCTCCTCCAATAATATTATTATTATTTTATTATTATTTTCGCACTTGCGAAATATTTTATCCTAAACTACTCATTTCATCTTTTATCACTTCTAAACATTTTAATTGACCTCAATTTGCATTCGATCAACTTTATTTATCACCATATCAAAGTATGGGGTATTTCAAATAGGATGTTTAGTACAGGTTCTGACTCTTTTTCTGATAGTAATAGGAACATCAAGATCATTAGCAATGGGATTAGAATTAGGGTAATCAAAAGGTAAAGAAGACTTACCACATGTATTTTCAAGGATTGAACTCAGAGATGGCGCTTGACCAGGTATAACATGCTCGATGGTTTTATCTGTCTTGTCCTGTCGTGTGTAGGTTTTCAAATCTAGCCTATCTAATCGCCCAGTTTTAGGTTGTTCCTTGTCATCACTAGGATTTTCATTAGAAAACAGTATAGGGGCAGGTGCTATCACCTCCACCTCTTCCTCCTTATTCCCCCCCTGAAGAGGTGACTGAGGTGTATGAAAATAAGGCTCAAACTCCTTAAAGATAACATCCATACTTACAAAGTTCTTTTTCGAGGGTCGATGATAACATTTATATCCCTTTTGAGTTGTAAAGTAGCCAATAAACAAACATTTAAGGGCCCTAGGTTCTAACTTACCTACGTTCCTCTTGTGAACAAAAACATACACATCAAAAATTTTTTGGAGGAACAGTATATGAGTTACTACTTTATAGAATTTCTAAAGGACTCTTAAAGTTAAGTGTTTTTAAGGGCATTCTGTTAATAAGGTATGCGACTAAAAGTGTTGGCTCCATTAGTTTTTGATGATAATAAAACATTCCCATTTATTTGTGTCTAATACCTTTACTTAAGTGTGCAGAAAATTAATATATGAAATTAATCTATTAACTCTTCAAAGAGTATTTTTGAAAGAAAAAGAGGGATAAAATCAACAAGATGTAATTGAGTAACAAGGAGGAAGCTTATTGGTAAAACAAGGAAGAACATTGGTTGACCAAAATTCAAATTGGAGAAATGACAGGCTAAAAGTTTGAGAAACATAATCAGTTTAGTCGACCAAGTCAGTCGACTAAGTGCTCTTTGCTAGAATCTGCAAACCAGAAACAGAACCAACTTAGTCGACTAAAAGCTCTCTATTTGCAATTTGAACCAAAGCACTACAAGACAGATTATTGGCTAGATCTCATCCTTAACTATTTCCAACAGATATAAACTACCAAACTGCCATCAGAGTTGCATCTCCAAGTATAAGAGGGTCTTTCAACAATTAGAAACAAGTTTTTATAAGCCTTGAAAGAGATTTGAGCTATAGAAAGTTGAAAAACCAGAAAAGCTTCACTGCACTTGTCTGCACTTAAACGCCTACTCTTTGCATTTGTATTTAGCACTCAATCTTGTATCACTCAAATCAACCAGTGATCATAGGTACCTTTTTTTACTACTTCTTTTGTATTCTTAGAGTGAGGGAGTCACTCTAAAAGGTTATTCAAGCTTGGGATAGCTTGATTGTTGAAGGTTGTGGTTGAGCCTTGGAAAACTACTTTGGGTTTTAGTTGAGCCTGTGAAAAACTAGTGTAAAAGGTTGTGGTTGAGCTTGGTAAAAGCCATTGTAAAACCTTGGTGGAAGCTTGTGAATTTCACCGGTTGTTAGTGAGTTTGTGAGAAAATCCTTGGTTGGGTAATCAAGGTAGTAAATGTAGGTCTTGGACCGAACCACTCTAAATTGTTGTGCATTTTATACTCTGTGTGAGACCCTGTCAAGCTCGATTAAAAGACGGTATTGTATCGAGTGGTACAACTAAGTTAAATCGAGCCTTGAACTAGTTCAAATAGAAATTCTAAGAGGAATTTGAAAATTTTAAAACCAACAGAATGACTTAGAATAGTGATTTGGAGTTCAAGGTCCAGTTTGGAGTCCATCAGAAAATTGACCAATTAGGGACAAAACGGTCATTTTACCATTTGATGATAAAATGGAGATTTTTAGCCAAGATTTGATCACATTTGACCAAGAATAATTATATGAAATATAATTATGATTATTGGAGTATAAAATGATGTTTAGTAGTGAAAAATTGTGATTCCCGGTATTTATGGAGCAGAAGGGCAAAATGGTAATTTTGCCACTAGTGGACTAAACGAAAATTTTTTTAAACAATTTTTGCCCCATTTGGTTAATATTGATCAATATTAGTGTTATTTTAGGTTGAAAAGTAGAAATAATGAGATTCCGGTACATTTCGGAGTATAAGGGCAAAATCGTAATTTTTTTGTCTCGGGGGCAAATCAGTAAAATTTTCGGCCCAGCACTTGTCAAGACCAAGGGATTTTAATTGTGGTAGGATTGGATAAATACCAGAATATTTGTGGTGGAAAATTAAGAAGAAAAAGTCAAAAAGTTAAAAATTGGGCCAATAAGCATGTGACACATGGCATGCTTGATTATTTTATTATTTTCTATAGAAATCAGCCCATTAAATCCCCAATTCCCTCACCATATTCGGCCTAGACATCCAGCAACAAGAAAAAAGGAAGAACAAAAGGAAAAACAAGAAAACCTAGGTGGAAATTCAAAGAAAAAGTGAAGAAATCAAGGAAACAAGCTAGGTAAGTTAAAATTTCTTTAATTCTCCTTGATACCTAGCTTACCCATGCTTTTGTTCTTGATTTCCATGGTTGAATATTGAGTTATCATGATGAATTCAATTCTGAAAAATGGGTATGGAAGAGGAATTGTTGTTGGAATAATTTGATTTTAGACTATGTTAGTGTTTAGGGATAGTTAAGCATGGTTATGAACAAAAACACAAAAGAAATATTCAATTTCTCTAGGGTTCCTTGTTGGCCGAACCATG
The DNA here is from genome assembly GCF_000208745.1 of Theobroma cacao. Lineage (NCBI taxonomy): Eukaryota > Viridiplantae > Streptophyta > Magnoliopsida > Malvales > Malvaceae > Theobroma > Theobroma cacao. Next base: position 17,803,426 of record NC_030854.1, on the reverse strand, counting down.
AGGGCTGAATATCAATGGGGGATTGTTTTTATTTCAAGGAAAATGGCATGGAAAATGATGAAGTAAGGTGAAACGGTTATGTAGAAAAAAATTCGATGCTAGTACACCAAATGACCAAATTTTTTCTATAAGGAATTGTGAGGGTTCTAATGCTGAATTTGGCTTTATTTAAATGTATGTGGTAAATTAAGGTATTAGAGGAGAAATGAATTAATTTGGAGGTGATTTGGACACAATCGCCGATTAATCGGGTGATCGGTCGAATTTAATCGATACCGTGATTAAGCGGTAATCGGACATATTTTTGCATTTACATATCAAGCATTAGTAGTTTAAATTAATTTATATCAATTTAGGGACAATATAGTAAATTCCTCGACTTTGTTATTTGTCAAGGTGGTGAGACGTCCGGAAAAGGCAAAGGAATTACGCCTGAGGACTATTAGTCAGAGTTCACCCGGAATCCGAATTTTCGACACCTGTGAGTGGACTGCCTATCAAAATTGTTTTGGGAATATGACTGTTTTGAACAAAGTGTTTGAATGATTTTATGCAATTTTTCATGAAAATGAATGCCTTGGGAACAAGCTTTTGAGAAAAGGTTTATGTTATGAAATGTGGTTATTATGGATTTCTATGTGGCTGCATTATGTTGATATACATATATGCTTGAATATAATGTTGTGTAATTATGTTGACTCGGCTATGTGCGAGTAGGGAGTGTGCATAAGCCGAGGATGACCCGGTTATGTGCGAGTAGGGAGTGCGCATAATCCGGTGATGACCCAGCCATGTGCGAGTAGGGAGTGCGCATGAGCTGGTGATGATGATGATGATGAGCTGGTGATGATGATGATGGGTTGGTGAGATGATGATGATGGGTATATACGTATATATATATATATATACATATGTAAATGTGTGTGATATAGCAAATTGATGGACAATGATTTATGGTTGTAATGTACGTAAAATTTGACACATTATACTTTGAGAATTTTCATGAATGTTAGGTTGATTTTATTAGTTTAGCAGGATGGCTTTTGTTGAGTGAGGAAAAATGTTTCTCTTGTTGCTTTGTTTTCACTGCATCGAAATTCATGCTCGCTGTAGCGAAAAACTCTGGGGTTTGGAGGGGTTTTAAATAGGAATGAACTAAATTGCATTGTTTGAAACAAGTGCATCATGATTTTAAATTTTTCCTAATTGTTGCTTGTTCCCTTCCTTGTTCACTCACTGGGTTTATACTCACCATTTTCAAATTCATGTTTTCAGATCACGAGGTAGCCGATAATTAGGACGAGGTGTCCTTGTAGATCTGTGTACATCTTCTGGTAGGTGTCTCGGCATTCGGTAGCTGTATATCCATCCGAGTCACTCCGCTGGAGGTCGAGTATTATTTTGTTATGTATAGATTAACTTAAATGTAAATTTTAAAAGAGTAATGCCAGTACGAGTTGGCAATGTATATCACTATTTTGACTCAAAGTCATGAAATAGGACTTAGTGATAATAAATAGAATCATAAGTAAAATAAATAATAGGCTTGCTTGGGTTTAGTGGATTACGTCCATTGGATCCATGCGCCGGTCATGACCCAAAATTTGGGTCGTGACACTCTGTTTTTGTTTTCTTAAGTTCTGGAAATTAGTTTCCAATCCTGTCAAGAGCCAAATTGTGCTATTCACCCCCTATCTGGCACATATTATAGGGACCAACAATTAGTATCAGAGCTAGTTCCCTGCTATTAAGGCTTAACATCCTTTGGGAGGATCCAAATGGCTCAACAAAAATCAATAGTGGCTGAGGGACAATCTACAAACAGACAACCTCTGTTTGATGGCTCTAATTACCCTTATTGGAGCATTAGAATGTCAATTTACATTAGAGCTATAAACTATGATATGTGGGATGTCATAACTGATGGACCCTTTATGCCCTCAACCGTAAATGTAGTGACAAATGAGTTGATGCCTAAGCCAAGGTCTAAATGGACTCAGGCTGAAACTAAGAAAGTTCAAATAAACTTTAAGGCCATCAACACATTACATTGTGCCTTGACCCCCACTGAATTTAACAAAGTCTCAAGTTGTACAATAGCTAAACAAGTGTGGGAAAAACTTAGAATAATCCATGAAGGGACTTCTCAAGTAAAAGTCCAAAATTGCTCTCTTAACACATAGTTATGAAATGTTCAAAATGGAGCCTGGTGAAGACATCATCGGCATGTTTGATAGTTTTACAAATATCACAAATAAATTAAGTTAGCTAGGCAAGCCTATCCCTTAACATGAATTAGTTAAGAGACTGCTTAGAAGCCTACCAAAATCCTGAAAACCAAAAGTGACTGCCATTAGAGAGGCTAAAGATCTGAACATCATCACACTCGATGAGATTTGTGGTTATCTTCTTACTCATGAGTTGGAGCTTAAGGAAGAAGAAGAAGAAGACCGAAGGTAAGCAAAGGAAAAGAAATAGAGCATTGCACTTAAAGCCAACATCCTTGAAGAAGAGCTGGAAGAGCTTTCCTATGATGATGATGAAAAATTAGCTCTAGTTGCAAGAAAATTCAGAAAGCTAATGAGCAGAAGAAATTGAAGGCTAACTAAAAGAGGTTTCAAGAAAGACCAAGGTGCTTCATGGAAAATAAGGAACAAAAATGACTCCAACAAAAAAGAGGAGATGATCTGCTACGAATGCAAGAAACCTAGTCATTTCAAGTCTGAGTATCCATTGCTGAAAGATGAAACTCCCAAGAAAAATAAGAAATCCAAGAAAGCAATGGTGGCTGCTGCATGGTTGGACAATGACACATCAAGCTCTGAAACTGATGATGAAAAATCTGAGGAAAGAGTATGTCACGACCCGAAACCTCCCTCAGGCCCATGACAATCGCCGCGACGTCCCGATTGACACTCATTATCTAGAATGCCAACCGGAACCCCGCAAGGCTTACATATTAGTTTTTTTTTCCTTTCTTATGAGCAATCATTGTTAAATATCGAGTTTTTAGAGAATATACACTATTTTAGATAAAAAACAATCAAAATAAAATTTTCGCCACACAGGGGTATTTTGGTCATTTTTTTCTCAAAAATTTCAAAATTGGCTAAAACGTAATATACAAGTACAAAATACATAATTCATATTCAAAATGAGTTTAAAAGTCTAAAAGCTTCATTTAAAACGAAATTACGGTTATTTGAATATAATAAGAAAATAAAAGAAATATTAAGGGAAATATTCTATTTTCTTATAAAACAATATTTATAGAGTTATACGTGAATAATTTTTATAGCGTAAAAGCTAAATAAATTTATACATACTGAAATACAGTAAGCCAAAATATTTAATTTAATTTACAATAACAAGAGGGCCCCCGAATAAACAAAAGTAAAGAGGACTGTGAACCTACGATTTGGAAAATGCAGATCCAATGGTAGTCCTCGATGAGATCAGCTATCTACAGTCTATACTGAACCTGAAATGGGTGGAAAGGAGTTGGGTGAGATTTTGCAATCCCAATGAGTAAACAGACATTATCATAAATATCTAAAGGCGAGTAAAATGGAGGCAAGTTTAAACAACAAATTTCAACCCATTTCATAATGTTTTCAATTTATTTCTTAAACCATAAAATATTTGTAATTTACCAAAACAGTTGTTAAGGCTTATGTCTTTTATTAAAACAAGGCTCAAGCCAAAACTAATCCTCGGGGATACCTTGGCCGAGGCATCTAACCGAGTCCGCCAAGGGTGTTAAAATATTCACACGTGAAACACATTTTTATTTTTAAAACCAGCCGTTCCTTGGCGTTGGCCGAGTTACACATTCACGTGGGGGTTCGACGTGAAGTGAGCTCTAATACTACCCCAGGAGTTACCCTCCTCGCCTCTACAACCGGAGTAACTATATAACTGGGTTTACCGTGCCCCTCTAATAGGCAGTCCACGGAAACCCGTCACTGCAGTGACTAACCCACCAATTTTAATAAAATTTCGACAGTATAACGTGGCTTTTATTTATTTATCCAGCCTGCATAGTAAAACAACTTACATAAATTTCCCAATGCATTCACAAAATATAGCCACATATACTCATTTCTCATAAGCCATTCCTAGGAAAATATATATTTTTCAAGTCAATTTGTAGCCTCCAATTACTCAATTTCATAATCAATACAATATATTTTTATTTGTCACATTTATTCCTAAAACATCAAAAATCCCGTTTTAATCTCGTTTTCATTTCATAAAATACATAAAGGGCATTTAAAAATAAACTCTAGATAATTTACAATAATAATAAGTTTACTCACCGTTTGTACAAACTAAAAGCTTTCTAAGCGCCCCGATCACTACTCGTCGGGTACGACTTCTTTGCCTTTTCCGGAAGGCTCTCCTCCTAGACACATTACAAAAATTTACACAATTCATCACATTGATGCTAAATCACTATATAATTAACTTAAATCCTATACTAATGCATGGTATGAAATGCAATAGCCTAAAACGGCTTAAACGCGGTATTAACCTATTTTTGGCACTTTGCCCGATAAATTGCTAACGCGCTCCATTTTAGCTCTAAATCATCCCATTCTCTCTCCAACATTTCTAACCATTAAATATCAGCCAATAACCTTCTAAAAACAACAAAATCAGCTCACTCCCTTCCTTGGAAAATTCGGCCAAAAATGGGACATTAACTCGGTTAATTTTCTACTTTGTTTTTCTATCACGTTTAATCGTTTTTCATCATTTTCTCTTCATTTTCCTTAGAATAAAATCAATTCATCATCATTGTACAGCATTGAGCATCCAGCCAAGAGTGGGTATTGTGAAAATTTAATGATTTCTTGCCCAATTTAATTTCTAAACACATTTAACTAACTAAAACTATCAATTTAACTAAAAATCAAAACCTAAAAATTTCAATTTCTCTCCCCTAGAATTTCGTCCAGCCCTTGATATCACTTTTTGATCTCTCTCCTCAAGCATGCTAAATGGAAATAAAGGCATAGGAAAGGTAGAAATCAAGCTAAAATCGAAAAATCTTACCGTTAGACGCGTAAACGGTCGAAAACCGCGAATTTCCCTTTGAATTTTCTTGTTTCTCTTTGGTTTTTCTTTTTTTCTTCCTTTCCTCTCTATTTCCTCTCTTGTTCTTCCTTATGGCCGGCCAGCACTTAAAATTTGGGTTTAAATGGGCTGATTTTTCATTAAAATAATATTATATCATTAAAAAATGCCACATGTCACTTTCCCATTGGCCCATTTTTAAAATTTCATCCATTTGTTTCCAAATTTTCACCATACACTTGTCTCATATATTCATAGCTTAGATAAAATTCTCAGACTCATCCAAAGTCTCGGTGGAGTAATTTTTGAAATTTACACTTTTGCCCCCGTAAAAGTCAAAAATTACATTTTTGCCCCAAAAATTGAAAAATTGCCCATAGACATATTTTTCATCCCTTATACTCATACCATTCTCCAATTTGTCAAATTTGATCTAAATTCTCTCAAAATCTCAAATTTTGTCCGTGGGTGGCAAACTTACGATTTTGCCCCTACACTCCAAAAATCACCAGAATTAAACTTTTTCACTTCCTATCATTAAATTATACTCCAAATAGTTAATCTTGGTCAAAAATTTCACTCCATGATCAAATTATTATCTTAGGTGGCAAAATGACGATTTTGCCCTTGAACATCAAAATTTCCAATTTTACCCCAAATGAATCCTCGAACTCCGAACAATCTTTTTTAGTCATTCCTGGACTATAAAATATTAAATTTCATCCTACAATTCCTATTTGAACTAGTTCGAGGTTAAATCAACTCAAGTGTATCGTTAGGTACGATATCGGGTTTCGTCTTTTCTTAGGTGCTTTCCTAGCATAATAACATGCTACTCAATGCATGTATATCATGACATGTATTTATAGGGTCGGGTTTTACAGAGTAAACATCTGTTTAATGGCACAAGAAGATAAAACAGAGGTACTCTCATCCCTCTGCATTAATTCTTATGATGATTTACAAGATGAGTATGAGTGCCTTTATGATTAATTTGAAAAGCGTTTTTCAAAATACAAATCATTAAAGAAAAAGGCTGTATTTCTTGAAAATGATTTGGAACAAATCAAACAAGAATTTACTTATGTTTTTTAGCAAAGAAATATTTTACAAATTGAGTTAGAACACTCAAAAACATACTTTGAGGTTTTAAAACAAGAGTTGGAAAACAAGTTTGAAGCTTTGCAAATAACTCTTGATGAAAATACAGGTCTTAAATATTTGAAAAATGAATCTTCAAAAAGATATGCATACCACAACAAAAATTCAGCTAAAGCATTACTTAAATGTTATAATTGTGGTAAACATGGTCATTTATCATATGACCGTTTTAAGCAAAAAATAGTGCAGAAAGTTAAGAGAATCTGGGTTCCTAAGGGATCCTTTGTTACAACTAACACTCAAGGACCCATCAAAGTATGGATACCTACAAAGAAAAACTGAAATTCTGTTTTGTAGGTTGAGTTGGACTTAAATGAGACATGTTCAAAAGCTCAACTCAAGAAGAAACAGCCTTGGTACTTGGACAGTGGCTGTTCACGGCACATGACAGGACAGGAAATGCTGTTTGTTCAGCTGGATAAGAGAAAGAGAGGAACCGTATCTTTTAGAGATTATTCAAAAGGAAAAATCCATGGTATAGGTACGGTAAGAATTCCCAAACTCAAATTAGTCATGTTTTGCTGGTTAAAGGCTTAAAGCATAATTTACTAAGTATTAGTCAATTATGTGATAAAGGATTTAAAGTGTGCTTTGATTCAACTAAGTGTGAACTGATAGATATGAGTACAAATAAAATCTCATTTATAGGAAATAGAGTGAAGAATATGTATGTAATTTTCTTGAAGATCTTGAAATAAATAGTGAAGTATGTCTTGTTGCAAATGTTGAAAATGATAGTTGGCTATGGCATAGGAGATTAGGACATGTTTGCATGAATATTATGTCAAAATTAATTAAGAAAAATCTTGTTGTTGGACTGCTTGAGTTAAAATTTGAAAATGATAGGATATGTGATGCTTGCCAACTAGGAAAACAAGTTAGGACATCCTTAAAGTCTAAGAAAATTGTGTCAACATCTAGACCTCTTGATTTGCTTCATATTGATCTATTTGGTCCAATAAGCACAACAAGCTTAGGAGGAAAATCCTATGGCTTTCTAATAGTTGATGACTATTCTAGATATACTTGGGTGTATTTTCTTGCTCATAAGAATGATGCTCTACAAGCATTCTTAAATCATTGTAAGAAAGTAGAAAATGAAAAAAGACTAGCCATAATTGGCATAAGGAGTGATCATGGAGGAGAATTTGAAAATGATGAGTTTGAAAAATTTTGCAATGAAAAGGGGTTGAATCACAATTTTTTTGCACCTAGAACACCCTAGTAAAATGGAGTTGTAGAGAGGAAACCGAACCTTTAAAGAAATGACTAGGACCATGCTATGTGAAAACAACCTACCTAAATATCTTTGGGCTGAGGCAGTAAATACAACAACTTATATTCTTAATAGAGTCTCAATAAGACTCTTGATTTCAAAGACTCCATATGAACTTTATAAAGGTAGGAAACCAAATATTTCTCACCTTAGGAGTTTTGATTGTAAATGCTTTGTATTGAACAATGGAAAATAGCCCCTAGGGAAGTTTGATGCTAAGAGTGATGAAGCAATATTTTTAGGATATACATTAAACTCAAAGGCCTATAGAGTTTTTAACAAAAAGACCTTGACCATTGAAGAATCAATTCATATAGTTTTTGATGAGTCAAATGCATTACAAAAAGAAGTTCATAATGATGATGATGATATAGAAATCTTAGAAAAACAAATGGAGGAAATGATCTTAGAAAACAACAAAAATAATGAAGAAAGCTCACCTAGAAGAGAAAATGAAACTCCACCTCTAGAAAATCTGCAAAGAGCAAAAAATCAGCATGATGATCTACCAAGGAGTTGGAGATTTGTAAGGGATCATCCACAAGACCAAATAATAGGTGACATTTCACAAGGAGTTAAAACTACGAAAGCAAGTAGAGAAACTTGTGAGTTTTCAGTTTTTATATCTTAAATTGAAATTAAAAACTTTGAAGAAGCTGAAAAAGAGGAAAGTTGGATAATGGCCATGCAAGAAGAACTTGATCAATTCACAAGGAGTCATGTATGGTCATTGGTACCTAGACCTTCAAATCACCCTATTGTTGGTACAAAATGGATATTTAGAAATAAGGTAGATGAGCAAGGAAATGTAGTTAGAAATAAAGCTAGGTTGGTAGCAAAAGGATACAACGAAGAAGAAGGAATAGATTATGATGAAACTTTTGCTCCGGTTGCTAGGATTGAAGCCATAAGGTTGTTGCTAGCTTTTGCATGCTTCATGAATTTTAAATTGTTCTAAATGGATGTAAAAAGTGCATTCTTAAATGGATTAATTCAAGAGGAAGTATATGTAGAACAACCAACAGGTTTTGAAGACTTTGAAAAATCTGATCATGTTTTCAAACTTCATAAGGCCTTGTATGGATTGAACCAAGCTCCTAGAGCTTGGTATGAAAGGCTTTCAAAATTTATAGTCGAGAAAGGGTATGATAAAGGCAGCATCGATACTACATTGTTCATTAAGAGATATCTAAATGATTTAATTGTTGTGCAAATATATGTGGATGATATTGTATTTGGTGCAACTAATGAAGGTTTATGCAAGAACTTTTCAAAGGAAATGCAAGGTGAATTTGAGATGAGCATGATGGGAAAGTTGAAGTACTTCCTTAGTCTTCAAATTAAACAAAGTGAGGAAGAAATCTTCATCAACCAAGAAAGATATACTCATGATATGCTTAAGAAATTCGATATGCTAAAGTTGAAATCAATTTTCACACCAATGAGTCCATCCACCAAACTCGACTTAGAAGAAAAAGGTAAGGATGTAGATCAAAAGCTCTATAGAGGTATGATCGGCTCTCTTCTCTACTTAACAGCAAGTAGACCAGATATTCAGTTTAGTGTGTGCTTGTGTGCTAGATTTCAGTCACAGCCTAAAGAATAACACCTAGCAACTGCTAAGAGAATTTTTAGATACCTCATAGACACTCAAGAATGAGGAATGTGGTACTCTAGAAACTCAACTCTTAGCTTAGTTGGATATTTAGATGCTGACTTTGCTAGCAACAGAACTGATAGGAAAAGCACTAGTGGAACATGCCAATTTTTAGGAAGGATGCTTATGTCTTGGTCCAGCAAAAAGCAGAACTCAGTGGCACTGTCTACAGCAGAGGCTGAATATGTATCATTAGGTAGCTGTTGTGCACAAATCCTTTGGATCAAGCAACAATTAAAAGACTATGGAATAACTATGCATAACGTACCGATATACTGTGATAACACAAGTGCAATCAATATATCAAAAAATCCTGTGCAACACTCTAGGACAAAGCACATTGAAATTAGACACCATTTTATTAGAGACCATGTGGTAAAAAATGATATTAAGATAGAATTTGTGACTACTTTACATCAATTAGCAGACATTTTTACCAAACCTCTGAGTGAAGATAGATTCTGTGAGATTAGAAGAAATTTAGGGATGATTAGTGTGAAGGAATTATAAGAAAACCTTTGGCTCTCACAAAGAAAACAGAATGCTTTTAGTCAACTAAAAGTGGTCTGACAGCCTTAAATAATAAGACTCAGTGAGTATAGAGAAAGAAGAGTAAAATGTGGTAAAAATATGTGTTTATCGGGTGTAAAAAGAATGAAGAAAAATTGTCAAAGGTAAATAACCAAAATTTAGAGGGAAGTTTGAAATTATAAAGAAATAAAATAGGGCAGTACTTAAAGGAAGGTGAGCAGTTTTTTTTTTGCAATAACTGCTGACTACCTTTCCTCATCTCTCCCTTGAAACCCGTTGCTCTAGAAATAAAAACCTAAATCTCCTTGTTTGCCTATGAAACTGACTCAAACCCTTAGAAATTTCTGCAACCAACATGGCTAGAACATCTTAGAGCAAAGAGATATTAGAAAAGAAGAAAGGGAAAAGGCTAATGGAGGAAGAAACAGGAACTGAAAGTATGAAGAAGAAATTGAAAATCATGCCTGGTTCAATGAAAGATATATCCAAGAAACTTAGAGAAAAGAAGCAAAAACTGGTAAAAAAAAAGAAATAAAGCCTTTACTCCACAAAGGTACTAGTTCTTCTTCTTCAAAATTTAGGAATAAGTTGCATGAGTATAGATTCAAAAATATTGAGAATGCACCAATCTCTTGTGGAAAATTCATTAACTGGAAGAGTTTTAAGAAAAATGTTGAAATTCAAACCAGTCTATTTGAGTACTTTGATGAAATAAAACTAAAAGGTTACAGCACCTTTAAGAATAGGTCTTATAGTCCAAGTCTGGTCAAAGAGTTTTATTCTGGAATTGCTTTGAAAGGAAAAGAATTAATAGATTCTGGTGATTATGTAGAAAATGGTTTGAATGTTTATCTAAATGGAAAAGAATTTGTTATGATTGTTGAGGATTTGGGGAACTTGCTGAAAATCGAGTATGAAGAAAGTGAATTTGAACTATCTGAAAAATATGACCCGTCCTCATTGTGGGAAATCATCATTGGAAAGAAAGAAAAATATTCTTCAAAAAGTAATTCTGGTTTGATAACCAGCCTTCAGATCAGAATTCTACACTATTTCATAGCAGCAAATATACAAGGCAGAAGTGAAAGCCTTAGCTATATCAGCCTTCAGAACCTTTGGCTGATGGAGCATGCTTTCAATGGAGTGTCTCTGAATTTGGGAAGATTTATGATTGAGAAAATGAGAAGTGCCTGCAGACTTGATAAGGTAAATCTATCGTATGGGAATGTGATTATATCCCTTGTGTAGAATAAGGGAATATGGGCAAAGAGGTATGATATGGACTTGGTAAAAACCAGAGATCAAGCTATTCAGTATGGCAGCTTGGTTAAAATGCGGTATGTGCTCGATGAAGAAAAGTTCATTAAAACCTCTAAAACTGGCCCAAGAAAAGAACACAGTCTGCCTGCTTAACCTAAAGAAGCTCTCTTCAAATTTTCAAATGAAGTGATTTTTAATCTGCTTATAAGGGTTGATGGTAAGCTGACTGACCAAGGAGTGAAGCTATAGAAAATGGAAGATAAAATCACTGAGTTGGAAAACAAACTGAAAGAGAAGAAAAACATGTTGTCTAAACCTGTGGCCACAGACAGTTCTGCCACATCCAACACTGCACCTGCACAACAAGGTGTTGAAAGTTCAGCTAAGTCAGCAGAAAAATTAGCTCCTCATGTTGAAAGTTCTAGCATTTAGGCTGAAGGTTCCACCTACAAATTTGCCAGTCCTGCTTTACAGACTGAAGACTCTCCCCAAAAGGTTGATCAACCAGCCAAGATAACCTCCCCTAAACCTCAAAGCAAAAATGATTCAGAGATAGAGAAACACCAAGCCTCTCATCCAAATTCAGAGAAAGTTTCCATCATGGATATCTTCCACCAAATGGTTAAGAAGGGACAAGCTAAAAAAGACACTACCAGGATAGAAACTCAAAAAGATGGTGAAGGTGTAGGAAAAGGAAAGAAATCTGCATCAGCTACTAGAGTAAAGATAAAAGCAGGGAAAGCCAAAGCCACTGCAGCACCACCAACTGAGGCAAAACTAACAACCAAAGGCAGGACGACTATGGCAACCAATACAACTTTTCTTAAGAGAAGAAAGTCTTTCAGGTTGGTAGAAAAATCCAAACCAGTTTCAGCCTCCTCTCCAATCCCTGTCTCAGACAAGTCCTCACCAAAACCTTCCCCAAGACAGTCATCACCTCTCCGAGAGCCCTCTCTTTTTCCTTTCAACCCTTTCTACAACATTGAATCCTCACCCTTTAACTCATCAGATGAATAGAAGCCCCTCCCTTTGATGTTGACAAAAAGGGGGAGTAGAATATAATGGGTGCAAGAACCAGAAACCAAAGATTAAATTTAAAAAAAAAATGTGTTAGTGTAGAGGAACCAAGAACCCAAGAAAGAAAAAAAAGCAGAATCAGGAGCAGGAACTTAGAAAAATAGGAGATAGGAAGCAAAATTATCTAAGGGCAATTTCGAAATACTTTTTAATTAACTGCTATTTGTGCCATGGTGGCACTTAAACACTCAGTTTTAATTCTGTTGTTTATGTGGTTGTATGTGAAAAATGAATGCTGATATGACTATGTTGCTTAACTATTATAATTGGAGTCTGCTGATATTTTGCTATTTTGGTATTTTGACTTTCATGAACAAAATCTGCTAATGCCATGCTGATATTTATTTACATGTTGATAAATGATTTTTATTATGGCATTGTGGATAATTTCTATTTGAAAATAGATATAGATGGTGTGTATAATATATCATTTGAAACACGAATGATGTAGACTAAATCTGAAATCAATAAACTGTTGACAGCTGCTAAAACAGTGATAAAATTTGTCAACACTTAAAGCTGAAAGTTTAATGATGATCTGCTAATACTTACTTGCTGCAAATCACTCTATGTTGCTGAACATATGTATACTTTAAATGTACAATATCATTTTCTATATGACGAGAATAAAATTGGCTGAAGTAAAATAAGCAAAATATGCACACACTAAGGGGGAGCTTATACTTAATAGGAGCAATCTTCATTTTCTGCAGAAAACTAAAAAGAATTAAAATGACACTATGCTGTTAATCAAGGAGTGTTTTGTCATCATCAAAAAGGGAGAGATTGTTGGCTCCATTAGTTTTTGATGATAATAAAACATTTCCATTTATTTGTGTCTAATACCTTTACTTAAGTGTGTAGGAAATTAATATATAAAATTAATCTATTAACTCTTCAAAGAGTATTTTTTAAAGAAAAAAAGGGATAAAATCAACAAGATGTAACTGAGTAACAAGGAGGAAGCTTAATGGTAAAACAAAGAAGAACATTGGTTGACCAAAATTCAAATTAGAGAAATGACGGGCTGAAGAGTTTGAGAAACAGAATCAGTTTAGTCGACCAAGTCAGTCGACTAAGTGCTCTCTGCCAGAATCTGCAAACCATAAACAAAACCAACTTAATCAACCAAGTTAATCGACTACGAGCTCTCTGTCTGTAATTTGAACCAGAGCACTACAAGACAGATTAACAGCTAGAACTCATCCTCAACTGTTTTTAACGGATATAAATTGCCAAACTGCCATCAGAGTTGCATCTTCAAATATAAAAGGTCTTCCAACAATTAAAAATAAGTTTTTAGAAGCCTTGAATAAGATTTGAGCTATAGAAAGTTGAAAAACCAGAAAAGCTTCACTACATTTGTTTGCATTTAAACGCCTACTCTTTGCATTTGTATTTAGCACTCAATCTTGTACCACTTCAAATCAACCAGTGATCATAGGTACCTTCTTTTACTACTTCTCCTGTATTCTTAGAGTGAGGGAGTCACTCTAAAGGGTTATTCAAGCTTGGGATAGCTTGATTGTTGAAGGTTGTGGTTGAGCCTTGGAAAACCACTTTGGGTTTTAGTTGAGCCCATGAAAAACTAGTGTAAAGGGTTATGGTTGAGCTTGGTAAAAGCAATTGTAAAAGCTTGGTGGAAGCTTGTGAATTTCACCAGTTGTTAGTGAGTTTGTGAGAAAATCCTTGGTTGGATAATCAAGGTAGTGGATGTAGGTCTTGGATCGAACCACTCTAAATTGCTGTGCATTTTATACTCTATTTTTGTTTTCTTAAGTTCTAAAAATTAGTTTTCAATCTTGTCAAGAGCCAAATTATGTTATTCACCCCCCTCTGGCACATATTATAGGGACCAACAGAAAGTACTGCATCGCTTCAATAAACTTTTGGAACATTCATAGTAAACATGAAAGATCGAGCCACTTCTAATAGGTGCCTGTTTTCCTTTTAGACACTCCATTTTGTGCACTAGTGTCTACACAACTAGTTTGGTGTAATATTCCATTGAAATCTAGATATGCCCTAAACACACCATCTATGTATTCTATACCATTGTCGGTTCTCAGAATCTTAACCTTGGCATCAAATTGTGTACAAATCATTTTGTGAAATAGTTGAAAACAAGAAAAAACCTCATTCTTTGCTTTCATCAAATAAACCCAAGTTAATCTAGTACAACAATTGATAAAGGTAACAAACCATCTGTAACCGGATAGAAAAACTGTTCGACTAGGTCCCCATGTATCAGAATGAATAGTCATAAAAGGAATTGAACTTTTATTATTAGTTGAAGGATAATAATGTCTGTTGTGTTTAGCAAATTCACCAGCATCACAAAATGATAAATTTAATTTGCATTTTTTAAACAAACTAGCATATAATTTTTCTAAAATAAAAAAAGATGGGTGTCCTAATCGTCTATGCCATTGGATTATTTCTTGGTTAACATTCATAGAGTCTCCTAATAGGGCTTGAGTTATACCAGGAATCAAGTTACTGCAACCTTCCTCTAGTAGATACAAGCTATCTTGCAATTTACCAAAGTCAATCATTCTCCTTGTTTTAAGGTCTTGAAAAACACAATGAGTTGGAAAGCATTCAATTTTGCAATCAAGTGCTTTTGTAATTGAACTAACAGATAAAAGGCTAATAGGAAAACTAAGAACATGAAGAACTGAAGATAGATTAATGGTAGGAATACATTAACAGAACCTGTTCCAAATATAGATGCTAAAGATCCATCTACTATCCGGACTTTATCATTGTCTAAACACGGAGAATAAGTTAAAAATTTATTGAAAGAGCCTGTCCTATGTTTGTTTGCTCTAGAATCTATAATCCATGAATCATTATGAGTATCAAGATTGGCAAGAAAAGCAGTACCTGTTTTGACAAAATTAGAGGAAGTAGTTATGGTTGATTGAGAATCCCAATATTAGTTCTCTCTCTAAGTATTTCTACTGCTTTGGATAAGTTTGCTTGTGGTCTTGTTAAGCCCATCCATTTACCTCCACAAACTATAGTTGGTCGACCATTCAATTTCCAACAAGTCTCCTTAGTATGCCTTTGCTTCCCACAATAATCACAGTGTAAATGATCCTTGTCTGATGGACCTTGGTTATTGATTTTTAGCTATTTATGAAAGGAATTTGTAACTAACCCTACCATGTTTACTGAAACTGTGTGTATCATGGCACTTCTTCGACTTTCTTTTTGCTGCACATATGAATAGGTTTGCCTTAATGAAGGCAAAGGATCCTTACCAAGTACCTGAACCCATATGTAATCATATTCCATATTTAAACCAACAAGAAAATCATATATGCATTCTTTTTCCACGAATTTATGGAATTTGGCTGCATCTTCAGAACATGCTGCTTGGAAATCTTGGTAATAGTTGAGTTCCTACCATAAACCACTAAATTCAGCAAAGTATTGAGCAATAGTCATCTCACCTTGTTTCATCTCATGCACCTTATTCCCCAATTCATAAATCTGTGCATCATTGCCCACTTGAGAATAGGTTTGAGAGGCTGTATTCCAAATCTTAGATGCAGTATTCAGCAACAGATAACCTCGGGCAATTTGAGGTTGCATGGAATTAATGAGCCATGACATTAAAAGAGAGTTTTCATATTCCCACTGGTTGTAGGTGGGACTGGTGACGTTTGGCTTTTGTTTTTTTCTAGTAACATATCCTTTCATACCTCTAGCTTGGATGAACAATAGACAAGATCTTGACTACACAAGATAATTAGTTTCATCTAGCTTTACGGGACTGATTTGTAATGAAGGATTCTCACCGATCAAACCAACCTTATTTTCAGTAGTTGTTTTCTTCCCATCAGCCATGATTTGAAACACTAGTAAAGCAAGGCTTTTAGCGGTTGTCAAGAGAAGCAGACAAGATCCTCTACTGTCGAACAATAAAAAATATGGTTTCGTTAGTCAGCAGAAGCTCTGATACCATGTTGAGAGGAAAAACAAGAGAGTTTTTTATTCTCTGTCATATATAAAATTATTTACAACAGCCTATATATATATATATATATATATCCGTAACCTAAACCTAACCCTAAAATAAAGTAAGTTATACTAATAAANTATAGAAAGCATAATATTAGGTCCTAAAAATCAGATACAGAAATACAATAATTCTTAAAATTATTCCTAAAAGATCTCTACCAAACACTAGTCAACAGGAATATTTTGAAATAAAATATTCCTTATGTGATAAAATAATAATAAAATAATAATATTTTATTAAAGTCAAAGTTATGGAGTTAAAAGGTGCTACAGAGCTAAACCGGGGCAAAATAGGATGTTTTGGAGCCTTAGAAGGCTAAAGGAAAATTTTAGAATAAAATAATATTTTTTAGATATAATAATATTAAAATAATATAAATGCCAAATTAGTTTTATTACACGAAGAATGTGTAATTTGTACAATTTGTTTAAGTGGGAGAGTGGAAGTAAGAAAAATCTCAAAGGTAGTAAGTATTAGTGGGACCCACGTGCCTTCATTAAATTAAGTGAGAAAGAGTAAGTATATATTTAAATATTATGGTAGCGCTTTGGTGGAGTATGAATTTGATATTTTATTTGTACAAGTGCAAAGGAAGAAAAATAGAAGAGAATTGAAATTAAAAGAATGATGGGAGGACCCAATTGAAAAGAATAAGAAGTTGAGGGGTAGAATTCTAAATAATGAAAAGTTAAGGGGTGAAGTTGTAATTATCAAAAGTTTAAAAGATAAATTGTAAGGATGAAAAGTTTAGAGGGTCAAATGGTAAATAAGAAAAAAATTAAAGGGCTTATGTGTAATTTCTCCAATTTAAGTTAAGTGAATATTGAATGTATATATTTAAATCTTGGAAAGCAAGATGAAATTCAAGTAGGATGCAAGCAAAATGAAATGCAAGTGAGATTGTTTAGCTTGATGAAAATTGCATGTGAAGTTAATATTACATGCAAATGATTGCATGTAAAAAGGATAAAGCTTAGTGGGGGACATGTGGGACCCCCACCATGTGAAAGAAACCAAAGAGAAAGAGAACAAAGAATACTTAATTAAGAGAAAGCCATGCATGAAATTTGAGTGGGTACACATGGTGGTAGAGAAAGGATTAAGAATAAAAGAAATAAATTAAAGAGTGCATGAAATCCTATTAGTTTTGAAAGAGGCCAAATAGGATTCAAGAGTGGAATAATTGCAGAGGTCTTATTGGTTCATGGGGTGGCAAGGCTATTGGTAAAGGGAATTCGCATGAAATATTGTTGGGTGATAAAGTGGACAAAAGGGGGAATGACAAGTGGAAATAAAAGGAGATGAAATCAAATGTGACTTGGGATGAGATGAAAGGAAATGCTGCCATTTCCTTGGGCAATCCGCCCATGAAAGAAATGGAAAGAAAATGGGAAATGAAAGCCATTTCAAGGCTTTTGCCTTGAGAGATCTGCCCATAACAAAGAACAAAAAAAAGGGAATGGAATCTCATTTTCACTTTGTCTTGTCCACCACCCTTGAGAGAAAAGTGCTTGGCTACTCCAATTCTCTTAGTTCCTCATGAGCTTATTTCTTGCCATTTTCCTATCATCAAGCTTCATTGCCTCTAGAAATTCATCCATTGTTGAGAGATATGAGTTATTTTTCATGGTGGTCAAGAAACATGGAAAAAAAGCTTTGGATCAAGAGGAAAAGAATATGGATGATCCACGAGTTCAACCAAGTTATGGTAAGTGGAAGTTTGATTTTTAGTTATAGATTTCTTAAGGAAATGAGTTGGTAATTATGGGAAAATGTTTGTGGCAGCAAAGATCTACAAGGTTTGAAAGAGAATAGTTGTATGCATGTTACTAAACCCTTATTGAATGGTGGAAATTGAGGTATAAAGAAAAGGGCTTTAGAGAAATGTTGAAACACATGGAAGATCCAAGCCATTCTAAAGGTAAGCATGCAATGTAAATTGGTTGTGCTATCTTGGGTACGGTTAGGAAGAATGTTTATACTAGTTATGAGATTTGATGTTGTGTGAATGTAACATTTTGAAAAAAGTAAAGGATAGAAAATTATGCATGTAAAGACTTGAGAATTCTTGGTAAAGTTGCTGCCTATGTATATATATATAAGTATATATGTGCAAAAGATTAATTGTGAAGGAATGATGGTTACAGCATGAATTGAACCATTTGGTTAATGGTTACTTCTTGAATGAGAAGAGGGAATAAAGAATAGGATATAAAAGCATAAAGATAAGTGTGGGTAGCAAGCTTGGGATAGAATCAATTGTAAAGTTGCTAAGTATTTTGAATTTAATTGCTGCTAGGAAATTGACAAGTAAAAGATAGTTATGTGCGTGTAAATCAAGAAGGATAACTGTCACATCCAATTTTTGGGAGGGATTGTGACCAGCACATGGACCCAAATGAGCATAACCCGTTAAGCCCAAGCAAGCCTCCTATCATAACATCATCAAACATTCATCATCTCATGTGGAAGCATCATATCATGTCTATTAACGTACATAATCGATATACATACATTCTTAAAACTTATTACACAATAAAGGAACTTTTCAACTTAATTGTGTAAGCTCAACTTAATACATCTATATTTGTATTAACAAGTGCCACTGCCATAGTGCACAATAATATAAACATTAAACATCATCAGTGTCACGACCCAATTTTTGGGCCATGATCGACGCATGGGCCCAATAGACGTAGCCCACTAAGCCCAAGCAAGCCTATCTATATGACCTGTTTATCATTCCATCAAAATTGCTAAAGTCATATTTTTCATAATTTTAATTTGAAATATTGATAACGATTGCCAACTCGTTGTGGCTTTACCAATCAAAATATACATATAAGGTCTAAGGCATATATCTTAGTACTTTACATCACATATACGTATTTACAACAAAAATGACTCTAGGCTTCTAGCGGAGTGACCAAGGAATAAGTGCGGGTACGGAATGCCAAGATGCATACCAAGGATACGAATTTACGAGGACACCTCGACTTAGTTACCGATTGCCTCTTAATTTGAAAACATGAAGTTGAAAACGGTGAGTATAAACCCAGTGAGTGAACAAAGGAAGGGAACAAGCAAACAATAAGGAACGTTTAAAGAAATCATGATACATTTATTTCAAAACCAATGCAATTTAGTTTAGTTCTTATTAAATCCCCTCATTAAACACTTAATGAGTTAATCACTTGACGAAAAGGTCCATGCACAACAAAGGATTTGAAGAGTGAAAACTTTAATAGTATTCAAGCAAGTCAAGTCAAGTAAAACGATGGGTCTTCACTGCAGCAAAATTTGGCTCAAATTATCAATTGGATTAGGGTTTTTCTCTAAAACCCCTCATTTCAAACTTAATTAAATAATTTCCTTAATGTTGGGAGTCCATGATCAACTATGGTGTTATTGAAATGGCAAATGGGATAGCAATCAACCAAGGTAGCATGCTGGACAGAAAGTTTCTCGCTGCAGCGAGATTCGGGTGACAAAACAAAATGTTTCTCGCTGAAGTGAGAATAAATCTCACTGCAGCGAGAAGTATCAACAACTTTCTCTGTCACGATCCAGTACTCTCTTCGAGCTTGTGGCAACCGTCGCGATATCCCGATAGACATACCTTACCCGGAATGTCAACCGAAATCTCGCAAGGCTCTAGCATCAGTTTTCCGCCTCCCCTGTGAGCAACAGTTACTAAATATCATGTTTTAAAGGAATATAAACTATTTTCAAATCAAAGACAATCAAAAAGTAATTTCTACTGCACAGGGGCATTTTGGTCATTTTACTAAAAAATTTTGAAAATTTGCTAAAAAATATAATATATAAATGAAAAATATACATTTCATATCTAAAAATAAATTTAGGTATCTAAATCATCTATTTAAAGTGAAATTATAGCTAATCAAACTAAGTAAAAATATTGAATAAAATATTCCATTTTCATATAAAACAATATTTACAAAATTCTACGTAAATAGTTAATAAAACGTAATAACAAAATAAATTTATATATATAATAGCACACTGTGCCAAGGTATACAAAAATATTCTACAATGACTTGTGAGCCCCAAAATAACAAAAATTAACACGACTGTAAACCTACGATTTCTAAGGGTGCGAATCCAAAAGCAAACCCTCGACAAAATCGGCTGTCTACAGGCTGTTCTGAGCCTGAAATGGGTGAAAAGAAGGATGGTGAGTTTTTATAAACCCAGTGAGTAAGCAAAGATCATCTATAACATCTAAAGCTAAGTAAATGAAGACAATTAAAACATCTAATCATAATCTGATTCATAACATTAAAACTCATTTCAACCCATATAAAACAGTTACATTTCATAAAAAAATCAACAAGGCTTATGACTCTTAAAAACTTGGCTCATGCCAAAACTTGTACTTGGTGACACCTTGCGCAGGGCATCCAACCGAGTCCGCCAAGGTTGTTAAAATAACATATACACTTAAAACATGTTTTTACGTTTAAAAACACAACCGTTCCTTGGCGTTGGCTAAGTTTCACCCTCACGTGGTGGTTCGGCATGAAGTGAACTCTAAACTACCTTAAGAGATACCCTCCGTGCCTCTCATACTAAGGCAAAATATGATGGGGTTTACCGTGCCCTTCTAATAGGCCAGTCCACGGAAACTCGCCCACTACAGTAAGCTAATCAATTACCCCACCAAAGTAATAAAAATTTCGGTAGTATGACATGGCTAATATGATATTACCCAGCCTGTCAAGGTAAAACAAAACAGTTCATATATTCCATACAAACACAAATCCAACCATTCATGCCATCACATAGTCATAGGCCATCAATTCAAGCCATATGTCAATTACAAATCCCGTTATGCCGATACATTTATTACAAAGTAGGGTCGGCATAACTAACAATAGTCAAAACATATATATAACACAAGTATATAGTCTTCACTTACTCAATTTCCAAAACTAGGATTCAATTTCAAACCAAATTATGAATCTCATTTCATTTAACCAACACTTCAGTTATAAAACATAATAGTTTACAATTTAAGTTCATTATTCTTTAAAATCATAAAAATGAGTATAAATTACTTTAGATAGTTAAGATGATAGTCTGATTACTCACAATAACGAGAGTACTCCTACTCCTGGTCCTCGAATACGATATCCTTGCCCTTACCAGAGGGCTCACCACCTATACCTAATACACAATAAGTAATTCAATACATTTGTGCCAAACTGTTATAAAACTATTCCAAGCTCTATATGAATGCATGAAATTGAATAAGGAATGTTCGAATAATCACTTAAAGATGATGTTCTACGTAGGTTCAATTGTTATTGGACAGAAATGGTATTTGACCTAACTCGCACTATACACTGTTTAATTAGTCAAAACATCCAATTCAACTCCAAATAGATTCATTGCACTTTCAGTACTTCAAATACACCAAAAGTACCTCAATAAACTTGATTGTGACTTAAATTATCACATCCGAAACTCATTCTGATTCCAAACTAACGTGCTAATCAGTGTCAACACAGTCCAATAAGTCCGTATATATCATTAGAAATCAAATCCAAGTCCATTTACAATGATTTTCTCATTGTCGGTCAAGTCGTTTACTAAAGGAACTATACTTTTTAATAACCATTGTCGATATCCGACACCATAAATCATCAAATACGAGCTAAATAATATGAAATATAACAAAATTCATCATCAATATTTTCCCTATTAAATTTGGCCAATGAGGGTTTAGTGAAGGACATGTGGTTTTCTTGCTTGTTTTTCATACCGAATATCACAAAACCACTAAAAACACCTAGATAGCATGAAATCTAACAAAAACCATCATCAAAACTTCCCCCCCTTGATTCGGCCAACATGACTTCCTTCATGAAAGTTTGGGTTTCAACCATAGAAAATGAAAAAGAAAGCATGGGAGAGGTGAATCTTAAGCTA